>NW_020837951.1:54483367-54647353 GCF_003676395.1 Aethalodelphis obliquidens
TTTTTTTTTTTTTTTTTTTTTTTTTGCGGTACGCGGGCTTCTCACTGTTGTGGCCTCTCCTGTTGCGGAGCACAGGCTCCAGATGCGCAGGCTCAGCGGCCATGGCTCACAGGTCCAGCCGCTCCGCGGCATGTGGGATCTTCCCGGACTGGGGCACGAACCCGTGTCCCCTGTATCGGCAGGTGTACTCTCAACCACTGTGCCACCAGGGAAGCCCTTTTTCTGTCATTTTCTACACAGAGGCTGTTGATATTTTTCCTCAAAGGAAAACTCTTTTCCTGAAAGATATTCTCATAGAAGACATACCCTTGGAACACCTCACTTTGTGTAGCTATGTCCTCATGAACTTCCCTGTGAAACACAATGGGTGTTGGCAGAGAACCTCCCTGGGCCTCTGGGGCCAGCCTCTTTGAGGTAAGAGCTCTGAGCCAAACCAAATGAAAGGTTTCTGGCAGGAAACGGTGTGACTATGGCTGGTCAGTAGGTGGCACCCTTTCCCCAGCATTGGCCCTGACCCTAGCTCAGAGGTACCTGGACATGTTCTTCCAGGTTGGGGTTTCCAGAATGTAGGACTTTCAGATATGAAGTCTCATGTTACCTCGCAGGATGCTATTGTTCCAAAACATGATGCTACCTTAACATCTGGAAGAGAACCAAAATAGGCATTACCCATTGTATTTTTAAAAGAAAATACATTCTAGTCTGGAATGAGATCACAATGGAATATTTTTTTTTTAATTAAAGCCATTCCCGTTTACAAAACCTACACCACACCTCCACCCCCTCTCCCAATTCCACTGTCATTCCATCCTCACCAAAAGAGATGCCCCCACCTTTTTCTGAGTTTGGAAGAGAGGGTAAGATTCCTGCAAACTAAATTCGAAGGAATAATCATTAAATTCACCTAACTACCCTTGCAAATCCACTAACGGCTCACATGACAGTCAGTGTAACCCCATCACAGATTCTCCCAGAAGGTCCCACAACTTGTCTTTTTTGCTTTTAAAATCCATCTTCATTTTCTGTGATTCTTTAACTGGACTGACTTTATTGCAGGTCAACAGATATTTTAGCACTCTTACTACTTGGCCAGGAACAGAGTAGCACCTTCAAATCTAGATTAAAGATTAAGATGCATAAGCAGGGCACTCCATGATGGGGACCAAATAAAGGGTGCAGGCCAAGAGTGTCACTGTAAGTCCTAGAAGGGAGAGGTCACTGATGCCCAGTGTGGTCAGGGGTTCTTCACAGGGTAAATGAAACTGAAATAGAGTCTTGAGGCATGGCCAGATTTTGGACTGAGAAGAGGAAGGAAAATCCTTTTGTGGGAAGAAATAAGGGACAAGTAATTAAGAGGCCTAGAAGACAAGAGGATGGATACTTCTCATCAGTAAAGGTACAGTGAATACAACAGTAAAGGAAGGAGTGAGCAAAGGGAGGTCAAAGATGAGGAGTAATATGGCCTTGTTGGAGGGAACAATTCATGTTGAGAAACAGTAGGGAACAAAGTCTGCAAATCTGGGTTGGGATTACAGATGGCAGTTCTTAAATACTGACCCAAGGAATGTCTCTGGGCAAGTATCTGTCCGCAAAGCTACCCTACATTATAACAGCAACAACAACATCAACGATTTGCAAACAGTTACCCTAGAACAGTTTAAGAACCAAGGCTTTAGAGTCAGAAAGTTCTTGGTTTGAGTCCCAGCTCTCTGGTTTACTATCTAAATGACTCGGTGTGGTTTTTTTTTTGCGGTACGCGGGCCTCTCACTGTTGTGGCCTCTCCCGTTGCGGAGCACAGGCTCCGGACGCGCAGGTCCAGCGGCCGTGGCTCACAGGCCCAGCCGCTCCGCGGCATGTGGGACCTTCCCGGACCGGGGCACGAACCCGTGTCCCCTGCATCGGCAGGCGGACTCTCAACCACTGCGCCACCAGGGAAGCCCCGCAGTGTGTTTTTTGAGATCTTCAAACCTCAGTTTTTGTCATCTATAAAACAGGTTTGATAATAGTATCTACTTCATAAGGCTGTTATAAAATTTAAATGTGATGATAAACACAAAACCCAAGATAAACCTAAATAGGGAATGTAAGGCTGTGAATTGACAAATCCTTGGCTTTTCCATCTCAGTATTTCCCAAATTTGTCTGAGGATAAGAATCGCCTGGGAAGCTTGTTAATATACAGATTACCCACCTGTTCCCTTGGAACATTTTTTCCCCTCTTGGATTTTTAATTCAATAGATCCAGGATGGAGCCGAGATTTGGGGTTTTTTAAAGTATGCTAGGTGATTCTTATCATCAAAGAAGTATGGGAAACACTGGCAGTGTTCCTCAAAATAGTGGTTCTCAAACTTTATCCTACACCAGAATTCCTAGGGGCCCGTGAAAATACAGATTGTGGGTCCTCATTTTGAGAGTTTCTGATTCAGTAGGTTGGGGTAGGGCCTGAGAATGTGCATTTCTAACAAGTTCCTAGGTGACATGGATACTGCTTGGGGGGAAGGAGGTAAAACCACTCTGAAAACCACTGTTTAAAGCAAGCAAACGTCAGGGAAGAGCCAATTTTGACTCCATGTTGGATCTGTTTCTTTGAATTTTAACCTTTTCTTTTCTTGCTTTTGTTATTATAATCATACATAATGGCCTGCCTCAGGGAACTCTGCCCCTCTGCCAAATATTAAACTAAAGGGCCTTTGTTCAGCTCACAGGGAGACAATCTGACCCTGCCCACCTGTGAATGGTTGCAGAAAAGAAGAAATTAAAACATCCCCTTCTGAGGCTGGCTGGCCATTCCAGGAGATATTTGTAAGACTTACGGCCTTTTTACTTTAATTCCTCGCTGCTTCTTCCTCTCTATTCTGCCTTTTTACTTTACTTCCTCACCGCCTCTCCCTCTCTGATTTTATAAAAGAAACTGGCATCCAGACCCCCATAAGATAGATGGTTTTTTGGAGACACTAGTCTGCCATCTTCTCAGTCTGCCGGCTTTCCAAATGAAGTCATATTCCTTGCCTCAACACCTCGTCTCCCGATTTACTGTCCAGTTGTTCGTCGAGCAGAGTGAGCTTGGACTCGGTAACGCAAGATCCAAGGACCTGATGAATCAGAATCACCCAGGGTGCTGGTTAACCTTGGCCCTTTCAAAAGGCCCCAAACCAGCCTAAGATTCAGCATTTATAATAACTAATCAAATATTTCTGATTCACACTGAGGTTTAAGAGCCCTGTTCTATATATGGCTTTATAATGTTATAATGCATGTGTGTACACATACACTTAATTTTAGGTCGTGACATGATTTCAGAAACACTGAAATGTGAAAATCATGTAAACCTTAGAATAAAGAGAATATGGCTAGCTAATGAAAAAAAAAAGAATATGTTCCGTGCCTTTCAACTGCTAAGTCAAGCTCAAAATATATTCCTGCATACTCTAAGCATCAGTCTTTAAATCAGAAATCAGGCTCAGATCAAGCTACCTTGTGTTTATATGTGACCCAAGCCACTCACCAAAACTCAGCAGAGCCTTCTCTCACCAGTGCAGTGGCTGCTCATTGGAATTATCTGGACAGCTTTAAAACGCATTGATGCCTACCTTACAGATTCTGATTTGATTGGCAAGAGATGCGGCCCTCACCCACATCTCCCCAAGCAATTCTACATACAGCCATATTTAAGAACCACTGTTTTTTTTTTTTTCTTTTTTTTTTTATCATTGGCTGCAATGGGTCTTCGCTGCTGCGTGCGGGCTTTCTGTAGTTGTGGTGAGCCAGGGCTACTCTTTGTTGTGGCGCACGGGCTTGGTTGCTCCGCGGCATGTGGGATCTTCCCGGACCAGGGATCGAACCTGTGTCCCCTGCATTGGTAGGTGGATCCTTAACCACTGCACCACCAGGGAAGTCCCTAGAACCACTGCTTTAAAGGCATTTGTAATTTGGTGTATGTTTAGGAAGCAGACATTTTCAAAATATCACTCTAAGAAAGACACAAAATTCCTACAAAATAGCAATGGCAAAAAGTGCCAATGTGAGTATAAAAATTTTTAGATCATCTAGGGAATCTGGCGTTCCATTGGTTAGGACTCTGCCCTCTCACTGTCGAGGGCCCGGGTTCAATCCCTGGTTGGGGAGCTAAGATCCCACAAGCCACACGGCACGGCCAAAAAAATAAAGTTTGGATGTTTAAAAAAAATTGTTTTAGATCATCTATTGCTGAGGATTATTCATGCTTTTGTAACAGGGAAGAGCCAATCCTGACTCCATGTTGGATCTGTTTCATTTACTTTAACCTTTGCTTTTTGTCTCTTTTGTTATTATAATCACTATCTACAGCTGTAAGCATACATAATGGCCTGCCACAGGGAACCCTGCCCCTCTGCCTGACTGTTAAACTAAAGGGCCTTTGTTCAGC
This sequence comes from Aethalodelphis obliquidens, assembly GCF_003676395.1. Taxonomy (NCBI): domain Eukaryota; kingdom Metazoa; phylum Chordata; class Mammalia; order Artiodactyla; family Delphinidae; genus Aethalodelphis; species Aethalodelphis obliquidens. The sequence continues at coordinate 54,487,774 of NW_020837951.1, forward strand.
TCACAGAGAGACTTTCTGACCCTGCCCACCTGTGAATGGCTGCAGAAAATAAGAAATTAACACATCCCCTCCTATTTTACAAGATAAATGGCCTTTTTACTTCCTAACCTCCTCCCCCTCTCTGTTCTATAAAAGAAACTGGCATCCAGACTCCGATAAGATTTTTTTGGGGGACCCTAGTCTGCCATCTTCTCGGTCTGCTGGCTTTCCGAATAAAGTCGCTATTCCTTGCCTCGACACCTCGTCTCTCGATTTATTCGTCTGTCGTGTGGCAAGCAGAGTGAGCTTGAACTCGGTAACACTTTTATATAATACCTGTTTTCATCTGCCATAGATTCTAAATGCATCTTTTTAAAAATCAGCAGGTATTATTTGAGTCCTACCATGTGAAACATTCACGAAGCTCTGGGTTTATGTATGTATTCTTCATTTTGTATGGACCTAAAGAATTCAAACCATTAAGAGTAAATGAAGTAGTACATGTAGAGAAGTACTTTGCAAACTGTAAACTGCCAAGCAGATGGAAGTTATTATCAACAACCCTCATTTTAGCCTCACTCAAAAGAAGGGAATTGTTCTCTCTCTATACGATTTATGATAAATAATATTAATATAGTACTTCTACATGGTGAAATCTTTGCAAAGATATGCTTAGAGAAATCTGAACATGCCTAAAGTATGAAAAAATTAACTAGGAAAAACTATGGGAACTGAGAAATGTCAAAATAAATTATCTCAGCAGCTGGGAAAGGAGGAAACCTCCCTTGCTTTAAAACACATTATTTATTTATTTATTTATTTATTCACATCTTTATTGGAGTATAATTGTTTTACAATGGTGTGTTAGTTTCTGCTGTGTAACAAAGTGAATCAGCTATATGTATACATATATCCCCATATCCCCTCCCTCTTGTGTCTCCCTCCCACCCTCCCTATCCCACCCCCTCTAGGTTGACACAAAGAACAGAGCTGATCTCCCTGTGCTATGTGGCTGCTTCCCACTAGCTAGCTATTTTACATTTGGTATAAAACACATTCTTTAAATGAGCAAATACATTGATGTTGTTAGGAGCCAGGCAGTCATTATGAGAGAAGAGAAATACACCTATGGACTGAGGGGAAAGCAAGTAAGAGCACTCTAGTGTTTGACTGGAATTAGGAGTATCGGAATGAACCCATGGATTTTTTTAAAAATGCATGCCTACAAGTTCTGTCCACTGAAAGCACCTAGAATCAATGACATTTCAATAGTGATTAGCACAAGTAGTCTCCGATTTTTGTTTCTAAACACATTCCCCAATAAAAGGAAGCAGGGCTCCTTGGGTAAATGGCAGATTCCAGGGCTAGGACAGGGAAAGTACAAAGCGAGCCATAGCATCTTGTGGCAGAAAGTAAATCCTCAAAAACTGATGGGAAGATGTCAAAGAACACAGGAGCCAGCTTGAAGGTGCTGGAAATTTAGCATAAAACTGTGGGCAATTTTAGCATAAAAACAACAATAGGTTAGAAAACGTTGGATACAAAAGAATCTAGGTGTCTATACAGATACAAAAAAAGACAGACAAAGTAAATAAATAAATGGGCAACACAAAGCGCCTCTTTACAGTAGAATGCTAATACACGTAGAAGAAATGTTAGGGGGTTTTTAAATCACAAATTTGCAACCTCCATAGTAGGAACAGATTCAGATGGGAATTTTCAATGGATGCTAAAACTATTGGGTGAAAGTCTGTTGGTGAACAGGATATTTGCAGAGTCCCAAACTATCTCCCCACAGATTACTTGCTGATTACAAAGAAGATAAGTTCCTGTAAGTGGAGAAATCTGGCAGACACAAGCCACCCTAAATCATCAAAGTGACATCATGTGCCTCCTGATGTGATGCGCTGAGGACACAGCAATACTTACATAGTATTCCTGCCAAAAATGTATAACCTGAACCTAATCATGAGGAAACAATCAAGCAAACTCAAACTGAGGGTCATTCTATAAAACAGCTTGCCTGTACTCTTCAAAAAAGTCACTGTCATAAAAGACACGAGGAACTGTTCCAAGTTAAAGGAGACTAAGTATACATGACAACCAAATACAATGGATGATTTACCCTGGATTCTAGATCAGAAAAAAATTGCAAAATTGAATATTAACTGTATATTAGATAACAATATTGTATCAATCCTGAATTTAATCATTGTGTTGTGGTGATGTAAGAGAATGTCATTGTACAGGGAATACATGCTAAAGGATTAGAGGTCATGATGTCTGCAACTAACTCTGGCATGGTCCAGATGTGAGGGGGCAGGGGCTGAGACGGTGGAGGAGAGAACGCAAACGTGAAGAAATGCTTACAAATGGTGGATCTGGGTGAAGGAATCATTATTCTGTTCTTGCAACTCTTCTGAGGATTTAATATTTTTCAAAATGAAAAATTTAAATATTAAAAAATGTTCTAAAATTGAGTATATAGAGAATGAACTTATGGTTACCAGGGGGGAAGGTGGGGAGAGGGATAGATTGGGAGTTTGGGATTGACATGCACACACTGCTGTATTTAAAATAGATAACCAGGGCTTCCCTGGTGGCGCAGTGGTTGAGAATCTGCCTGCTAATGCAGGGGACACAGGTTCGAGCCCTGGTCTGGGAAGATCCCACATGCCACGGAGCAACTAGGCCTGTGAGCCACAACTACTGAGCCTGCGCGTCTGGAGCCCGTGCTCCGCAACAAGAGAGGTCGCAATAGTGAGAGGCCCGCGCGCCGCAATGAAGAGTGGCCCCCGCTTGCCACAACTAGAGAAAGCCCTCGCACAGAAACGAAGACCCAACACAGCCAAAAATAAATAAATAAATGGGGGGGTTAAAAAATAATAATAATAAAATAAAATAATAAATAAAATAGATAACCAACAGGGATCTACTGTACAGCACAGGGAACTCTGCTCAATATTCTGTAATAACCTAAATGTGAAAAGGAAAGGAATAGAAAAAAAAAATTTTTTTAAACAGTAACATGCAAAATTTAAAAATAAAATTGAGTATATAGTACATTTCCGTAAAATTCAAATGCAAGTAGCTCTTAACAGTGCTGTTATCAGAAAATGTGTATCCCAATAACTGTATTGAAATGTACTTGATCAATAATATGATGAATAAATTAATATTAATAAATGATTTAAAACCAAAATTCTAATCTAGCTACTTATGGGTCACAGATTAATTTCGTTTGGCCCACCCACAGGATTAGCCGTTATAGTAGGTCTTTTTGTGTGTCGGATTAGCTGCTAACTAATAAACATTAAAACCATGATTTTTTTTTGCTCTGCTTGAAAACTCAAGAGTCAAAACGACACTTGGGCTGAGTCGCAGCCACCACCACCCCCTCTTTGATGGGTCATGTTTTCCACAGGTCACTGAAGTCCTCACCATTCTGAATCTCTCCCTGACTCAGCCTGCTTTAGTCACACCAGTTACCCACCTGACCCCCAAAAGAACTGGAGTTTGTGAGCTCTCATTTAGGCAATAAAGAGGAAAGTGAATCACTATCTCTGGAAAGGGGTTACAAAAGAAGTAGAACCTGAAAAAGCATCTCAAACTCAGCGTGCCCCAAACTGAATCACTGATTTCTCCTTCCTGCACCATCCCCACTTTATTGACAAGCCAAAAGCCTAGGAATTATCCTTGATGTCTGCCTTCCTCTCCATCAACACATATGTCACATCTATCCCTAAATTCTAAAGATTCTACTTCCTAAATACTCTCAAATCTGTCCATTTAGCCCTATTTCCAACACTAAAACCACCATCCCATCTAGGACTACCACAACCAACATCACCATCACCATCACCAGTACCAACATCACCAACACCATCACCACCAGCACAGCAACATCCACCCTATCCTAAGCTCCCACTATATTATTTCTAGACAAAGCTTTCTAAGTGATTCATCCACATTCCTTCTGGCCTCTCTTCAATCTGGTCACTACACTGAAGGCAAAGTGACTTTTTTCAAAATGCAAATTTTGAAGCCTGTCTCCTGCTTAAAAACTTTTCAATGTCTCCTACAGCTCTTGGGATAATGGGAAAACTGCCTGAAAAGGCCTGCAATACATGGTCCAGAGCTCAGCCATCTTCGCAGCCTCATTTCCTGTCTTTTCCCCTCTGCTTTTCTATTCCAGCCATCCTGATATTCTTTAAGTCCCCAATACTCAGCATAATCTCTTAAAAAAAATCAATCTCAGGTGCCCAAAATTGGATTAATCATAATCCTTAGTTTATCATGCCACTAAAATTGGCTGGTACGTGGCTCTCTTTATTTAAATAATATGATGAACTTTTCAGAGCTCCCCATCCACCCCAGTATCTAGAACATCATGTTTTACAAAAATTTACATGTCCTTATGAACCATCCCTTCCCCTGCCACTCCTACTCCGAATTTTCACTTTCTAAATTTTGTGTTTATTTTTCACTGCCTTTTTTAAAAATCACATATATATCTAAGCAATGTCTTGTTTAATTTTTCTTGTTTTTAAACTTTATTAAAAGGTATCATGAAGTATATAATCTTTAGAACTTGCTTTTTTTCCATCCAACATTATGTCACCAATATTCATCCAAAGTCGTGAGTTGCAGGTAGCTGTGAGTAGCAGAGATTCATTCATCTTTATTGCTGTGTAATATTCCATTATGTGAATGACCCCATGCCTGCAAAGCAATTTTTCTTCTTGGCCCAGTTAACTCTTACTTATCACTCAGATCTCAGCTCAGGTGTTACCTCGTTAGATGTTTTCTGACATTCAGAACCAGGTAAGACCCCCTTATTTATTACAGACCTTCAAAGCACGTTGAATATCTCCATTGTAGCCATTACCACAGTAGCAATTTCACATCATGTGATTGTTTGATTGTGATCTGTTCCCCCATCCACTTGGCTATGGGCTTCCCAAGAGCAGGCACCATGCCTATGTTTGATTGCTATTAAATCCCTAGCTCCTAGCACATCATAAAGATTCAACAAAAGCTGTTACTTAGGGCTTCCCTGGTGGCGCAGTGGTTGAGAGTCTGCCTGCCGATGCAGGGGACATGGGTTCGTGCCCCAGTCCGGGAAGATCCCACATGCCGCAGAGCGGCTAGGCCCGTGAGCCATGGCCGCTGAGTCTGTGCGTCCGGAGCCTATGCTCCGCAACGGGAGAGGCCACAACAGTGAGAGGCCCGCGTACAGCAAAAAAAAAAAAAGCTGTTACTTAAATGAATAAATAAATCATGAAAATAAGTATCTGTACTAAACAGTACATCGAACTAAACATGGTCAAAGACAAATAACTGTAAAACCAGTCTCTATTCCTGACTTTCATATATTTTTAATGCCATCATCATTCTTTAACTGTTAACCAGGCTTAAAATTTTTGACATTAGGTCTGATTGATTCTGGTCTTTCCCTGACCCCTCACATTTAATTGTTTGCTCACTTCTGTTCTTTCTACTTTGAAAATGGTGCTTACCCCAATATACCATCCCAACCCGGTATGACTTCCACATGTACTATTTTCAATTCCTTTACCTTTCAATTCCTGACAATTTCTCATCACCTCATCTCTGGTTATGCTGTTCCCTCTTCCAGAGAGTCCTTTCTTTGTTTGTGAGTATTTAAATCCTACACAATGCCTGCTTCAAATGCCACATCCCCCCAAATACCTCCCTATTTCCCAGATGGAACGATCTTCAGTCTCTAGGCTATGATCACACACTACCTTACACACAGCGCTTATTTGTGCACGATCCAAAGTTCTTTTTGATGTACTGGAACAAACATGGGCTTTGTATTCACACTTGAGTTCAAATCCTTTCTACTATTACCTACTGTGTGACCTTTGGAAATTATCTATATGGTCTCCCCTCACTATCCGCAGAGGGATTGGTTTCAAGACCCCTGGCTCAGATAACAAATCAGGGGATGCTCAAGTCCCTTATATAAAATGGCATAGTAAGTTGGTTCTCTGTTTCCACAGGTTCTTCATCTGCAGATTCAACCAACCACTCTAACTCTTGGAAATGTTGGTCACATTATAGTAGATAAATACCTGGAAAATGCTAGATAGGAATCCACTTTCCACTTACCCCATGTTTTCCTGTTGTAACACTTTTGGCCTCACCCCCCACCCCTTACTCACTTTTCTTTTAGGAAGGGGGAGGAGTAACATCAGTGAACTTAGAAGTGAACATCCAGGCTTAGCTGCAGTCACCTCCTCCTCCATCTCCTACTCCATCTTTCTCTCTCTCTCTCTCTCTCCCCACTTCTCTAATCCCTGCTCCCCTGCACCCAACTCTCCTCTGCCCTCTCAACCCTTCAACAGCTCTCATCAGTCCAGCTGTAGAATTCAGACATACGGCTCTGCCCCTCTACAGTGTGGTACCTTAATGAAACAGGCTCCACCATGGGGGTGCGGGTGATTGGTGAGAAAACCTCTCTAACTTTGGGCTAGGTTGTTGGCAACCCTTTTGCCACAGTTATCAAGTCAGTTCTCCCATCAGCTTATCAGTAATAGAGTTCACACTTTGATCTCCATCTGTCTGCTTTCCCTGTCTCATTTCTCAACTGGTAGTTAATTTGGGTGGGGAAGAAATGAAGTTATTTATTGACTTCCTAAAACCACAATGATAAAGTAATATGACCCTTGTGTTTAAACAAACATACCAGAACTTTCACACCCATATGACAGATGCCCTTCAAAATAGTCCCCTGAGGAAGGGACACATTATTCCAGTACATTCCAATAAGGCTACTCTGGTTTAAAATCTTTTGGATGTATCAATAGGGCCTGTGGATTTTATTTGAGTATCTTTACTGATCTCAAGTCACATCTGAAAAGGGCGGATTTGAGTTTTGAAAGCAAAAAGTCACTTGAAACCAACGCTAATGAATCACTGAGCATTTTGGATCAACAATGGGAAGGAATTAAAAAATAATGAAACATGCGTGTGTATGTGTGTGTCATAATTGGAAAAGCATCCTAAAAATGCTTGCACAACAGCCACATTGTCAAAATAGCTCACAGCACCCAACAGTGCCCACTGTGAAAAACAACACTCTCAGGCTACTGCGTAGAACAGGGTGTGTTTATTATTATTTAAATCTCTTCATAGTGATGCTGATAGCATAGGATGCTGACTTTTTCTAAAGGCACAAAATGGAGAGCCATGAACCTTGCCACTTATTTTCTGTGTCATCTTAGACAAGTTATTTAACTTCTTTCAACTTTAGTATTTTCATCAGTAAAACCAAATTAATAACATCCACCACAGATACCTCACAGGATTATTTTGAGAACCATATGAGCTAAAACAGGTGAAAAAGCTCTTTGTCAACCATAGGTGCAATATAAATGTTAGTTGTTATGGTAGCTAATATTACGATAACTATTTTTCCTTGATCATTTCAAACTTTTTCCCTCCTTTGACATAAGTTTGGCAGCAGGTCTGGATTCTGAAATATCTCCTCATAAAGAGACTGAGGTCAATCTGAACACATATTCCAGGATTCAAATAAATTGCTAAGGAAAATGCAAGGAAGCAGGAAACCTGCCAATGACTCAGTAAGCGCCACTTTCTGTAAATCATTTGATTTGTTTTGCCCCATTTTCTGTAAGTCACTTGATTTGTTTTGGCTTTGGGTGACTTCTTTCAAGTTTCTAAAAAAGTCATTAACTTTGGTCATTTTCTCTTACCTTGCTTTAAAGACTAAAAGGTGTTCCCCTATAAGTTTAAATAGCATCTTGACCCGCTGAATGGCAATTAACATTTACTGAAAACTTACTACATGCTGAGTAATATGTTAAATACTTTAATCCTTAACAACAGCCTGATACTGTAGGTACCATTTTTGTCCCCATTTTATAGATGAGGCCACAGAATCACTGAGAAATTAAATAAATTGCCCATGCCATCCAGTGGGTAAATCCTTAAGCTGGGATGTGAACACATATGGTGTGACTGCAAAGCCCATATTCTTCAGCACACTCTTGACCTTTAAATACATAAATCTGGGTTTTCCAAATTGCAAACCCTATCACATTTTTTTCCTCCTTTATGTTTTACTTTTGAGGCTAGCATAGGACCTATTCTGGGGCTGTTTATGCGTTCTTGATGAGTGACAAGGCCCCCTTGAAACCACTTTAAAGAGTAGAGGACCCCCTAATGTGATGACTAGAACTCTGAGAAATGTGCTAGGGCATAACATTTGGGCAAGCATGAAAGAAAGAAAGGTTTAAGGAAGAATATACAGTTCATCTTTAGATGAGATCAGGCACGTTCAGGGTTGTATGGCCATAGACCAGTTCATCTTTAACTCACCATTTGCGATGGACTTTCAGAGCCTACTAGGAATTTTTACTAAGCCCAGGTCCCAAAGCCTGTCCCCACTTAGCATTCTGGTTACTCTCCATTCTCTGATATCCATACCTTTCCTGGAAAACATCTATGTTTCTGCAATCAGCTCCAAAACGAAGGATGTCTTTTTTACCTTCTCAAACTCTCATCTGCACTAAAACAAGAAAAAGCGTACTTTAGATTCACTTTCACCTAAAGTTGGCATTGAAAGCAACTCCTTTATATTTTTAGATAAATACTATGTTTTGTTTTTTTGTCAATTATAAAAGTAGTCCTGTTCATGGTATGAAACTTGAGAAATAAAAAAGAAAAAGATGCCCTGGGTGAGAGGACTACATGTCAGTTATCTGCATCCAAAAGTCTAACATAGTCCTGGCACTTGGAGGTGCCCCAAAAATGTAGATGATGAGTGAATCTTTTAAAGATCCATGAGCATTCAATGCCAATGGTCTCCACTGCTACTACACGTCCAGGGATCAGGGCATTGCTCACTGGTCAGAAACACATAGTGGGTACTTGCAAAATACAGAATACTCAAACAGGTACAATGAGGAGGGTCCAGGCTCACAGTTGGCGCTGGGTACATGTATGTTGAATCATACACAGGAAAAGGAAGGCCTACTGCCTAGTGGGGGGCAGACTGCACAGCACACATCTATCTCCTCACTGGAATGTTGTCTCCACCTGCTTCTCCTACAGGGCCTGCCAATTGTTAAGGCCAGCCCACATGCTTCTATAGGAAGTCTTCTGTGGTGGGCTGAATAATACCCACCCACACACAATATGCCCACATCCTAATACCCGGAACCCGTGACTGTGTTACCTTATATGGCAAAAGGGAATTTGCAGATATGATCAAGGTAAGGTTCTTGAGGTGGGGAGACTATCCATGTGTGCCTGATGTAATCAAAACAGTTCTTATAAGAGGAAGGCAAGAGGAGTCAGATTCAGAGGAGAAGGCAATGCAGTGGTGGAAGCAAAGACTGGAGTGATGTGCTCTGAAGATGGAGGAAAGGGCCACAAGCCAAGGAATACAGAAGGTCACTAGAAGCTGAAAAAGGCAAGGAAATGATCCCCCCTCAGAGCTTGTAGAAGGAACCAGCCCTACTCACACCTTGACTTTAGCCCTGTGAAAATAATTTTAGACCTCTGGCCTCCAAAACAATAAGAGAACAAATTTGTGTTAAGTCACTAAGTTTTTGGTAGTATGTTCCAGCAGCAATAGGAAACTAATATACCTCTCTAACACTCAGGTCCACTTTGATCTCTCCCTTCTCTGAATTCTGATTGTCTGAATACATAACATAGCATTCAAAACTCCACAGAACTTGTTTCCTCATCCAGGTATAACTGCCATTTGGGGCACAGACTTGCCCTATACTTGTTAATTTCTCAGAGGGGGCAATGTCTAACTTGGTGCCGGCTTGGTGAAAGACTTAGCAGGTACTTTTTTGGGAAGAAGTAAATACTCAGTTCAAGACTCCATTATATGGTACAGATGAACCTGTTTGCAAGGCAGAAATAGAGACACAGATGTAGAAAATAAACGTATGAACACCAAGGGGGGAAAGGGGGGGTGGCATGAATTGGGAGATTGGGATTGACATATATACAGTAAAACGTATAAAATAGATAACTAATGAGAACCTGCTGTATAGCACAGGGAACTCCACTTTGCTGTACAGCAGAAACTAACACAACATCGTAAAACAACTATACCCCAATTTTAAAAAAGTGATAGTTAATTTCATTCCTGTAATAATAAATGTTTATTGAACAAAAGAAGCCATGGAATCATGTCAAATAATTTTGTCACGTTATTTTAATTGTATAATCCACATTCGGTCTTCTCTATTTCTGATATTAGATTTGTGTTGTTATACATTGTAGCTGTACAACAGCTGTAGTTTTCCTCAAACCAAAGTCAAAATAATAGGGGAGAGGGGGAAGATGGCGGAAGAGTAAGACGCGGAGATCACCTTCCCCCCTCCCACACACAGATACATCAGAAATACATCTACACGTGGAACAACTCCTACAGAACACCCACTGAACACTGGCAGAAGACCGCAGACATCCCAAAAGGCAAGAAACTCCCCAAGTACCTGGGTAGGGCAAAAGAAAAAAGAATAAACAGAGACAAAAGAATAGGGACGGGACCCGCACCAGTGGGAGGGAGCTGTGAAGGAGGAAAGGTTTCCACACACTAGGAAGCCCCTTCGCGGGTGGAGACGGGGGGTGGGCAGGGGTGGGGGGGGTGGGGTAAGCTTCAGTGCCACAGAGGAGAGCGCAGCAACAGGGGTGCCGAGGGCAAAGCGGAGAGATTCCCGCGCAGAGGATCGGAGCCGACCAGCACTCACAAGCCCGACAGGCTCGTCTGCTCACCCGCCGGGGTGGGCGGGGGCTGGGAGCTGAGGCTCGGGCTTCTGTCTGAGCACAGGGAGAGGACTGGGGTTCGCGGCGTGAACACAGCCTGCAGGGGGTTAGTGCGTCACGGCTAGACGGGAGGGAGTCCGCGGAAAAGTCTGGACCTGCCGAAGAGGCAAGAGACTTTTTCTTCCCTATTTGTTTTCCTGGTGCGGGAGAAGAGGGATTAAGAGCGCTGCTTAAAGGAGCTCCAGAGACGGGCGTGAGCCGCAGTTAAGAACCCAGACCCCAGAGAGGGGCATGAGACGCTAAGGCTGCTGCTGCCGCCACCAAGAAGCCTGTGTGCGAGCACAGGTCACTATCCACGACCCCCTTCCGGGGATCCTGTGCGGCCCGCCACTACCAGGGTCCCACGATCCAGGGACAACTTCCCCGGGGGAACGCACGCACAGCATGCCTCAGGCTGGTGCAACATCATGCTGGCCTCTGCCGCCGCAGGCTCGGCCCGCATCCGTACCCCGCCCTCCCCCCGGCCTGAGTGAGCCAGAGCCCCCGAATCAGCTGCTCCTTTAACCCCGTCCCGTCTGAGCGAAGAACAGACACCCTCAGTCAACCTACACGCAGAGGCGGGGCCAAATCCAAAGTTCAGCCCCTGAAGCTGTGCGAAAAGAAGAGAAAGGGAAATCTTTCCCAGCAGCCTCAGGAGCAGCAGACTAAATCTTCACAATCAACTTCATGGACCCTGCATCTGTGGAATACCTGAAGAGACAACGAATCATCCCAAATTGAGGCGGTGGACTTTGAGAGCAAGATTTATTATTTTTTCCCCTTTTCCTCTTTTTGTGAGTGTGTATGTGTATGCTTCTGTGTGAGGTTTTGTCTGTATAGCTTTGCTTTCACCATTTGTCCCAGGGTTCTGTCCGTCTTTTTTTTTTTACTTAAAAAAAAAATTTTTTTCTTAATAATTATTTTTTATTTGAATAACTTTATTTTATTTTATCCTTTCTTTCTTACTTCTTTCCTTCCTTCCTTCCTCCCTCCCTCCCTCCCTCCCTCCCTCAATCTCTTTCTTTCTTTCCTTCTTTCTTTCTACTTTTTCTCCCTTTTATTCTGAGCCGTGTGGATGAAAGGCTCCTGGTTCTGCAGCCAGGAGTCAGTGCTGTGCCTCTGACGTGGGAGAGCCAACTTCAGGACACTGGGCCACAAGAGACCTCCCAGCTCCACGTAATATCAAACGGCGAAAATCTCCCAGAGATCTCCATCTCAACACCAACACCCAGCTTCACTCAACGACCAGCACGCTACAGTGCTGGACACCCTACGCCCAACAACGAGCAAGACAGAAACACAACCCCACCCATTAGCAGAGAGGCTGCCTAAAATCATAATAAGGCCACAGACACCCCAAAACACATGACCAGACGTGGACCTGCCCACCAGAAAGACAAGATCCAGCCTCATCCACCTGAACACAGGCACTAGTCCCCTCCACCAGGAAGCCTACACAACCCACTGAACCAACCTTAGCCACTGGGGACAGACACCAAAAACAATGGGAACTACGAACCTGCAGCCTGCAAAAAGGAGACCCCAAACACAGTAAGATAAGCAAAATGAGAAGACAGAAAAACACACAGCAGATGAAGGAGCAAGATAAAAACCGACCAGACCTAACAAAGGAAGAGAAAATAGGCAGTCTACCTGAAAAAGAATTCAGAATAATGAGAGTAAAGATGATCCAAAATCTTGGAAATAGAATAGAGAAAACGCAAGACACATTTAACAAGGGCTTAGAAGAACTAAAGAGGAAAGACACAACGATGGACAACACAATAAATGAAATTAAAAATACTCTAGAAGGGATCAATAGCAGAATAACTGAGGCAGAAGAACGGATAAGTGACCTGGAAGATAAAATCGTGGAAATAGCTACTGCAGAGCAGAATAAAGAAAAAAGAATGAAAAGAACTGAGGACCGTCTCAGAGACCTCTGGGACAACATTAAATGCACCAACATTCGACTTATAGGGGTCCCAGAAGAAGAGGAGAAAAAGAAAGGGACTGAGAAAATATTTGAAGAGATTATAGTTGAAAACTTCACTAATATGGGAAAGGAAATAGTTAATAAAGTCCAGGAAGCACAGAGAATCCCATACAGAATAACTCCAAGGAGAAACACACCAAGACACATATTAATCAAACTGTCAAAAATTAACTACAAAGAAGACGTATTTAAAGCAGCAAGGGAAAAACAACAAATAACACACAAGGGAATCCCCATAAGGTTAACAGCTGATCTTTCAGCAGAAACTCTGCAAGCCAGAAGGGACTGGCAGGACATATATAAAGTGATGAAGGAGAAAAACCTACAACCAAGATTACTCTACCCAGCAAGGATCTCATTCAGATTTGATGGAGAAATTAAAACCTTTACAGACAAGCAAAAGCTGAGAGAGTTCAGCACCACCAAACCAGCTTTACAACAAATGCTAAAGGAACTTCTCTAGGCAAGAAACACAAGACAAGGAAAAGACCTACAATAACAAACCCAAAACAATTAAGAAAATGGGAATAGGAACACACATATCGATAATTACCTTAAATGTAAATGGACTAAATGCTCCCACCAAAAGACACAGACGGGCTGAATGGATACAAAAACAAGACCCATATATATGCTGTCTACAAGAGACCCACTTCAGACCTAGGGACACATACAGACTGAAAGTAAGGGGATGGAAAAAGATATTCCATGCAAATGGAAACCAAAAGAAAGCTGGAGTAGCAATTCTCATATCAGACAAAATAGACTTTAAAATAAAGACTATTAGAAGAGACAAAGAAGGACACTACATAATGATCAAGGGATCGATCCAAGAAGAAGATATAACAATTGTAAATATTTATGTACCCAACATAGGAGCACCTCAATACATAAGGCAAACACTAACAGCCATAAAAGGGGAAATCGACAGTAACACATTCATAGTAGGGAACTTTAACACCCCACTTTCACCAATGGACAGATCATCCAAAATGAAAATAAATAAGGAAACACAAGCTTTAAATGATACATTAAACAATATGGACTTAATTGATATTTATAGGACATTCCATCCAAAAACAACAGAATACATATTTTTCTCAAGTGCTCATGGAACATTCTCCAGGATAGATCATATCTTGGGTCACAAATCAAGCCTTGGTAAATTTAAGAAAATTGAAATTGTATCAAGTATCTTTTCCGGCCACAACACCATGAGACTAGATATCAATTACAGGAAAAGATCTGTAAAAAATACAAACACATGGAGGCTAAACAATACACTACTTAATAACGAAGTGATCACTGAAGAAATCAAAGAGGAAATTAAAAAATACCGAGAAACAAATGACAATGGAGACACGATGACCCAAAATCTATGGGATGCAGCAAAAGCAGTTCTAAGAGGGAAGTTTAGAGCAATACAACCCTACCTTAAGAAATAGGAAACATCTTGAATAAACAACTTAACCTTGCACCTAAAGCAATTAGAGAAAGAACAAAAAAACCCCAAAGTTAGCAGAAGGAAAGAAATCATAAAAATCAGATCACAAATAAATGAAAAAGAAATGAAGGAAACGATAGCAAAGATCAATAAAACTAAAAGCTGGTTCTTTGAGAAGATAAACAAAATTGATAAACCATTAACCTGACTCATCAAGGAAAAAAGGGAGAAGACTCAAATCAATAGAATTAGAAATAAAAAGGAGAAGTAACAACTGACACTGCAGAAATACAAAAGATCATGAGAGATTAGTACAAACAACTCTATGCCAATAAAATGGACAACCTGGAAGAAATGGACAAATTCTTAGAAATGCACAATCTGCCAAGACTGAATCAGGAAGAAATAGAAAATATGAACAGATCAATCACAAGCACTGAAATTGAAACTGTGATTAAAAATCTTCCAACAAACAAAAGCCCAGGACCAGACAGCTTCACAGGTGAATTCTATCAAACATTTAGAGAAGAGCTGACACCTATCCTTCTCAAACCCTTCCAAAATATATCAGAGGGAGGAACACTCCCAAACTCATTCTACGAGGCCACCATCACCCTGATACCAAAACCAGACAAGGATGTCACAAAGAAAGAAAACTACAGGCCAATATCACTGATGAACATACATGCAAAAATCCTCAACAAAATACTAGCAAACAGAATCCAACAGCACATTAAAAGGATCATACACCATAATCAAGTGGCGTTTATTCCAGGAATGCAAGGATTCGTCAATATACGCAAATCAATCAACGTGATACACCATATTAACAAATTGAAGGAGAAAAACCATATGATCATCTCAATAGATGCACAGAAAGCTTTTGACAAAATTCAACACCCATTTATGATAAAAACCCTGCAGAAAGTAGGCATAGAGGGAACTTTCCTCAACATAATAAAGGCCATATATGACAAACCCACAGCTAACATCGTCCTCAATTGTGAAAAACTGAAACCATTTCCACTAAGATCTGGAACAAGAGAAGGTTGCCCACTCTCACCACTCTTATTCAACATAGTTTTGGAAGTTTTAGCACAGCGATCAGAGAAGAAAAGGAAATAAAATGAATCCAAAACGGAAAAGAAGAAGTAAAGCTGTCACTGTTTGCAGATGACACGATAGTATACATAGAGAATCCTAAGATGCCACCAGAAAACTACTAGAGGTAATCAATGAATTTGGTAAAGTAGCAGGATACAAAATTAATGCACAGAAATCTCTGGCGTTCCTAGACACTAATGATGAAAAATCTGAAAGTGAAATTAAGAAAACACTCCCATTTACCACTGCAACAAAAAGAATAAAATATCTAGGAATAAAGCTACCTAAGGAGACAAAAGACCTGTATGCAGAAAATTATAAGACACTGATGAAAGAAATTAAAGATGATACAAATAGAGGGAGAGATATACCATGTTCTTGGAATGGAAGAATCAACACTGTGAAAATGACTCTACTACCCAAAGCAATGTACAGATTCAATGCAATCCCTATCAAACTACCACTGGCATTTTTCACAGAACTAGAACAAAAAAATTCACAATTTGTATGGAAACACAAAAGACCCTGAATAGCCAAAGCAATCTTGAGAACGAAAAACGGAGCTGGAGGAATCAGGTTCCCTGACTTCAGACTATACTACAAAGCTACAGTAATCAAGACAGTATGGTACTGGCACAAAAAACAGAAATATAGAGCAATGGAACAGGATAGAAAGCCCAGAGATAAACCCACGCACATATGGTCACCTTATCTTTGATAAAGGAGGCAGGAATGTACAGTGGAGAAAGGACACCCTCTTCAATAAGTGGTGCTGGAAAAACTGGACAGGTACATGTAAAAGTATGAGATTAGAACACTCTCTAACACCATACACAAAAATAAACTCAAAATGGATTAAAGACCTAAGTGTAAGGCCATAAACTATCAAACCCTTAGAGGAAAACATAGGTAGAACACTCTATGACATAAATCACAGCAAGATCCTTTTTGACCCACCTCCTAGAGAAATGGTAATAAAAACGAAAAGAAACAAATGGGACCTAATGAAACTTAAAAGCTTTTGCATAGCAAAGGAAACCATAAACAAGACCAAAAGACAACCCGCAGAATGGGAGAAAATATTTGCAAATGAAGCAACTGACAAAGGATTAATCTCCAAAACATACAAGCAGCTCATGCACCTCAATAACAAAAAAACAAACAACCTAGTCCAAAAATGGGCAGAAGACCTAAATAGACATTTCTCCAAAGAAGATATACAGATTGCCAACAAACACATGAGAGAATGCTCAACATCATTAATCATTAGAGAAATGCAAATCAAAACTACAATGAGATATCATCTCACACCGATCAGAATGGCCATCATCAAAAATTTAGAAACAATTAATGCTGGAGAGGGTGTGGAGAAAAGGGAACACTCTTGCACTGCTGGTGGGAATGTGAATTGGTACAGCCACTATGGAGAACAGTATGGAGGTTCCTTAAAAAACTACAAATAAAACTACCATACAACCTAGCAATCCCACTACTGGGCATATACCCTGAGAAAACCATAATTCAAAAGGAGTCATGTACCAAAATGTTCATTGCAGCTCTATTTACAATAGCCAGGAGATGGAAGCAACCTAACTGTCCATCATCAGATGAATGGATAAAGAAGATGTGGCACGGGCTTCCCTGGTGGCACAGTGGTTGAGAGTCTGCCTGCCGATGCAGGGGACACGGGTTCGTGCCCCGGTCCGGGAAGATCCCACATGCCGCGAAGCAGCTAGGCCCGTGAGCCATGGCCGCTGAGCCTGTGTGTCCGGAGCCTGTGCTCCGCAACGGGAGAGGCCACAACAGTGAGAGGCCCGCGTACCGCAAAAACAAAAAAACAAAAAAACAACAAAAAAAGAAGATGTGGCACATATATACAATGGAATATTACTCAGCCATAAAAAGAAACAAAATTGAGTTATTTGTAGTGAGGTGGATGGACCTAGAGTCTGTCATACAGAGTGAAGTAAGTCAGAAAGAGAAAGACAAATAGCATATGCTAACACATATATATGGAATCTAAGAAAAAAAAATGTCATGAAGAACCTAGGGGTAAGACAGGAATAAAGACCTACTAGAGAATGGACTTGAGGATATGGGGAGGGGGAAGAGTAAGTTGCGACAAAGTGAGAGAGTGGCATGGACATATATACACTACCAAATGTAAAACAGATAGCTAGTGGGAAGCAGCCGCATAGCACAGGGAGATCAGCTGGGTGCTTTGTGACCGCCTGGAGGGGTGGGATAGGGAGGGTGGGAGGGAGGGAGATGCAATAGGGAAGAGATATGGGAACATATGTATGTGTATAACTGATTCACTTTGTTATAAAGCAGAAACCAGCGCACCATTGTAAAGCAATTATACTCCAATAAAGATGTAAAAAAAAAAAAACGAAGTCAAAATAATAGCTCATTCTTCAATAAAACCTCTCCGGGCAAAAAAAAAAAAAAGACTCCATTATATTAATGTGAGGGAGATATCATCCTTTGATCTTACAATTATAACATGTCATTAAAAATGGAGTGTGTTCAAATGAATGGATAAAGAAGGTGTGTTTAATATATATACAATAGAATATTAGTCAGCCATAAAAAGTAATGAAATAATGCCATTTACAGCAACATGGATGGACCTAGAGATTATCATAGTAAGTGAAGTCAGACAAAGATCCCATAATATCACTTATATGTGGAATATTAAAAAATGGTAAAAATGAACTTATTCACAAAATAGAATTAGACAAATAGACATAGAAAACAAACTTATGGTTATCAAAGGGGAAAGAGGGGAGGGATAAATTTGGAATTTGGGATTAACAGATATAAACTACTGTATATAAAATAGATAAACAACAAGGACCTATTGTATAGCACAGGGAACTATATTCAATATCTTGTAATAACCTATAAGGGAAAAGAATCTGAAAAATAATGGATATATTTATGTATAACAATCACTTTGCTGTATGCCAGAAACACTATAAATCAACTATACTTCAATAAAAAAATATTTTTAAAAAAAAGAGTCTGTTGAACAGATTTTTGTACACCTACATTCGTAGCAGCATCATTCACAATAGTCAAAAGGTGGAAACAACCCAAATGTCAATCAATGGATGAATGAATAAACAGAATGTGATACAGATATAGATACAGAGAGATTTTTTTACAATGGAATATTAGTCAGCCTTAAAAAGGAAGGTAATTTTGATATATGCTACAACATGGATTAACCTTGAATACATTATGCTAAGTGAAATAAGCCAGTCATAAAAAGACAAACACTGATGATTCTACTTATATGAGCTACCTGGAGTAGTCAAAATCATAGAGACAGAAAGTAGAATTCCGGTTAACAGGGAGAAGGGGGAGGGGGAGTTATTGTTTAACGGGTACAGAATTTCAATTTGGAATGATGAAAAAGTTCTAGAGGTAGGCGGTGGTGATGGTTCCATAACAATGTGAATGTACTTAATACCACTGAACTGTACACTTAAAATGGTAAAAATGGTAAATTTTATGTTATATGTATTTTACCACACTTTTTTTATAATGGAGTCTGTAACTACAGTGGGAACAAAGAACAAGAGCAATTTGTAAATGTACTCAGGCTGGAAGCACCCGCAGAAGGGGGAGGTGTAGGGCTTCGTTGGGAGGACAGAGGGCCTGGCACTGGTGTGAGGGATCCATGGCTGTGGGCTTGTCTGTCCTCTCACAGTGACACAGTTTTCTCTCCTCCCACTTAAGGGCAAAGTGATTCCTTCAACAACAACAAATATGTATTGAATACACTGTGCTGTCACTGGGGGTACGGCACTAAACAAGATATATAGCTTAGAGTCACATGGGGGAGAAAGACATAAAACAAATAATCACATATGGAGGTTACACATCTAATCCATGTCAAGAAGGTCTGATGAGGAAGTGAGGCATGAGCCAAGAGATTTAATGATGCAGGGGGGTGGAGGTGAGAAAGGAGTGTGTCCTAGGCAGAAAGAACCACAGGTTTCTAGGACCCGAACACAGCAGTGAAGTTAAGAGAGCAAAGGGACCAGGATGTTTCTGGGGAGGTGGCAGAGGACAGATATCAGAGCCTGGGACCATGTTCAAACCTGTGTTCTTTGTCCTAAGAGCAAAGAGGAATCACTGGAGTTGTTTTGGGGGTGGGAGTAGGGGAGAAAAGGAGGTTGAGATGTCATAATCAGGTTTGCATTTTGGAAAGAAGGGTCAAGAGAGATATGGGGAGACCAGTTAGGAGGCTACTTCAGTAATCCATATGAGGGACAGTAGATGTGAGAGGACAGGGAAGTGCTGGAGATGAGGAGACAAGGCATATTCAAGTGGCATTTAGATTTTGAGATGAATCAGTTATTATGATATTGTGATTTATAATAAGAAATTGTTAAATTACTTAAACAAGGAGGCCATTAGACTGATGTGGCTCTACTAAGGCCATGGTGGCCTACATATGCAAATCAAAATCTAAGCCTATAAATGTCCCAAGGTTACAAAAATCAAAACCACTAAGGACATTCAACCATGAACAACCAACTAGGCTTTAAGCTATAGCCAATCAACTTTTCTTCTGCCTTTTCTCTATAAAATGCTCTCCCCAAGCTTCCAGTAGTTTAGTGCTCCACAAACCACTTCTGGTTTGGTGCTGCCTGATTCAAATCTGTTTTTGCTCAAATAAACTCTTTAAAATGTTACTGTGTCTCAGTCTATCTTTTGAGAGTTTTGATGTCAGAAGAGGGAACTGAAGGAGATTTCCCCCCACCACCACAGCCCCCAGGAGCAATGAACAACAAGGGGAAGCGACCTGAGCCCCTTGAATTTGCTGCACCTTTGGAGGTGGTGGGTAAGTACCTCTCAGATCCTAGTTCACCAGTTTTTGCATTATGAACTTTTAGTCTTCATTTTAGCATTTATTTTTCCAGACTGGGTCCAGAAACTAGCCAGAGACAGACTGGGTCCGAGGTGGAAAACAGACTGGGTCTGAGGTTGGGCTGGGTCTACTTAAACTGGACGCAGACCAGTGTGAAGCCTCAGGTGAATAAAATTTTGTTTTAAGGCTGAAGAAGCAGGTTAACTTTACCAGAGATAATCTTGAATTACAGTGACCACAGTAGGGAACTTTTAACCTAGATAAGCTTTTCCATTTAGGAGGTACCTAGAGAAAACGGGGTCTCAGCCAAGCATTCACCATAGAATGTAGAGGGAAATTTGTTTTCCTCCTCTACTGTTTCTGGTGACCATGATGAGACCCACTGGAACACCTTACTTGCTTCAGAGCCTGCAGACGGGATCCTGGAAAACCTGGCAGAAGCTGGCAAAGGGTGAGAATTCTTACCAAAGTCAGCCCTCCTAGATCTCTATCTATGGTGCCTGGACAAGACAGTAAGGTAAAATTTCACACTGTCCCCTCCTTTCCAAATTCAGATTGGCAGGCAAAAAAAAAAAAAAAAAAAAAAAAAAACCACATTTGTGAGAATAAGGTCTTTGAATTGTGACTCGTAAATTTGCTTTCTGGTAGTCACTGGTTGTCAACTCTTTCTCTCCCAGGGACAGCTGTTGCCTTCTTGTTTGCCTCATTTTGTGTCATGAGAACTTATTTTGGCAATCACCAGGTTGGGGGCAGAAATGTGGGCTGCACTCTATTTGTGGCTAGGGTCTTACTGCTGCCAGCTCTCAGGGAAATTGTCTGTCTTTCTTTCCTTTAGCAATCTTGAGGAGTGGCTTTGGATTTTAGGAGGACAGTATCTTTTGTACCTCTTTGGGGATGCCTCTTAAGTCCATGGAGTTGTTCAATACTGCCAGGAAAATCTATAAGATATTTGAAAGGATTTTTTAAAAGTAGTTCTAAGGTCAAAAGTTGGGTAAATTGGAAGCTGATTTTCGGAGCCTGATAAGAAGGGGTTTTTTTGTTTTGCTTTTGTTCTTTTGTTTTAGGCTCCCCTAAGCTAAAAGAAGCTCTGTACCCAGAGGGGAAGAAAAACATTCAAAGGCAAACAGCTCTAAATCTAGAACATAGGAATCTTTGACTTCCATATTAGTTGAAATGATCTTCTCCCTGACATAAGAAGCAAACTGAAGATAAAGTAGTTGGATGGGTCAGCCTTGCTATCATTCAAGCAGCAACCCAATTCTTTAAGGAATTAAAAACTGTACTTGTCTTACAAATCTTTATAAGAACTTAAATGCTGCTCTAGAAACAATTCAAAGACCATCTATCCTTTTTACCAACCCCAAGCCTCCCCTATTCATCTCAAAAGGCTTGTAGGTGTTGTAAAATTCTACATTTAGGATCAAAAGTCCTTCTTGAAGGAACCTGCATTCTTTGCCTGTGCCTTTGAGATGTAAATGTTCTACCCAGTCTTCTCTGGAAACTGAGGGCTATCTCTGAATAGCAAACTTCAGAGAGGTAATTCTAAATCAGAAGATAAAAATTAAAAAAGAAAAGTGGGGGAAAGGCTATTTAGAAACTAGGCAAACGAAAAATCTTAAAAATCTTCTCCACAACATTAGTAAAAAGTTTAAGCCGATTGAGAAAGTAAACTTATATCACCTGCCAGAAACACAATTTGGAGCCAACTATTCCTTTATAAACCTATGACTTCTGCATTATCATACCTGTCCCCGGCTAAAATTTTTAAGTGAAAGTTGTAAGATTTGTATCTGTCTGTATGTTTATGTACATCTGTGCATGTATGTTATAGATGTATAACATTTTTCTACCTCTGGATAGTACTGCCAAAATTAGTTTATAAAGAGCTCTATTTAACTGGCTTAAAGAAAAACAAGCATGGGGAATTCCCTGGCAGTCCAATGGTTAGAATTTGGCGCTTTCACTGCTGAGGGCCCTGGTCAGGGAACTAAGATCCCACAAGCTGTGCAGCACAGCCTAAAAAAAAAAGAAAGACAAACAAGCACTATGTAAATTAAGAAATTAAGTATACTCTCAGAAATGTAAACACTAACCCAAATGTTTTTCAACTTTACATGATCTAGGATAATCTTCGGTAAATAAAAGCTCATTTAAGTTTGTTAGTTTAATTAAAATAGGCATATCTTTAGAGTTATCAGCATTAAATATAATACTTCTATTTTATGTTACTAAAATAAAAAAACTCATGTTCTCTCACAGAATTTGTCAACAAGAAATATATCTTAAAATAATGGTGAGCCGTTTAATATTTTATAAAATTTTCATGAATAATCTAAACATAATTGTTAAGAACAAGTAAATTAAATAGATGTAGGTAAGATAAAAGTTTATAAATGAACTTTTAAAGAATAATTATGCTTTATGGTATATTTACTTAAAAATAGTTCCCAAGGGCTTCCCTGGTGGCGCATTGGTTGAGAGTCCGCCTGCCGATGCAAGGGACGCGGGTTCGTGCCCCGGTCCAGAAAGATCCCACATGCCGCAGAGCGGCTGGGCCTGTGAGCCATGGCCACTGAGCCTGCGCATCCGGAGCCTGTGCTCCACAACGGGCGAGGCCACAACAGTGAGAGGCCCGTGTACAGCAAAAAAAAAAAAAAAAAAAAATAGTTCCCAAAATCTTTTTGGTAACTTGAAACCTTAAAATTATACTGAAATAAGTTAAATGATGGATATTCACTGAATATCTAGACCACTTCCAAATAAGGTAAAATACTGAAACATTAATTACTGAACACAGGTTTATCTACTTTTGGGTTATTACAGAGGAACTAAACATACTTGGGTCTATTAGTAAACATGCCTGTGTTTCACTGAAAAATGATGCTATGAGGAAGCATATGCTTCTAGAAATTATGAAATGTATTCATAAATTTGCCAATCTAAAGAATGCTGGGGTAACAGTTCACAATTGCTTACTTCTTACTTTTCACTATAAATTAAGATTCCTAAGGATTAAGAATTCTAATTAATGTGTAATTAAAACTACTAAAAATAATAAGGAAAACAACTCTATGCAAGGAAAGTAAGATGTGTTTTTGGCTAAGAAAAGTTTATGAGGTATGGAGATGCACTTTTGTTTATGAGAAGTGAAAGTAATTTTGTTCTAAAGTAAAGCTGGTTTCTTCAGAATGGGAAAGAAGAGAATGAAGACAAACTAAATGGATATAGAAAGCTGGGAAGAGAGAGAAAGAGAGAAAAGTTTACCTTGTGTAGTGAAGCTGGCTAAAATTGAATTGTTATTATAAGGATTTTTAAACTAAGCTCTAATACAGTGGTATGCTTATGTAAAACTAAAACTTAATTCTTTTTTCATCTGCTAAAAAGACAACGTTTTCCTGGACAATGTTGTTCTGCTCTTGATAATATGAGATTCTGAATGATTTTTTCTTTACCTTTTAAGTAATCCTCCTAGAAAGCAAAGATTTTGTGTTTTACTAAAATAATTTCCTGTGTATTGTATTGTCTTTATCAGGTCTTTAAAATACTTAAGAAAACTGAGTCTTCTCAATATTAAAAGAGCTAATTTTTGCTCATAACTATGTAACCTTCTGTATTTGCCTTTAAAATCTTTTGTCACTTTGGTTAAATAGATAATTAAGTATATTGTTTCATAATGATCTGTGATTCTATTTGGCCATGTGTCTAAATCCTTCTGATATTTTTGCAAACTTCAAATTCTAAATGAAGTCTTTTTGACCTGGAAGTAACTTTGGGATTTTACAGAGGGTCCCTGGAAAATCTCAAGAGTTGTTCTCTCTCCTTATAAAAGGAGATACTGAACTAATTAGGCTTATTTTGTATGTTATATTACATGGGAAGCATTGTCAAATAAGAAGTAATGTTTACATTAGATTTATATGGATATATGATATCAATAATAAGTGTCCTAGAAATTTGGTATGTCCTAGTATAATGTTATCACTTGTAGTTCTAGTTATTATCTTAAAATGTTGTATGTCACAGAAATAACCAAGTTTTCTTGTCAACAGCATTATAATGAGCTCTCATTAGATATTCAACCACGGCCACTTTTATGTCTCTTATCACTTACAGACAGTTATTGTTTTACTCTGATGCTTTTGCAAAAATGTTCCTGCAAAAGTACTTCATCTTTAAGGAGACTCATGAAAGGGACTCACAGATACAGGTTTCTGTTAACTTTCAGATCATACCACTGAACTGAGTAAGAATTTGCAGAATGCTAATGGAGAAACTGATGGCTTCATACAACTGCTAACAAAAGATCAAGATCAATAAGAATTAATTACATGGGACTGGATGAACTGATGAGGATGATTATACTCTTTAAGACCTTTGTTTGAAACACTGTGGTCCTTCAGTGTTTTGTTTTCCCAAATTTTAGGAAACTTTTTCTCTGTCCTCTTAAGCTATTCAGCAATTTGGTAAAATACATTTTCTGTGAACAAAGATGAAACATTTATTTTCTTCTCCCTATCTGATCCCTCTATAATTCAGAAACTCTATTCTTATTTTCATGGCAATACAGTTATATGCATACATTCAAAAAGAATCTGTTCTCCTTGTAACTGGACACAATTGGAAACACTGGTTATATTACAAAGCCTTTGACTAGAATGTCATATTTAAGAATATGCATAGGGACTTCCCTGGTGGCGTATTGGTTAAAAATCCGCCTGCCAATGCAGGGGACACGGGTTCGATCCCTGGCCGGGAAAATCCCACATGCCACGGAACAACTAAGCCTGTGCACCACAACTACTGAGCCTGCGCTCTAGAGCCCGTGAGCCACAACTATTGAGCCTGTGTGCTACAACTACTGAAGCCCGTGTTCCTAGAGCCTGTGCTCTGCAACAATAGAAGCCACCACAATGAGAAGCCTGCGTGTAGCAACAAAGACCCAACGCAGCCAAAAATAAATAAATAAACAAACAAAACCAGTCTTTAAAAAAAAAAGAATACGCATAAAATCAGATATGCCCAGACAGTTTTAAGGACCTAAAGTTGGCTTTATGGAGCCAATAAAAGCCTCTTGGGAAAACTGGCCTGGTACTTTGCTTACAGGATTCCCAGCAGCCTTACCAGATGAGTACAGAAGGTCACTTCCTGGCACACCCAGGAACCTCAAGATATTTTGGGTACCTCAAGAAGAAAGGAATTCACTGAAATCTATAGGTAGTGCAAGCAAAGTCTGATGGTAAATTCTTGGCTTGGCTTCTTAGCCTGGAGAGGCTTTTAAAAGTCTAATCTAAGAGTCCCTGTGAAAAGTTCCAGCAGAGTGTATATGGTCAGTGACTATTCCTACTGCTCTTATGAAAATAATCAGGCCAAGTTTAATGAGACTAGACTTATTCTGAAAACAAATTAATCTTACTATGATTATCTTTGATAGAAATGAAGGTGATTACAGAGGAAAAAACTGTATTTCAGTAAAAAATTAAAACAACCTTGTGGATATCATATTCTAGTCCTGTTTATTGCCTTTGAGGTTTTGTTATATATCTATAAACCGAACTGGATCCTGAATTCTTCTAGTTTTCTCAAATATCTGGCTACAACTCTCCAAACTAATGTTTCCAACTTTATTCCACTCTTCCGGTTTGGAATCACTAAAAACAAAGACAGCCCCTGAACCTCCTTAGAAGGAACCATAGTGAGAAGGTTCTCCTCACTACCCAGATGGCAGTCAAACTTCAGGGACTTGAATCTTGGGTCCACATCCCCCAATTAAAAAGGGCTCCTCCTGACTCTTGGAACTGCACACTAGCTGGAGACATTAAATTAAAATTGACTAGGGAGGTTCCTCCACTGAAGCAGACAGCATCTTGAGGCAGACAACCTCTCCCAGGATCACAGATCAAGAGCTTCATCTCCAATATGAAGTCTTTTTCCTTTTGCCTTTTCCCTACTTGCTTTTTCTCTCTGTTAATGCACAGGAAGACAGTGCTCCTTAACTCTGGCAACTACTGCTGAATCTACCGCTAAGGTCCCTAGCCTTTCTTGCTAAGATGGTTTTAGATAATAGAAATGCTTTAGATTACTTTTTGGCTGAACAAGGAGAAGTCTATGCCATAGCAAATGTCTCCTGCTGTACCTGGGTCAACACCTCTGGTACTGTAGAAAGTACAAGAAATTAACACACAAGCCACTTAGTTAAAACAGGTTGATGACCCTTCAGGTACATTCTTCGATTTATTTGATAACAACTGATTTGGTTCATGGGGCCCTGGCTAAGGAGTATACTTCAGTCTCTTGGTATTCTCCCAATAGTTATCACTGTAGTCTCCCTGGTACACTATGTTTTCTCAAAGGTCTTAAATGCATGTTTGTAGCCATCAGCACTACTACTATCAGATGGTCTCATTGCACTTGGGAGAAGAGAAACAGGATGGGTAATGAGATGAACAGCAAAAACCATTCTTCCACAGATGTGACATCACAACCTGAGTTTCAGAAAGAGACAAGAGCAACTTAACTCTGACAGTGACTGAGAGTGGTGCTAATACCAATTTTTGATCAATCTCTCATGTATGAAAGGATGACAAAAAGGGGGAAATTAATTACACAGAGAGTCCATTAAACTGATGTGGCCCTAATGCCATGTTGACTATAAGAGCCTCTCCCCAAGCTCCTGCTAGTGGAGCATTCCTAAACACTTTTGGTTTGGCACTACCCAAATCAATTTTTGCTCAAATAAACTCTTAAAAATTTAAATATGCTCAGTTTATCTTTTAATAAAATATATACTTGGCCTTCAACCCCTTTCCTGGTACATAGCTCCTAAAACCCTTGGAACTTCCTAAGTGATGAGAGTAATAACAGTGATTTTTGTTATGTTAATGAAGTGACTTTTGGACTACACCTAAGGATGGGGGCTAGTTGCCTAGAGAGCCAACCATATGATTGGAGGGTTGGAACTTTCAGCCCCACCCCAGGCCTCTGAGGAGGAAAGAAGGGCTGAAGGTTGAATCAATCGCCAATGGCCAATGATATAAGCAATCATGCCTATGTAATGAAGCTTCCACAAAAACCCAAAAGGACAGGATTCAGAGAGCTTGTGGGTTGGTGAACATGTGGAGATTTGGGGAAAGTGGCACGCTCAAAGAGTCCATAGAAGCTTCTTGCTCCTTCTCCATACCTTGCCCTATGCATCTCTTCCATGTGGCTGTTCCTGAGTTATATCCTTTTATAGTAAAATAAGAATCTAGAAAGCAAAAAGTTTCTCTGAGTTCTGTGAGCTGCTTTAGCAAATTAACAGAACCCAAGGAATGGGTCATCGGAACCTCTGATCTATAGCTGGTCGGTCAAACACACAAGTCAACAACCTGGACTTGTAACTGGCATCTGAAATGTGTGTGGGAGGACAACCTGTGGAATCTGGCTCTATCTCCAGGTAGATAGTGTCAGAATTAAGTTGAATTGTAGGACACACAGCTGGTACCTGAGAATTGCGTGTTGGTGGGGGAAAAAACCCACATTGGAACTGGATGCAGAATCAGGCAGTATGAAGGATGAAAGACAAGGAGAAGTCACAAATAAATCTGAACTTTCTGCTTTGTGAAGCTGGATGGATACTGCCTTCAAACTCACTGAATAAAGGCTCGATCACTGTCATCACACTGGACAACTCCAGTGGCTACCATCCACTTTTCAGTCAGTGGCAATGATGCTCCTGACCTTGTGCACAAGCAACAGCCCCATATGACATGTGACCTTTAGGGAGACAATTCGGCTACCTAACCTGGGTCTAACTTCTTCCTATCTACCATTTTCCCTTGGTATACCTGTAGGTTGTGATCAGTGACCAACGTGCCTGAAGCCCAATGCAATCAAATGTTTTGTGTTTAGCTGTTCAAGTCAAATTCCATTGAAATCACATCATGAACCTCGGCCTTTAGAAAAATTCTGGGCAAATAGAAAGTAGGACGAAGAAAGCCTCCATGTACACATGACTGGAGGCATGTTGGAGGGTTGTTCACTCTCTCCCCACTTATCACTGTTATCAATGCAATGCTCGTGTAGCCCAGCACATACATCTTCTGGTCACATGGTCTGCTGATGGGAAGAGCCTTGCACGCTGCTACTCCAGGGCTTCAGTGCCACTAAGTCATGTTCCACAGAGTCTGACCAGAGGCCCGAGACTGACGCACCCTTTGCAGCTTAAGAAGGCTGGAACAAGAGAACAAAGACCCCTCCAGGCCTCCTCTGGGGACTCCTAGGTAGCCCACATGATGCTGTGGCCCCTAAAGAATGATCTGGACACAGCTCCTCCTGAGGTTCCAGTTGACTAAAGCCAGACAGGGACCCATTCCACCCACTAAATGGAAGCAGGTAGAGGTGTTCACACCTCAGAAAGTCACAGTAAATCAGGCTGCACTGGGTGGAATCTAGGGACCCTCACTTGCCATTCTGTGGACAGATAAACTGTAGCTCCAGCCCAAAGCATGATCCACTGGCAGATCAGCCTCCGAGAAGCAGGGGAACCTAGAGGAGCCAAAACCTGTGTTGATAAAGATGAAGTCTTCTGACTCCTGAACCCAGCATGATCACGTATGTTAAGGAGCAGTTTATAGGGGAGTCATCCTGAAGTCTGGCTGGAACAGCCTGGGTTGGAATCCTGCTATGCCTGTCTTTAGCTATGTGACCTTGGATGAGATTCTTAAGCTTTCTGTGCCTCAGTGTTCTCATCTGTAAGATGAGGATGATATTACTTGTTTTTATCATAGAGAGCAATGTGAGGATGTAAAGCATTAGACACATGGAGCACTGAACTTAGGTCAGTGCCTGGCATGGTAAGCATCTAATAAATGTTCAGTATTATTACTCTGTTAGAACAGGAGTCTGACACTTACTGCTCTCAGGCCATCAACGACAAGCTGATAGGTTGCAGTTCCCTGACTGCTTCCTTTAAGCTCCAGTGACCACAGTTTGTCAGGTGAGTTCCAAAGGAACACGGGCAAGATACCAACAGCATTTGTCACAAAAGGCTTATTTATGGTGAGGAATAAGACTCTCAAATCCTGCCTTATTGCCAGGCTATAGTTTTAACACTGAACCTTTTTCATCCTCCCAATATATTGTCTACTTGGACAGCTGTGTGGACTCAAGAAGTTCTCCACCTCTGTGGGCCTCAGCTTACTTGAATGTAAACAATTCTCTGAGGTCCCTTCCAGCAATAACATTCTGAGTCTGTGACCCCAGGCCTGCATAAAACCAGGGGAGCACCTTTGTGCTTGTGTGTGAAGTTTCTTTTCTTTCCCACTGAGGCTCTTACTATTTTCTTTTGCAGCTCATTTCTGATAATCAACGTTTTGATACTGAAGTCAGAATAATCCTCCAATTTACAAATGTGACAGTGGAAAAAAAGATACCTCTGAATAGTAAAATACTTCCCAATGGGTATTTCTAACATCTCAGAATTTATCCTAGAATTAGGTGGTGTCCAGCAGCTGGTAACAGCGTCACTGTAACCCCACCAACCTCACTGAGAAGTCAAAAGGCTATAAAGCATTTATCAATAAAAATATGCTAGGTCTTCCCTGGTGGCGCAGTGGTTGAGAGTCCGCCTGCCGATGCAGGGGACACGGGTTCGTGCCCTGGTCCGGGAAGAGCCCACATGCTGCAGAGCGGCTAGGCCCGTGAGCCATGGCCGCTGAGCCTGCACGTCCGGAGCCTGTGCTCCGCAACGGGAGAGGCCACAACGGTGAGAGGCCCGCGTACCGCAAAAAAAAAAAAAAAATCTAGACACTGTACCAAGGACTGCGGGATCCCTGTGGGGTCCTATAACAAAGAATTACAACATTCCAGGGTGGAAGAGAACTTTAAAATCCATCTAGTCCGACCACCTATCTGATACAATATCTCTACCAGTAGCATCTACTCTGTGTTTAAACACCTCCAATGATAGGAAACTCATAATCTTTACAATTTATTAGTTTTTTCATCTGTTCAACAAGTGACCAGGTCCACAGCTAGGTGCTGGTAATACAATGGTGAACCAAACTGAAACAATCCCTGTCCTCAAAGAGCTTATAGTTTAGATGGAAACACAGATGAATAAATGAATGCAGTGATATATCATATTGAGCTTAATTAATCTTTGTGCTTTTCTTTTCCATGTTTCCTAGAATAACACCATTCCCCAAGTCAGTCAAAGGTTTTTACATATCCTCATGAAAATGAGGAGTATTCCAGCAGAAATGCTAACAGACAAAACTGGTCAAAACTTACTTTTGGGATATCCAATGTAGGCTCATAGAAGAAACAACAGTTTTGAAAGCCAAATCATTCTGATTCATATAGTCTGGACACTGCCAAGAGAAGAAAAGGCTCTTAAAAATCAAGAGGCAGTCCCTAAGACAGCAAGGTGGAGACCAATGGTTCTCAAACTTTGGTGCACATCAGAACTACCTGGAGGGCCTACGAAAACACAAGTTGCTGGTACCTACCCATAATTTTTAATTCAGTAGGTCTGGTATGAACCAGAGCACCTACACTATTAAAACCTTCCCAGGTAATGCTGTTACTACTGATCCAGGGACCACACTTAGAAAACCATTAGTGTAGGATTTAGACCTTTGACAGTGGATTGAAAAGAGAAAGATCCAGTCTAAGGTGTAAGGGAAACTAAATGACCTCCACCTGGCCTGGGAAGCAAGCTAGAGATGAAGTAGAAGGCCATACCTGGGAAAGGGTGGAGCTCTCTAAGAAGAGGGATTGGACTCAGGGTAACTTGGAAAAAGTGGAGTAAACACTGAGAAACTTTTCATAATCACCCACCACAAGCACCAGGGGAGCCAGAAGGGAGCTAAGCCAGTGCATACAAGTCACCAATTGCCATTTAAGCAAGCACTGCATGTCACTCATGCAAAGGATAATGTTAGCTGTTCTGCCCGCTGCTGTATGGTTAGTACCCACTACTGACTGCTACTTGCACATCTACTAGACCACCCTAAGATGGTCTAGTAGAAAGGGCCATGCCTTGGGCCACTTGTATTAGTTTCTTAGGGCTACCATAACAAATTACCACAAATGAGGTGGCTTAAAACAACAAAAATTTATTCTTAACACTTCTGTACTCAAGGTATCAGCAGGCCTTGCTCCCTCTGAAGACTCTTGGGAAAGATCCTTCCTTACCTCTTCCAGCCTCTGGAGGCCCCAGGCATTCCTTGGCTTGTGGGAACATAACCTTAACCTCTGCCTCCATATTCACATGGCCTTCTTCTCTGTGTGTGTCTCTCTGTGTCCTCTCCTCTTCTTATAAGGACATCACCAGTCATTGGATTTAGGGCCCATCTAATCCAGTATGACCTCATCTTAACTAATTACACCAGTAAAGACTCTATTTCCAAATAACGTCTCATTCTAAGGTTCTAGGTGCACATTTTGGGGGGACACTATTCAATCCACTATACCATGCAAACTACCTTTATTGAACTTCCCTCACCCTCCCTTTTCAAACAGCTCAGGACACTCATTGGTCCCTTGAAATAGAAGGTGGAATTCTTGACATCCAGAGAAGCGACTGAGTGGCAGGAAAATCCTGAGCCTGCACTTGGGTGGGAGTGGTTGGTGGTAAATCCCACCTATTACACAATTATGATAGAACATAATAGGTTATGGTGAGGAAATGTGGGGTGCCACAGGAACATAAAAGGCACCAAACACAGACTTGGGTATTAAGCAAGGTTTCCTGAAGTTTGGAACGTCTAAGGTGAGACCTGAAGGACAGGAAGGAAACAGTCAGATGAAGATCTGGTGGGAAGAGAGACACTGGGGAAGAGTGTTCCAGACAGAGGGAACACATGGACAATGGCTCAGAAGTGAGAGGAATATGATTCATTACAGGAGTACGAAGATATTCAAAATGGCTGAGTTGTAGAGTGGTACAAGGGACTAGGAGGGAGAGCATCTGGGACTGAAGTCTGAGCCCCTGTCTTTTATCTCTTAAAGCCACACAGAATAATCCTAACCATTCTCCAGCTTGGGAGTCCTTATGCATTTAGAGACAGGTATATTGTTATCCCTAAATTTTCTCTTTTCCAGGTTAAATATACTTAATTCCTCCAAGGATTTCTCATATCCTTTGGAGTCTCATCTCACCACTAACTATCCTGGTTGAAGTCCTCCAAACCCACTAGAGCTTGCCTAAATCTCTTGAAGTAAAACCTTGAAATGGAAGAAAATATTCCAACCCAATACCACAGGATCAACACTTTGACCTTAATGATCAACATTTACTGACACCACCTTTCTTTCCTAGATCTAGGCATAAAACTGGAGCAGAATTTTGAGGCAGAGACTGTTAACTGGGCCTCAATATCCACTATTACTCTCTTCTCCTTAGTGATATAACACCCCCCACTCCAGTTTTAGCTGAGCACATGGCTGCCCAGCTAGAGACTAACATCTCTGCCTTCGTTGTATCTGAGTACAGTCATATGACTATGTTCTAGTCCACAACCTTTTCAACAAGCCACTTACTCTTGTCTTCCTTCTTCCCCTGCCCTGCTGGCTGAAAACAGGGACAAATATAGCAGCCTTGTGCCCAGAGATGGAAGCCCCATGTTGAAGATAGCAGAGCAGACCAGATCACCTGGGTCTCTGGATGACTTCCTGAGGCAGACAGCAGTTTACCCGGCTAGATGGCCCACTCACCTCTTGGGTGTTAGATGAGGTGGAAAGAAACTTCTATAATCTTTTGAGCCACTGTAACTAATGCAAGAGCCATCCTCATGTGGTCCCTATTGATATAGATTGCATTCAGTATACATGTATATTTAGGCATTCATCCACCCATCCATCTTTTCAGTAAATACACTGACCGTCTACCAGGTGCTAGATGCTATGTATTCTGAATGTTATACGTGGTGGTATCAATATTTCTGGGATGGGCAGTATATTGCTCTTTGTTTACAATTTTTAAAAATTTGTTTATTTATTATTTTTGGCTGTGTTGGGTCTTTGTTGCTGTGCATGGGCTTTCTCTAGTTGCAGCAAGTGGGGGCTACTCTTCATCGCGGTGCATGGGGTTCTCATTGCAGTGGCTTCTCTTGTTGTGGAGCACGGGGTTCTAAGCACGCGGACTTCAGTAGTTGTGGCACGCGGGCTCAGTAATTGTGGCTTGCAGGCTCTAGAGCACAGGCTCAGTAGTTGTGGCACACGGGCTTGGTTGCTCCATGGCATGTGGGATCTTCCCGGACCAGGGATCAAACCTGTGTCCCCTGCATTGGCAGGCAGATTCTAAACCACTGTGCCACCAGGGAAGTCCCTGTTTACAATCTTTATTGTTGTGACACCAAGGGACTCTTGGTTCAATGTTAGTCTTTTCATCTCCTTGTTAGCCTTTATAACATTGCCTACTCTGTGACAGCTGCCTTATCTGGGGTATCCCCCTCAATTCTCATAACAACTTGTGAGAAAGGTTACTGTTATTCTCATTTTACAAATTAAAAAACCAAGCCTTTTCTTAAAAATGGACTTTAATTTCCTAAAGAATCAGCAAATAATATAATCTTAAGAGACAGGGAGAGATTTCTAGCATTTTCTAAGCAGTAAAGAGTGACAGAACAAGATCTTTATCAAAGGCCTTTCGACATTGCTCTGAGCTAGCTTCTCAAATTCAATCCATTGAACAACAGGTCTCCTGCTCTGTGGGAAAGAAATATGGTTTCTTAGTCAAATAAGTTTGTGAAATACTGCATAATAAAGAGATTCATACTGTGCATTTAAATATTAAAGTCACTGACAAACACCTGTAGAAAAGCGACCTGTTCAACTTGATTTAACACAATGTTTCCCAAGTGAACTTGGCTATGAGACACTTTTTTTTCAAGTCATGCTATTAACTTTTCCTCAGAACTTTGGGGAAGGGCTGCTCTAGACAATGCAATGAGATAGGAGTCCCCATCAATTGAGTCCCCATCAATTCCAGGTGTTACACCTGATTGGCAATATCCTCCTACAAGAAATTATATTCATATAAAGCTTCAAAAAATGCTTTACAAAAAGGTGGAATTCGGGCCACACCAGAGAAAACCATTTTTCTTTAAGAAATTCTTTGATTCCTCAAATCCTACCTGGAACGCTGCCACAACATCTGCTCTGCTGACCTTTTAAGGAGAGGGAAGGACAAGATTTAGTGCTAGGGGCTTAAGCACTTAGAAACAAAAGTGACTTCTTCATGAGGCAGGCAATATGCTAGTCTTGTAATACAGGGGGTTTGAATTTGAATCTCAAGACCAACAGTTACAGCAAGTGTCACTCAGCAGTGTGATATCACATAAGTTCAGTCAAATATCGGAAATAGGAATTGACTATTTTACAAGCGAAGAAATTGAGTCAAGGGGGACAATGAAAGGTCATCTGTATTAGGGAAACTCCCAAGCAGGCTGTAAATCGTCTGTTTCTAAAGGTGTTTTCTGGATATAGTATTCAGTCCTTATACAAATTTTAAAAAGAAAGCACAGAAGCAGATCAAAACAAGCAACTGTAAAAACAGGCAGCTCCAGGGTATGCAGATGGGCAGAAAAAGTGGGGTTGTCAAGGAGCTTATGGCTGGAGAGACTGGGAAGCTGGTGAGTGCCCTCTGCCCCCTCCACCCCTCTGGAAATGACTGCAGCACAAATGCATGCTCATTAACCAGCAGGCCTAATGAAGGGCAGACTTTTCTGGCCTTGTTTGCAATGCCAGGGACCTTGCTCCAGTGTTGTCATGGGGAAGTTATTGTCATCCTCCTGGCAACAGGTTACCTAGGTGAAGACCAAACAGCCTGACCAGGCCCAGTAAGCAGTCAGCCTAGTGCTATACGCTGTCCCCAGGCTGCCTAGCCTGCCCTCTCCTTTCACTTCCTCACTCCCTCAGCCATACCACTGCCTTTAAGAGAAGCAGCTTTCATTCTCGCACACAAAGACACTATAGAAGGCTTTCTGTAGTGGGGGAGGGGGGCGGGTTGGGAGGTGTCCCATGGTTCTTTTCTACTTCTGACCTTCAAAGTTTCAAAGTGTGGCCAGCCATGGACAGTCATGCCAACTCCCATAAACCTACAACTAAAATCAGAACAGCTCTCAGAAGAAACACGCCTTTCCACCAATTTTTACTGAAGGCCCCAGTGCCATAATTAAAACAAATTACAGGGGCTTCCCTGGTGGCACAGTGGTTAAGAATCTGCCTGCCAATGCAGGGGACACAGGTTCAAGCCCTGGTCCAGGAAGATCCCACATGCCGCGGAGCAACTAAGCCCATGCGCTACAACTACTGAGCCTGCGCTCTAGAGCCCGTGTGCCACAACTACTGAGCCCACGTGCCACAACTACTGAGCCTGCATAGAGACCCCGCTCTGCAACAAGAGAAGCCACCACAATGAGAAGCCAGCACACCGCAATGCAGAGTAGCCCCCGCTCACCACAACTAGAGAAAGCCCGCGTGCAGAAACGAAGACCCAACGCAGCCAAAAATAAATAATAAAATAAATTTATTTTTAAAAATCTGCTGACCTTAAAAAAAAAAACCACACAAATTACAAGCATAAAAAATACCTCCAGAGATCATCAACGTCTATACCACACAGTGAAATGAAGCCCTAAGCCAATTAACTTGTGAATTTGATCAATTAATTGTAGATAGCTAAGTGAAACGATTCAGTTAAAGCCAATCCTCAATTGCAAGACTGGTTCAAGATGGCGGAGCAGAAGGACGTGCTCTCACTCCCCATGCAAGAGCACCGGTATCACAACTAACTGCTGAACAATCATCGACAGGAAGACACTGGAACTCACCAAAAAAGATACCCCACATCCAAAGACAAAGGAGAAGCCACAATGAGATGGTAAGAGGGGGGCATTCACAATAAAATCAAATCCCATAACTGCTAGGTGGGTGACTCACAAACTGGAGAACACTTATACCACAGAAGTTCACCACTAGAGTGAAAATTCTGAGCCCCATGTCAGGCTTCTCAACCTGAGGGTCCGGCAATGGGAGGAGGAATTCCTAGAGAATCAGACTTTGAAGGCTAGCAGGATTTGATTGTAGGACTTCGACAGGACTGCGGGAAAAAGAGACTTCACTCTTGGAGGGCACACACAAAGTAGTGTGCGCATCGGGACCCAGGGGAAGGAGCAGTGATCCCATAGGAGACTGAACCAGACCTACCTGCTAGTGTTGGAGGCTCTCCTGCAGAGGCGGGGGGTGGCTGTGTTTCACCGTAAGGACAATGACACTGGCAGCAGAGGTTCACGGAAGTACTCCTTGGCATGAGCCTTCCAAGAGTCCGCCACTAGCCCCACCAAAGAGCCCAGGTAGGCTCCAGTGTTGGGTCGCCTCAGGCCAAACAACCAACAGGGAGGGAACTCAGCCCCACGCATCAGCAGACAAGTAGATTAAACTTTTACTGAGCTCTGCCCACCAGAGTAACAGCCAGCTCTACCCACCACCAGTCCCTCCCATCAGGAAACTTGCACAAGCCTCTTAGCTTCATCCACCAGAGGGCAGACAGCAGAAGGAAGAAGAACTACAATTCTGCAGCCTGTGGAACAAGAACCACATTCACAGAAAGATACACAAGATGAAAAGGCAGAGGACTATGTACCAGATGAAGGAACAAGATAAAACCCCAGAAAAACAACTAAATGAAGTGGAGATAGGCAACCTTCCAGAAAAAGAATTCAGAACAATGATAGTAAAGATGATCCAGGACCTCGGAAAAAGAATGGAGGCAAAGATCAAGAAGATGCAAGAAATCTTTAACAAACACCTAGAAGAATTAAAGAACAAACAAACAGAGATGAACAATACAATAACTGAAACAAAAACTACACCAAAAGGAATCAATAGCAGAATAACTAAGGCAGAAGAACAGATAAATGACCTGGAAGACAGAATGGTAGAATTCACTGCCACAGAACAGAATAAAGAGAAAAGAATGAAAAGAAATGAAGACAGCCTAAGAGACCTCTGGGACAGCATTAAATGCACCAACATTCACATTATAGGGGTCCCAGAAGGAGAAGAGAGAGAAAAAGGACCTGAGAAAATATTTGAAGAGATTAGAGTCGAAAACTTCCCTAACGTGTGAAAGGAAATAGCCACCCGAGTCCAGGAAGCACAGAGAGTCCCAGGCAGGATAAACCCAAGGAGAAACATGCCGAGACACATACTAATCAAGCTGGCAAAAATTAAAGACAAAGAAAAATTATTGAAAGCAGCAAGGGAAAAATGACAAATAACATACAAGGGAACTCCCACAAGGTTAACAGCTGATTTCTCAGCAGAATCTCTACAAGCCAGAAGGGAGTGGCATGACATATTTAAAGTGATGAAAGGGAAGAACCTACAACCAAGATTACTCTACCTAGCAAGTATCTCATTCAGATTTGATGGAGAAATCAAAAGCTTTACAGACAAGCAAAAGCTAAGAGAATTCAGCACCACCAAACCAGCCCTACAACAAATGCTAAAGGAACTTCTCTACGTGGGAAACACAAGGGAAGAAAAGGACCTACAAAAGCAAACCCAAAACAATTAAGAAAATGGTAATAGGAACATACATATCGATAATGATCTTAAATGTGAATGGATTAAATGCTCCAACCAAAAGACACAGGCTTGCTGAATGGATACAAAAACAAGACCCATATATATGCTGTCTACAAGAGACCCACTTCAGACCTATGGATGCATACAGACTGAAAGTGAGGGGATGGAAAAAGATATTCCATGCAAATGGAAAGCAAAAGAAAGCTGGAGTAGCAATACTCATATCAGATAAAATAGACTTTAAAATAAAGAACGTTACGAGAGACAAGGAAGGACACTACATAATGATCAAGGGATCAATCAAGAAGATATAACAATTATAAATATATATGCACACAACATAGGAGCACCTCAATACATAAGGCAACTGCTAACAGCTATAAAAGAGGAAATCGACAGTAACACAATCATAGTGGGGGACTTTAACACCTCACACCAATGGACAGATCATCCAAACAGAAAATTAAGAAGGAAACACAAGCTTTAAATGACACAATAGACCAGACAGATTTAATTGATATTTATAGGACATTCAATCCAAAACCAGCAGATTAAACTTTCTTCTCAAGAGCGCATGGAACATTCTCCAGGATAGATCACATCCTGGGTCACAAATCAAGCCTCAGTAAATTTAAGAAAACTGAAATCATATCAAGCATCTTTTCTGACCACAACACTGTGAGATTAGAAATCAATTACAAGGAAATAAACGTAAAAAACACAAACACATGGAGGCTAAACAATATGTTACTAAATAACCAAGAGATCACTGAAGAAATCAAAGAGGAAATCAAAAAACACCTACAGACAAATGACAATGAAAACACGATGATCCAAAACTTATGGGATGCAGCAAAAGCAGTTCTAAGAGGGAAGTTTATAGCAATACAAGCCTACCTCAAAAACAAGAAAAATCTCAAATAAACAATCTAACCTTACACCTAAAGGAACTAGAGAAAGAAGAACAAACAAAACCCAAAGTTAGCAGAAGGAAAGAAATCATAAAGATCAGAGCAGAAATGAATGAAATCGAAACAAAGAAAACAATAGCAAAGACCAATATAACTAAAAGTTGGTTCTTCGAGAAGATAAACAAAATTGATAAACCATTTTCCAGAATGATCAAGAAATAGAGGGAGAGGACTCAAATCAATAAAATCAGAAATGAAAAAGGAGAAGTTACAACAGACACCACAGAAATACAAAGCATCCAAAGAGACTACTACAAGCAAATCTATGCCAACAAAATGGACAACCTGGAAGAAATGGACAAATTCTTAGAAAGGTATAACCTTCCAAGACTGAACCAGGAAGAAATAGAAAATATGAACAGACCAATCACAAGCAATGAAATTGAAACTGTGATTAAATATCTTCCAACAAACAAAAGTCCAGGACCAGATGGCTTCACAGGTGAATTCTATCAAACATTTAGAGAAGAGCTAACACCTATCCTTCTCAAACTCTTCCAAAAAATTGCAGAGGAAGGAACACTCCCAAACTTATTCTATGAGGCCACCATCACCCTGATACCAAAACCAGACAAAGATACTACAAAAAAAGAAAATTAAAGACCAAAATCACTGATGAATATAGATGTAAAAATCCTCAACAAAATACTAGCAAGCAGAATCCAACAACACATGAAGAGGATCATACGCCATGATCAAGTGGGATTTATCCCAGGGATGCAACGATTCTTCAATATACACAAAGCAATCAATGTGATACACCATATTAACAAATTGAAGAAGAAAAACCATATGATCATCTCAATAGATGCAGAAGAAGCTTTTGACAAAATTCAACACCCATTTATGATAAAAACTCTCCAGACAGTGGGTATAGAGGGAACTTACCTCAACATAATAAAGGTCATATACCGCAAACCCACAGCAAACATCATTCTCAATGGTGAAAAACTGAAAGCATTTCTTCTAAGATCAGGAACAAGACAAGACTGTGCACTCTCACCACTATTATTCAACATAGTTTGGGAAGTCCTAGCCACGGCAATCAGAGAAGAAAAAGAAATAAAAGGAATACAAATTGCAAAAGAAGAAGTAAAACTGTCACTGTTTGCAGATGACATGATACTCTACATAGAGAATCCTAAAGATGCCACCAGAAATCTACTAGAGCTAATCAATGAATTTGGTAAAGTTGCAGGATACAAAATTAATGCACAGAAATCTCTTGCATTCCTATACACTAATGATGAAAAATCTGAAAGAGAAATCAAGAAAACCCCCCCATTTACCACTGCGATAAAAAGAATAAAATATCTAGGAATAAACCTACCTAGGGAGACAAAAGACCTATATGCAGAAAACTATAAGACACTGATGAAAGAAATTAAAGATGATACCAGCAGATGGAGAGTTATACCATGTTCTTGGATTGGAAGAATCAATATTGTGAAAATGACTCTACTACTCAAAGCAATCTACAGATTCAATGCAATCCCTATCAAATTACCAGTGGCATTTTTTACAGAACTAGAACAAAAAAATCTTAAAATTTGTATGGAGACACAAAAGACCACGAATAGCCAAAGCAGTCTTGAGGGAAAAAAACGGAGCTGGAGGAATCAGGTTCCCTGACTTCTGACTATACTACAAAGCTATAGTAATCAAGCCAATATGGTACTGGCACAAAAACAGAAATATAGATCAATGGAACAGCATAGAAAGCCCAGAGATAAACCCACACACCTGTGGTCAACTAATCTATGACAGAGGAGGCAAGGATATACAATGGAGAAAAGGCAGTCTCTTCAATAAGTGGTGCTGGGAAAACTGGACAGCTACATGTAAAAGAATGAAATTAGAACACTCCCTAACACCATACACAAAAATAAACTCAACATGGATTAGAGACCTAAATGTAAGACCGGACACTCTAAAACTCTTAGAGGAAAACATAGGAAGAGCACTCTTTGAGATAAATCACAGCAAGATCTTTTTTGATCCACCTCCTAGAGTAATGGAAATAAAAACAAAAATAAACAAATGGGACCTAATGAAACTCCAAAGCTTTTGCAAAGCAAATTACAAACAAGACGAAAAGACAACCCTCAGAATGGGAGAAAATATTTGCAATTGAATCAATGGACAAAGGATTAATCTCCAAAATATATAAACAGCTCAGGCAGCTCAATATTAAGAAAACAAACAACCCAATCCAAAAATGGCCAGAAGACCTAAATAGACATTTCTGCAAAGAAGTCAGTCATATAATTGGCCAAGAAGCACATGAAAAGCTGCTCAACATTACTAATTATTAGAGAATATAAATCAAAACTACAATGAGGTATCACCTCACACCAATTAGAATGGGCATCATCAGAAAATCTACAAACAACAAATGCTGGAGAGGATGTGGAGAAAAGGGAACCCTCTTGCACTGTTGGTGGAAATGTAAATTGATACAGCCACTGTGGAGAACAGTATGGAGGTTCCTTAAAAAACTAAAAATAGAACTACCATATGACCCAGCAATCCCACTACTGGGTATATACCCAGAGAAAACCATAATTCAAAAAGACACATGCACCCCAATGTTCACAGTAGCACTATTTATAATAGCCAGGACATGGAAGCAACCTAAGTGTCCATTAACAGATGAATGGATAAAGAAGTTGTGGTACATATATACAATGGAATACTACTCAGCCATAAAAAGGAACGAAATTGGGTCATTTGTAGAGACCTGGATGAATCTACAGACTGTCATACAGAGTGAAGTAAGTCAGAAAGAGAAAAACAAATATCGTATATTAACGCATATATGTGGAACCTAGAAAAATGGTACAGATGAACCCATTTGCAGGGCAGACATTGAGACACAGATGTAGAGAACAAACGTATGGACACCAAGGGAGGAAAGTGGCGGGGGGGGGAGGGGTGATAAATTAGGAGACTGGGGTTGACATATAGACACTAATATGTATAAAATGGTAACTAATAAGAACCTGCTGTATAAAAAAATAAAGTAAAATTGAAAATTCAAAAAAAAAAAAATCCTCTATCGTTCATAAGGTTTCCAGATTTACCAGATGGAAATATCCAGCAACACTACTCAGCAAAGGGTTTTTGCTCAAACTGAAGTGTCATCTCAACTCCATGTTCTTCCTGTGTTGACAAAGCTTTCAGGTGTGGAAAACGGGGAGAATGTGATGATTCCAGGGTCCATCCCCAGCCCACTAGCCTGAGGAAGGCACTGACCCAGCTTCTGTCTAGCATCTCTTCTGCAGGGTCCCAGATAGCCCAGGGCTAAACAGGAAGCATTTTCAACATTGCTTAGGGTAAGATTTAAACCTGAAACATCAGGATCTGTTTATACGTATCCTAGAAGGATCCAAGAGGCCCTCCCCTGGGTCCTTGTTCTTTGCTGAAGTGTCCTAAGTTCCCTTCCCCCACTGAATCAGATTTAGGAAGATAAGGTTAGGGGGCTGAGTGACCTTCCCTCAACCTATCCTTGGTGTCTGTATCTAGTTCCAAGAAATTCAAGTAGATAACATAGTACTATGATCATCTAATGTAAAAACTTACTGACTAGAAGCAATTTCCTCGGTGACATGTAGGAGATGTAGAAGGAAGGGCAATGATTGATAAGTCAGAAGACCTGTGTCTGAAAGCAATGTGCTATGTGATCCTGAGCAAGTCACTGCACCTTGGTAGGCCTCCATTTCCCAATCTGTTTATCATCACATAGCACGATGTTAAAGTGGGATCACAAAAGCAGCAGAAACCATATTTCTCTGGCTCCCACCCATTGCAAAATCCTCTCCCTGCCCTAATTTTGGGAGTCTCCAAACAGTATCTCATGTGGGTTCAAAGTAAGTCCTCTCCATTGCAACATTATGTCTTTTTTTTTTTTTTTTTTTTTGCTGTACGCGAGCCTCTCACTGTTGTGGCCTCTCTCCCGTTGGGGAGCACAGGCTCTGGACGCG
Source organism: Aethalodelphis obliquidens (assembly GCF_003676395.1). Classification (NCBI taxonomy): domain Eukaryota; kingdom Metazoa; phylum Chordata; class Mammalia; order Artiodactyla; family Delphinidae; genus Aethalodelphis; species Aethalodelphis obliquidens. Next base: position 54,530,528 of record NW_020837951.1, read on the forward strand.
TAGGCTCAGCGGCCATGGCTCACGGGCCCAGCCGCTCCGCAGCATGTGGGATCTTCCTAGACCAGGGCACGAACCCGTGTCCCCTGCATCGGCAGGCGGACTCTCAACAACTGCGCCACCAGGGAAGCCCAACATTATGTCATTTAATCCTCACAAAACCCTATGAGGCAAGTAGCATCCCATTTGAAAGATAGAGAAATTGGGACTCAGAGAGATGAAAATACTTGCCTCAAACCACACAGCTAATGTATTGCTAAGCAGGGACTAGAACACAGATCTGACTTCAGAAGGCTCTGCTCTTTCTGGAATATCTAATTGGTAAGGTTGGAAAGAAAATTCATTGATTTTTGAAATATTTTTGAAATGCAAAAATTGTATTTCTCCATAGCATGTCTTCTTTTCATGGTCGTCAGGACACCTGCTTCTAATCTTGCCTCTTCTCCTAACTAGACAAATGACCCTGAACAAGTCACATCTCCTCTGAGATTCTGTTACCTCTATGTATTGGAGGCACTGGACTAAATCAGTTTCCCCCAGAAGCTTAGCTTGTTAAAACACAACTTTCCAGGTCTTTCTCCAGACCAACTGAATGGGGTTTTCTGAGGTTGAGCCCAGAAATACATATTTTAACAAGCTCCTTGAGCTATTCTTATTCAGGATAAGAATTAACTCTGGACTGGTATTTGGGAACCATCAATACTAGACAATGAGCTATCTTTCATATCGACCAGTCAATTACTATGTGGTGGGGCCCCAAGCTTGAGGTCAAGGTGTAGCCACAACTGGATTTCAGATACACCTGGGATAATAGGCATAAGATACTGGAGATGGGCCCTCTAGGGACTGGTCTGCACGAGGTTTGGAGCAGACCCTAGGAGAAGAGAAACTGGGAGAAAGCAGTGTGAGTATTAGAGATTGGTCCCTGCACCCAGCCCCAAGGACTAGGGTCTGAACTCCAGAGAAAATAGCTGCAAACAGAAAGGGGTGGTTTCACATTATGTCGCCTAAGGAGCTTAAAAAAGGACTGTTGCCTGGGTCCCACCTCCAGATCCTTACTTAATTGGCTTGGGATATGTACCTGAACCTTGGAATTTTTAAAAGCTTCTCAAGCGATTCCATTTTGAAGCTAAGGTTGAGATTTTGCATTAGCACACGGGACAGAAAGCTATGAGATGGCTTTACATGTTAAAGACATACCCTTACAATGGCTGAAAACTGATATTTCAAGGACCCTCCTGGTGAGTTCACAAAGAATAATCATCCTTTGGGTTTAAAAACAATTGAGATTCATTACAAACTTCCTTATTGCATTTTGGGGGACAAACTTAACACCTCAGTCATGTTTCAGTGGCTCTGCTCATATGTTTGGTTGCATAGAAAGGATTCAGTCTCCATGTGTGTGAGTTACATGAAGCCCATCCTGACTGACTGGATTTTTTCTTCTTCACTGAAGTGAGTGAATTGATCTGTTGTTTTGTCACTGCCTAGCTAAAGCCAGTGGGAGGGTGCCAGTTATCATTTGGAGAAAAGGTATCATTTTGAAGTACCAGAGACAGCAGATGAACTGTGTTCATGAAATAGATGTTTCACTCTACTTTTTAATTTGCTCCTGTTTGAGTTAACTGAGAGTTTCATCTTTATTTTTAAAGAATGACATTTACACAGCCGCTGAAACTGCCAATCTGTTGCATAAACAACCTCCTTTTCCAAAAGGCTGGCGCCGCCTGGAGGCCAAATATGTGCAGCATTTTGGATTTCTTTTCAGAAGGAGCCTCTTCGACCTGTTGCTTCTGGCCTCAGTCACAAGGAATTAGGGTCAGGTGAAGCACATTGGATTTTGCATATAGCAAAGTTTTCTAAGCAAGGGTGGGGACACTAGAGTGACATTTCAAAGCCAGACTGCAGTGCAACAATGGGGCTGGGAAGGCCTGGAACAAAAGAAGCTTCTCGCTGACATCAAAAGCCTCACTTTGGAACCAGGTGCTGGAAGAAGAGCTCGGCCAGTGACTTTGCACAGTGATCTGGGTTTGCTACCCACACGCCGATGGAGGAGCCCAGACCTTCTGAAGCTGAACCAGGGCTAAAATCTGAAAGTCTCAGAAGTTGGTCTCACAAAGTGTTGAGATAGCAGCCCATAAAACCAATGTTTTTCAGAGCTTGGTTTACACACCACTTACATCAGCATCACCGTAGGTGCCTGTTTAAAATGCTATTTCCTGGTGCCTACCCCACACCCAGAGAACCAAAATCTGTTGGCATGGGGCTCAGGAAGCTGAATTTTAACATGGTGTCTAGGGTTTAGTTCTCACCAAAGCTTGGAACAGCTGTTGAAAGCCCTTGAGAGGGTTGGGCTCTCCTTTGGTAGAACATGGCTTTTCTTTCCTTTTTTATAAATGTATTTATTTGTTTGTTTTTATTTTTTGGCTGTGTTGGGTCTTCGTTGCTGTGCATGGGCTTTCTCTAGTTGCAGTGAGCGGGGGCTACTCTTCGTTGCCGTGTGTGGGCTTCTCATTGCAGTGGCTTCTCTTTGTTGTGAAGCATGGGCTCTTGGCACGCAGGCTTCACTAGTTGCGGCACATGGGCTCAGTATCTGTGGCTTGCGGGCTCTTGAGAGCAGGCTCAGTAGCCGTGGCGCACGGGCTTAGTTGCTCCACGGCATGTGGGATCTTCCTGGACCAGGGCTGGAACGTGTGTCCCTTGCATTGGCAGGCAGATTCTTAACCACTGCACCACCAGGGAAGCCCCGAACATGGCTTTTCAAATGAGAAAGAACCCATGTGTTCAGGGCTGATCAGAGCTCTTCATTTCACACACACACCCAGAGGCTAACCTTTCTGGGCAGCCTTGAGTTAGGCACCCCTCAACTGGGCTGCACACCGCCAGCCTTTCCCATTGTTTCAGTAGAAACGGACTGGGTCAAGCCCCTTGAATCAAAGTGTCAACCAGCTAATCTGATCCATGAATTCTTGCTAATTGATTCTTGCTAATTAGCAAGATCTAGTCCCTGGTTCTCAAACCTTAGTGTGCAATAGAATCACCAGAAGCACAACTGGTACAGCCATTATGAAGAGCAGTATGGAAGTTCCTAAAAAACTAAAAATAGAGCTACCAGATGACCCAGCAATCCCACTCCTAGGCATATACGCAGAGAAAACCATAATTCAAAAAAATACATGCACCCCAATGTTCATTGCAGCACTATTTACAATAGCTAGGACATGGAAGCAACCTAAATGTTCATCAACAGAGGAATGGGTAAAGATGATGTGGTACATATATACAGTGGAGTATTACTCAGCCATAAAAAAGAACAAAATAATGCCATTTGCAGCAACATGGATGGACCTAGAGATTGTCATATGAGTGAAGTAAGTCAGACACAGAAAGGCAAATATTATGTGATAACACTTACAAGTGGAATCTAAAAAAAAGGGTACAAATGAACTTATTTACAAAACAGAAGTAGAGTCACAGATGTAGAAAACAAACTTATGGTTACGAGGGGATAAGGGTGGAAGGGATAAACTGGGAGACTGGGATTGACATATGCACACTATATATAAAATAGATAACTAATGAGAACCTACTGTATAGCACAGGGAACGCTACCCAATACTCTTGTAATGGCCTATATGGGAAACGAATCTTAAACAGGTGTGGATATATGTATATGTATAACTAATTCACTTTGCTGTACACCTGAAACTAACACAACATTGTAAATCAACTACACTCCAATAAAAATTAAGAAAAAAAACCCAAACAGATAACTGGGCTCCACCCCCAGAATTTCTGATTCAGTAGGTCTGGGGTGAAGCCTGGGAATTTGCATTTCTAACAGGTTCCCAGAAGATAATGCTGATGCTACTGACCCAGGGACTACTGCTTCTCAAGCTTTGCTGGATATTAGAATCACCCAAAGAGCTTTAAAAAATCTTTATGACCAGGCCACAGCCCATTCCAATTCATTCAGAATATGTGGGGGTGAGACCAAACTATCGGTACTTTTAAAATTATTCCAGGAGATTCCAATGTGCTAAGTTTGAGAATTATTGTCTATAACTGTGGTTCTTAATACTGGTTATGCATAAAAACCTGTGGAGTTTGCTAGAATGCAGATCCCTGGGCCTCCACTCAAATAAATCTAGTACAGAATAGCATTGGTGGGGCCTGTGCATTGGGATTTTTGACAAGCACCTCAGGTGATGATGATGTAAACCAGAGACCCTTTAGTGGCACATCAGAATCTCATGAGGAGCTTTTTAAACACCAGTGTCTGCTTGCCCAGAGATTCTGATTCAGTTGGCCCAGGGTACAGCCCTGGCATCTGTAATTTTCATAGCTCCCCAGTTATTTTAATATTTTAATGTACAGCCAGGGCTGAGAACCACTGGTTTGTGCATCAGTATCACCTGTAGAACTTGTTAAACTATCAGTATGTAGATGCCCACTCCCTACCCCAAAGTGAATCAGAATGTCTAGGACTGACACCAGGGTATGTGTTTTTAACAAGCCTCAGAAAATATTCTGACCACAGCCAGATTTGAAAAACATTGGTCTAAATTAAATTTCCCTTTTTTAACCATGGACTTTTGAGAAGATCTTTGAAAACTACTGCTTCATACTAATACTATTCACATTGTTTCTGCAATAACAGCAAGCATTTCTTGAGCACCTAGTATATGTCTTCTGCTTTAAATACGTTATCACTAATCCTTATAGCAACTTGGCAGGACTGAATTCTGAAAGGAAAGTAGGGATAATAGTAGCTTTGTCCAAATCCAGATGCCATCTAACAGCTTCCATTCTAAGGCAGGACATTCTGTCATGCTGAGCTCTTGGTAAAGATAGAGATGTGGCCCAAGATGGTTCTGAATGGCCCATTCTCTCAGGTGCTAGTGCCTTTGATTCCACAGGGAAGCTTCCTCATTGCCCTTGTCTGCCCAGTGGGTCACTGATGAACATAACAACTTTGAGCACTGCACAAGGCCATTGGAAAACCTACTTTGCCCTCATTTTACCTCTACTCTTAGAGCACACATGATTCTCCTGAGCTGCAGTGGCCTTTGGCTTGGATTTTAAAAAGACAAAATCCTCAAACAGCTGTAGCACTGTCAAATCACAGGACACTGCCCATTAGGGTGCTGATGACATCTAAGATACAGTCCAAGAGCTAATGGGGCGGAGGGATCATTAACGTACCTCAGGGTCAAAGTGCAAAACTGGAAATCTCCCTAATGGGTGTGAAAGCTCCATAGCAATTTTTTTTCCAAAAAAAAAAGAAAAAAGAAAAAAACAGGATGTTTTTGGTGGTAGAGTGGACTTCTCAGAGCAGACATTCTCATGTTGATATTAACCAATATACATAGATTGGTGAGAAGTCAAGATCTAATACCACCTGGTTACAAGTGGCTTTGCTTCTTGCTCATTGGAAAATTCACAAGATCTTCATGGCTTCATGGTCTAGTGTGAGGTTAGTATTCCCCTAGAATGTCTGGATCTACTCCTTTTTTCTCCAGACTTCTTCATACTTTTAATATTTTGTTACATGGAATAATATGTATGATTTAAATCCCTAAATAATCCAAAATGTCTACACCCAAGTAGAAGTTTATGAACTACAAATCAAATGAGAAAAAATTATGTCACTTTCCTCTATTTCCCACAACTGCTATCATCTGACTTTTGAGCTCCTGGTGTGCCAAGGGGTAGAAGTGAGAAGGGTGGGGGAAGACTCAACGAACTAACTAAATATAACTCATTTAATTCCAGTATGAAACATTTTAAAATTCTATCTCACCCCAGTGTCTTTGGAAGAAATGCTCCATCTTTCAGGGTGTATGCTTCTTCCCCATTTTCCTTACCAAGGTGGCTCCTGGACCTGGGGGTATTTATGGTGGCAGGAGGGTGGGAGTAGGAGGGATGGCTCACATGTCCTTGCTGTTGCCCACCATGGGGACATGGAGACTGGGCATCTTTTCCCTGGATACCTGAACCTGCTGACCATTGTGGGGGCCTGATCCCACCTGATTCTTTTGGAAACTCTGCAAACACCCATGCCTAGAGTCCATTATCCTTGAGGTACCCTCTTGGCTGCAAATCTTGCCTACCTCTAATCCAAATGATCTCTTATCTCTTCTGGTCCATAGCTGCTCTTAGCATTCCTGTGTTCTCTTTTGGGGGACAGATTTTCCTAGTTGCGTTCTCTGACCCCACAGGCATGTGCTACATTCTGTGAATCAAGAGTGCTCTCTACCCAACCACGTCCACCCTTCTTCAGCCATTTCTAAACTAGCACTCTGGCAACACTGGAGCTTAGAGTTCTCCCAGCATGCACCCAAGGAAGTAAGGGATAAGCTCCATTACTCTGGATTCCAAACTCATAATTGTCTGGCGACATTTCACCCTGGTTCAGTCTAACTCTCTTTCTGTCCCAGGCTAACATGTGCACAGCTCCAGTGTGGCTGGAGAAAAACTCATGATTATGAAGACTGGTCTCATTTTAAATCTGAAGTCACTCATCTCACGTAGGCCTTAATGCTGCCCTAGATCATTTTCTCTCCCATTCTCCTCCATGACTTATTTCATGCTTTCTCTCATCTCCCCAAACTCCTAGCACTTCCTCATCAATACTCATTTTCAGCTGATGAAGGGGCATTCAATTCACTGAGAATATGAAAACTGATAGAAAAGCATCCACAGGCTTACACCATCACTTCTACCCAGCTCTTGCAGCTGTGCCCATATATTCTGCCTTCCCTGTTACTGAGGACAAGCAATCCATTCTCCTAATTAAAGACAACTCCACTTGAACATTAGATCCCATTGCCAGCAATTCTCCCCTGTCTCCTGCATCATCACCTTTTTTCTCTCTGTTAATTTAATCCCACTTAAACATACTGAAATTTCTTTTCTACCTTGAACCTACATCCTCATCCATCCCCTTCTATCACCCCACTTCTCTGCTCCCCTTTACAGCAAAGCTCCTCTTAGGAGTTGGCTATATTTATTTTGATTTCCTCCATGGTTCCCCTTTTTCCCCCCTGCCACCATTCCACTGAAGCTACTCTTTGTAAGGCCACTAGTGACTTCCTATTGCTCAGTCTAGTGGTCAACTCCCAGTCCTCATCCTACTTGACGTGCCAGCAGCATTTGACAAGGTTGATTGAGATTTCTCCTTGAAATACTGTCTTTACTTGGCTTCCTAGAAATTCTGGTTTTCTTCTGACTTCATTATCAACTCATCTTCTACTCCTATTCTGACCTCCAAATGTAGAGTGACCCAGGGCTCAGTCCTTACGCCTCTTCTCTCCTATCTCCTCTTTTATACTCACTCACTCTTTGGTGTTCTCATCTAGTCTCCTGGCTTTAAAAATCATCTATGCTAATGATTCCCAAATTTCATTTTCAGTCTAAACGTCTTCCATGAATTCTAGATTCCAATATCCAACTGTCTAGTCCACAGTTTCACTTGGATGACCAACAGGCATCTCAGACCTGACCTGTCCACAACCAGATTCTGATCTTTCTCCCTAAAACTAGCTCTGTCTACAATCTTCCTCAATGCAGGAAGTAGCAATTTTCTCCTGCCAGTTTCTCAGGCAAAATTTCCTTCCTCTCAGATTGCCAGCTCATCCATTAGCTATCCTGTTGGCTCTACCTTCAAAATATATCCAGAATTCACACTTCTCAGTGTCTTCACTACTGTAACTGTGGTCCAACTTGTACTTATCTCTCACTTGGACTATGGCATTACTCACCTGACTGATCTCCTGCTTCCACCTTGTCTCCCTTCAGTCTGTCCTCAAAACAATCAAATTAGGTCACTCCTCTTTTCAAAAGTCTCCAGAAGTTTCCATCTCAGAGTAAACGTCAAAGTGTTTACAAGGTCAGACACAATCTATTCTCACCCTTTCCTGCCACTGGGCCCCACCATTACCTCACTGATCTCATTTCCTACTTCTGCCTTTCTTTCATTCTGCTCTTCCTGAAATACCCTTAGCCAGTACCCTCACCTACTTCAGGCATTTGCACAGATGCTGCCATCTCAGTCAGGCCTTCTATAATGATCCTAGTTAAAAATCACAAGCCTACCCCCAACCCCACCTCTTTATGCTATCTACCTCCTTGCTTTGTTTTCTCCATAGCTTTTTTTTTCTTTTTACCGATTGACATATGTGTTTTACATATATATTTATTGTCTGGCTCTCTCAATAGAATACAAGCTCATGAAGGCATTTTACTAGAACAGTAAGTGCTCAATAAATATTTTTAATATGTCTTATTATTTCTAATATTCATTACCCCCAAGCTGACGTTTTGACCTGCAAAAGAGCAATCAGGACCCACATATCTCACCACTTGCCTTTGTTCCTCATTTTCCCCCTCCTTAAAGACTTTAAGCGTGGCAGATTGAATGCAGGTGTTTATCTCCATTTATCCCCAAACTCACTGTCCAAAGTATAAAGTCAATAGATAATTTTTTAAATTTAAAATCAAAGTTACATGTAATTTTGAAATATGGTAGTAACCACCAGAAGATAAGCAGAGTTGAAAGTGGTTGCCTCTGAGGAGTGAGGATATGGGAATAGGAAGGAGTAAGGCAGGGATTATGTTGCTCAGTTTGTTTGTTGTTAATTTTTGTTCTTTAAGCGTGAGAGTATAATTTGACTGCAAAAGTTAAAAAGAAACAGATAAAATACAGTTATATAGGAGATTTTAATATACTTCTTTCAAATCAGTGAGATCTATGAGACAAAAAATAAATACAGATACAGAGGAACTGAATATTACAATCAACTCACTTGTTTTAATTGCTAAAGAACCTGACATCCTTTAAAGGAAAGACATATTATAAAAATTGATCATGAACATGGCTGCAAAAAACCTCAAGAAAGTATGAAAGTAGAAATTTTACAGACTTCATTTTCTAATAAGAATCCAATACCATTAGAAATAAATGATATATAAAGGGAGCTTAGAAAATTAGAAATTCCTTTCCTCTCTTGATACAGCCCAGCTTTCAACAGCACTTTCTCCCTGGGGACACAATACTTTAAAAAGCTTCATTTGACAATCAAAGCTGAGGGATGACTTTGGTGTTCTAGCCAGTAACTACCCTGCCTCTGAAGCATTGAAACTCATTGATTAAAAGGATGGGAAGCCATATGGCATCTTGATTTAAGAGGAATAAAAAATACATTAAATAATTCCTAAAATATCATATTCATTATTCATAAGTGTGGCTATTACTTTAAATCCACAATCATAAAGTGTCAATCAACTGAGAGAAAGGACCAGAACTGCCAATTTCAGTTGCACCTCTATGCCCATCTTTGGTCAGCTTCTCTGACCAAAGAATTAATTAACAGTGAGGCAGTAAGATTTACTGATGGATGGGATTTGAACCAATAGTTTAATCTTCAAAGTATCTAGATAAGTGCTTCTCAAAGTGGTATACCAGTTAAAACGCATATTCCTGGGCCCCACCCCTGACCAACTGAATCAGAATATGTGAAGCTCAGAAATGTACTTTTCCAATAGGCTTTTAGATAGATTTTTAACTGTGCTGAAGTTTGAGAACTAATTATTTACATAATCCAATAATAATCTAATAATCTCCCAATAATCCAGAGTGACCTAAAAATCACAGATGGAAGTGGACCCAGCATAGTAGCTTGTGTGTGTGTGTGTCTATTGCTTTACAATTATATCAAATGAATATCTTAAGAACACCTGACAGGCTTGAAATGCAACTATTTTATTGGGTTATTTTTTATAATTTTGACTTTGATTAAGCCATTCTAGTAAAGGGAATAGTAGAATGGAGTTTTAGCTTGACGTGGGGACATCTGGCTCTCATCTACGTTTCCCATGTTATGTCAACCACTTCCCAGTATCAGTGTCCCACATATTCCCACCTCATTTGTTCATTGCCCAAGAGGATCCCCATTCAGAATGCCTTCCCAAGTTAGGCAAGATATTTCACAAAACAATAAAAAATGTTCATAAATCTTTTAATTGATAATTCAACTTCTAGGAATATATTTTAAAATTTCTCAGACAAATGTGCAGAAATGTTTGGACGAGTATGCTAACTGCAGCATAGTTTATAGCAGCAAAAAATTAGAATCAGCCTAAGTATCTGTATCGGAATTAAGTTTGTCTGCATATAGGAGAACATTTGAAATAATTATCATTTAAACAAAATAGAAATATATTTCTCTCTCACCTAAAAGAAGTTCAGAGCAGGTAGGCAATCCAGGGCTGATATGGAATCTTCAGTGTCATCAGAAACCAAGGTTCCTATCTTGCCAGTTCACCATCTTCAGGAAATCGTTTCCATCCTTCAAGGTCCATGGCACGACCATGTTTGCTACATCCTCTAGACATCACTCAGCACCTGGGAGAGCAAAGGGAGACTAGGTGGATTTCTGAGCAATTGGGCATGTTTAAATCATGAACAAAAGCTTAGAAGGATTGTTTCAATTACTGCACTGGACCAGGCTTACTGGATTTGACTTAAAATTCAGATTTTTCTTCCCACTTCTATAATGATGAGACCTACTAATGAAATTTGGATAATTAATAGAAAATTTCTTTAAACTACATTTTCTCTGTTCACCTGAGTACCGCATGAGTAAATTTACAATCCTACTGCTTTGTATCTCTTTGAAATTTTGAAAAACATTTTTATTTTAAAGCCTTTTTCAGAATGCTTTATTATCTCTATTTTAGAGGTGGGGGATTGAATTTCCCTTCCAGAGTCCAAAGTGTGAAATGGGACAAAAGGACCCCTCCTGGCATTCCTCTCCATCTTATAATATCCTCTTTCCTGTGCCAAGGAGGAAGTGAATCTATGTATGTCTCACTCACTGTTTCTCTTGCCTCTTCTACCCATGATGCCCTGGGGCCAACAAATGTTAATTTTTCTTTTACTTCCTCTTCCTGTCTCTCAGGACTTCCCCTAGTATCAGAACCAGCTACATAATTTTCAGAGCCCAGTGCAAAATGAATAAGGGCCCCTTGCATAAAAATTATTAGGAATTTCAAGATGGTAACAGCAGAGCATTAAACCAAGTACGGGTCCCTTCTAAGCATGAGTCCCTGTGTGACTGGCCAGGTTGCACATCCATGTAGCTGGTCCTGCCTGTACACAGGTATTAAAGTGGTGGGTTTTGGACTTTCACTTTCCCTACTGATTCTGGCTTCTTGCTTAGACCTCAAGGCTGGTTAGAATAACTTCTTTACATTTAAAGGAGTCTGGACTTCAAGCTTATTTTCTTGTTGTGGATTCAGAGAAAACCTAACTTGGTGATAAAAACCGATTAATGTCTTTTTAAAATATAGTGAGCATTTCCCAACCTTTTTTCTGCCAGTCACACTGCAATGTGGGTGATAAGATTTTCAGGACAGGAAAATAAAACACCTGAAAATATTTTTAAAACAGTATCCTTATCACAAAGGGGAAAAATAGAAACCTCTAATCTAAAAATAGATTATGAAACCAGAACTATTAGATTTGGAAAAGAACTGAGTAGAGGGACTTCCCTGGTGGCACAGTGGTTAAGAATCCGCCTGCCAATGCAGGGGACACGGGTTCAAGCCCTGGTCCGGGAAGATCCCATATGCCGCGGAGCAACTAAGCCTGTGTGCCACAACTACTGAACCTGCGCTCTAGAGCCCACGAGCCACAGCTATTGAGCCTGCGTGCAGCCCACATGCCTGGAGCCTGTGCTCCAGAACAAAGAGAAGCCACCGCAATGAGAAGCCTGCACACCACAACAAAGAGTAGCCCCCACTTGTTGCAACTAGAGAAAGCTCGTGCACAGCAACGAAGACCCAACGCAGCCAATAAATAAATAAATTTATATATAAAAAAAAGAACTGAGTAGAAATACAAGAAATAAAAATATGTTCATTTAAATAAAAAAAGAACTGAGAATTAGTGAACTGAGAGCTGAAAAAACAGCAAACATAGCACAGATAAACTTTAAAAATTAAGAATTTGAACAAGACACTAAGAGACATGGAGGAAAGAAAGGGGAAAAGTATAATTCTAGTAGAAATTCCAAAAGAATGGAATAGAGAAATAGGAAAGAGGCAACATTTAAAGAGATAATGGATGAGAATTTTAGAACCAAAGAAATACTTAAGTTTAAAAAATAAATAAGAACCACACTGAGTCATGAGCAGGATAAATAAAAACAATTCCAAAACATTGACACATTGTAGTGAAACTAACTATAGAATATTAAGAGAAAATCGAACAGAAAGAGAAGGCAGATTATCTAAAAATTAAAAATCACACATTTAGACTGGCTGCAGGCTAACAGCAAACTTCTCTTTGGAAGCAACAGATACCAGAAGAGAATGAATTACATCTTCAAAGTATTCAAGGGGAAAAACTGACACAATAGAATTCTATCCACAGATAAATGATCACTCAAGAATGAAAGTAATATAAATACACATTTTATACATCGAAAGCCCAAGAGAGTTAACTGATCCTCACCAAAAGAACTACTGAAAGAGAGACTTTAGCAAGAAAGAACAAGAAGGCAGAATGAAGGATGGAATTCAACAGCAATGGTGAGAAAAGAAAACAAACAAAACAGCTGTAAAAATGTTAGCTAACAATAACAAACACTCTTTTGTATTTAAAAACAAGAAAGAACTCTAAACAACAGTTAATATGGGAGACTGAAGAGGATTGTCTATAATAAAAATGTGCTAAATTCCTTGTTTAGAAGGATAGTATAAATTAACTTCAGTATTTATTTTAAAATAATGTGAGTTATGTATAACAAAATTTTAAAGGTACCTACTAAAGGACTAGAAATAGAATGTGTAACTTTCAAACTAGTAAAAAAGGGAAAATAAAGAAATGTGACCATCTAATAGAAGATGAGAAGAGGGGAAAAGCAAGCAAAATGGAAAAACAAAAGCAAACAAAAAAAACTAAAATGGTGTAAGTAATTCCAAATATGTCATATACTATAAATAATATAAGCAAATAAGACTCATCCACTAATCAAGATATTCATGGTTAAATCAATATTGAATGACAAAAGCAACTTGTAAGATGATATATACAAAAAAATATATGTAGGGTAAACTGTCCCTCTTGCACATTTAAAACACACACAGCAGAAACTAACACAACACTGTAAAGCAACTAGACGCTAATAAAAATTAATTTTAAAAAACACACACACTAGTACATATTTTCCTTTGATATATAAGTATGCACATAAAAAGTATTAAAAATATTTTAAGAATATATCTTAAATTCATAACAGCAACTGTCCCTGGGAATGGGATAAGATAGAGAATGTAGAACAAAGGGGACTTCAATTTGATCTAAAATGTCTTATTTTTTAATTAAAAAAATACTAAAATATAATAAAATGTTAGTGGGTATTGGGTAATGGTCTATTATTTTTCACACTGTTCTGTATTTTTTAAATTTCCAAAATTAAAAACAAACAAAATATAAATCAAGAAGGGAGGGGTGAGGAAAAATCTTTTACACAGTTCAGAAAATACTGTTTAGTGCTTGAGCTTATTACAAAGTAATCAAATATATATTTTAAAACACAAAAATACCTTTCTCTAAGAATTCTTTATTATTCAGATTTTACACTGAAAATAAACTTTCCATTTAACTGACAAGAATTAGTAGTTTTCATGGGCAAAAAGAGCAAAAAGTTTATAATCTGTATTGCCTAATGATGGACATTAAATGACAATGAAAGATTTTGTTTTGAACAAAATATTGTGGTGCCTAGAACTAGGGAGCATAAAATGGTACCCAAAGTACTGTCTGTCACTTATTGATAAGCCTTAGGTTTTTAAAATTAGTTTCTGAACCTCTTCAAAGAATCCAATTTTTTATCTGAGCTAGAAATCTGGACCACAAAGAAGTCATGTTCAGAGAAAATGAATGCACAGTTTTCTTTTTTAAAAAATTTCTGGACTCTGAATCTGGAGAAAAAATTAAACTAATAGTGCTTCTATTTGAGTTGTGTTTGGATCTAAGAGATTTAATTTAATCTCTAGAGGGTTAATAGCTGTTCTTGGTTAAGAAATAAGTAAGCTAGATCATTTTTTAAAATATCCTCCGATTCATGAGGTGTTCAGTGTAAACTTGAACTATCATGTTTATGAAGTTAGATTCACAACTGATGTGGAAAGGTGTATTTTTGTCATTATAGAAGAAGCTTGTCTTGGTTCACAGTATTCCTCCTTTAAATAAAAAATGCAGCCATTGTCTTGAGCCTTGCTAACATCAGTAAAGCTCAGGCAACACCCAGTAACACCCTCTTTTGGGTGGCTAACTGATTTTCTCAAGGTCATGAAGGCATATGGCTCAGGAACAAGGGGAAAACCTGAGGCTGGCCCGTGGCTACTAAAATTACATTAGGCTTTTTATGTAAGGTCTCCATCATTGATCTCCAATTTTAAAGTAGCTCACAGTTCAGCTTGGATCGTTTGGCCTGTGAGGGCGCGAGAACACAGTTGGCTGAGGCACAGTGGGGCATCTTGGGGGTAAAACCAAGAGACTTTCCTGATCTCCAGTATCAGAGAGCACAGAATGGTAACCAAATAGCCATGCCTCTTACAGATGGTCATTAAATGAACTCTGTCTTGGATTAGGCTGTCTCTATGTAGAGAGATTTCTTCCATTGGCCACCCATAGGCTTTCATGGGCACAGAGATAATCAGGACCAAGGCAGGCCTGAAGGGCTAGGTGTGTTATTGGGCAGTTCAGCTTGCCCTTGTACCTTTGTGCCACAGACTCCAGGAAACAACACTTTGATGGAGTGGTCAAAAGAATGAATTGGTCATAAATGAATATTCTCAGACATTGCCAAAAATAAATATTTTTTGCTTGGTGAACCATTGAAAGATTTTGTGAACTGTGAAAGAAAAACATCCCTTTGCGCAAAACAAGTCCTACTGTCTATACATTTAGCAGGTGTAAGTGGAGACTCTTCAGGCTAAGATATGGGGTCCTCCTTCAGAGCTCTAGTCCTTAGTGGTTTGTTGGTTTATTGGTTTGGTCAGGAGGTCAGTTAGCTCTCTGGAAAGTTATGCCAGCCTGGAGTATGGCAGCCACCTCCCAAGACTCGGTTTCATCTTTTATCCCTGAGCAAACAAACACAACTTGACCCAACCTCTTTTTCTCTCAGACTCTGAGAACTGTCCTGTCTTGATACCTCTGTGCCACTACAGGCTAAAACTGTTGATGCAAAGGCGATCAGACTTCTGTGCCCCACTGACCAGGCAAAAGCACAGTTGGGGGCAAACTTCTATCGGCAAGCAACCCTCAAAGCCTCCACTGTCTTGTTGTGAATGCAGCTGCATGCTATATGATCTGCTTTTCTGAAGTCTCAGGCCTCTGACCTCAGGCAGCTTTTTTTAAAAGATGAGAAGGAGGTGTTGAAGTTCACCAGCACCAAAACTAATCAAGTCTAGTGAGCCTCAGCATTTCCAAAGTTCAGGGGCTAGGGTTTGTCTCTGGATTCAGCCCAGCTCAAAAATGACTAAGGCATTTCCAGAACTGCTTCTGGGTATTGGCCAAAGGGTGGCATGTGTATCTGTGCATTACTAACAAAACTAAGGATTGCACTCTGATTCCTTGCCTGAGAGTGTCTCTCAACAGGTCCAAGGTCAAGAAGTTACCCAAAAGGGGGTCTTAATCAGTAGTAGGCTAGAGTCTGCGATGCTCTTGAGCTAGATCTAGATTCCTCCCATAAACCACACAACAGAATTGTTCTCAGCTGTTTCTCCTGGGGCCTGCATATCCCCTGCAAGGGGATAGTATGCTCTGAATTACATATGCTGTACTTAATTTGGCACCTCTATCTGTTGAGTTGCTTTATTTCTCATGTCTCCTCTGTACCACTTCAGGAAAACTCTTAATACCCAAGAGGGCTTTTTTTTTTTAGTATACTTTTTAAAATAAATTTATTTATTTTATTTTTGGCTGCCTTGGGTCTTTGTTGCTACACGTGGGCTTTTCTCTAGTTGCGGCGAGCGGGGGCTACTCTTCACTGCGGCACGTGGTCTTCTCACTGCAGCGGCCTCTCTTGTTGTGGAGCACGGGCTCCAGGCGTGTGGACTTTAGCTGTTGCGGCACGTGGGCTCTAGAGAGCAGGCTCAGTAGTTGTGGTTCACGGGCTTAGTTGCTCCGCGGCATGTGGGATCTTCCTGGACCAGGGCTCAAACCTGCATCACCTGCATTGGCAGGCGGATTCTTAACCACTGGCCACTGGGGAAGCCCCCAATAGGGCTTTTAAAATAGGGCTTTTAAAAGAGAATACTATGCTAAACTTGCAAGTCAGACAACTAGAAGCAAAGGTATATGAATGAAATTAGATACCCTAATAGAAACTCTTGAGTATTCCCTCAGGCAAAACTTCCTAATCATTTTCTTTGTGAATAAGATTCAGTTCATACCCTTACACCAGGAAACCTCTCTTTATGTTGTGGGGAAGAGGACAGAGCACCACTTTAGTAGGCATGAGGTCCTTAGCCAGAGTTACTTCCTTGAGTGCATGATGATTCCTTTCTCTTTTCCTGTAATTAACATAGTTATATACTCTGGCCTGCAATCTCAATTTTTATAGGTGATATTGGCTGTAATAACTACTTGCCCTCCAAAATCCATTTGCTCCACCTTACTGAGTCCAAAACCCCAGTGCACAGAATTGTCCAGACACAGTTAAACATAGAACTCATGTGCACATGTGCACTGTTCACAGGGCTTTCTCAGGCCTTTCTCACTGTGGTCCTGGGACCAGGAGAACAACCACACTGACAGCCCTGGGGTGATGCATATGTTGTCCATGAGCTCCCCGGTCAGATGTCATTCTCCCTCCAGAAAGACATACTACCTCAAATTCTAACTTCAAAGAGTTATTCCTTTGGGTGAAGTCACTGTCATCTTCAAGAGTTCCCTGAGGCAGGAAGGGGAATGGAAAGTGTCCTGATTGTGGAGTTGGGCAGATCTGGGTCCCAGTGCAAACTCTGCTACTTACTAGCTGTGCAATTATGGGCCCATGACTTAACCTACTTGAGCCTCAGACTGGCCTTACAACCAACAACTTTATAGAGCTCCTAAACAACAACTTTATAGACCCAACAACTTTATAGAGCTCCTATAAGGCAACATCCATTTAGGCAACATATATAGAGTACTAAACACATGCCTGATATACAGTGTAGGTTCCAATAAACTGTAGATGTCCCTATGATTATTAAACACAAGCATTTCCAGGAACAAAGTTATTAATACCTTGACATAAAACAGACTACTCAGCTTACTTTGTAATGGTACTTAGCTAGATCAAAACAACATACAGAATGTAGTTGGAATTAGATAGAACTAGCAACACTTCACAGCCCAGATAAGAAAGATTTCAGAAAAGAAGGGTAGGAAGAACCAAAGGCAAGCTTTATTACCTTTACAATCTGGCTCCCCACCGGACGCCATCCTATAATAGCTAGAGACACTGACTCAGTGAAACTGCTTACCTAATATCATACAGTTAATTGAACAAGAACTGGAAGGAGAACCTATATACCCTGTTTCTGGCCCTGGGCTCTTTTCGTAAGCATACCTATATGATGGTGAAAAGGTCAGTGGTAGCAAAAACACTAGATCAGGAGTGAAAAACCTACTTTTAACTAGAAAGGAATATATGGAAAATTCCTCAGAAATATTCTATATCTTGATTGGACGTGGGTGTGTTAGCTATGATTACATAGATATATCCATTTGTCAAAATGCATCAACTGGACATCTCAGTTCTCTGCATTTTATGGTATGCAAATTACATATCAGTTAAATTAGTCAATAAAAATATATGTTTTCCAGCCCCAGCTCCAACACCAATTAGCTGAGTGGTCTTGGTCAAGTCAGTTCCCCTCTCTGGGCCTCAGCTTTCTTGTCTTTATAATGAAGGTTTATGATTAGACGAAGTCTAAGGTCCCTTCTAGCTCAATACTTTGATATGGTAAATAAGACCTCTTCCTTTCATTTCAGCCTCTATTTTATGCCTGCTGGATTCATAAGCAGGGTCAAAGAGATTGGCACACAATTTAGGGGAAGTGGGCAGGAACTTAATGCTATGTTGAGGGGATCCAGTGTCTTTCTTTTGCATCATTAACTTTCCAGCCGCACTTTAAAGAACATGATTGGTTTTCCACAGGGATCCGGCAATGCTACATGATTGAGCTGTGGGATGAGGATGATCCGGCCTCAGAGAAGTTGTATCTGCCACCAGAGATAACAACTTTCACATGGAGAGCAGAGAGAATATTTCCTGGACAATGGGAATGAATGACAGATATTAAACGGGAGGAAACTGAAGGCTCTGCCAAGTTTCATGATAAAATGCTATTTCTCACGGTAAGGTCAAGCTGTCTCTAGTGCAGCTACTGCTTTTAAAAATACAGAGGGAACAAAACACATTCAACAGAGTGCATCAGGCTTTGCAAAGAGTATATGATCAAAGGCCACTTATTTCATTTATAAATGAAATTGTGGCTATTATAGCTATAAAAATCACCAAGAGTGAATTTGGAATTTGCTGAAGTAACAGCTGAGAAACATCAGTAAGGAAATCTCTAAAGGTATGAACCCAAAGCCCTTTGGATGTAAAATGCCCACTGATGTTTGCAATATTACGTATGTAAAAGGAAGGTTAAATTAGACTTTCATGGGAGAGCATTATGCCAGGAGCTAGGGTTAGCTTTATCGTAATACATTAACAAGTGTTTTAAAAGGTAGAATATACTCACTAGCACTAAATCTTATAGTGTTCAAAGACCAAGAATCTGAAAACAAAATTTAACACATACAAATCATTGAGTATTAGTGCATTCACTTATGCAAATAGGATAAAAATAAAAGTCATACTTTAGTCTCAAGTTGCATTTTAAAAGTGAGTAGCAGGGCTTCCCTGGTGGCGCAGTGGTTGAGAGTCCGCCTGCCAATGCAGGGGACGCGGGTTCGTGCCCCAGTCCGGGAAGATCCCACATGCTGCGGAGCGGCTGGGCCCGTGAGCCATGGCCGCTAAGCCTGCGCGTCCACAGCCTGTGCTCCGCAACGGGAGAGGCCACAACAGTGAAAGGCCTGTGTACCGCAAAAAAAAAAAAAAAAAAAAAAAAAGTGAGTAGCAGTCTGCCCTGGTGGTGCAGTGGTTAAGAATCCGCCTGCCAATTCAGGGGACACGGGTTCAAGCCCTGGTCCGGGAAGAGCCCACATGCCACAGAGCAACAAAGCCTGTGCTCCTCAACTACTGAACCCGAGTGCCACAACTACTGAAGCCTGCATGCCTAGAGCCCATGCTCCATAACAAGAGAAGCCACTGCAGTGGGAGGCCTGTGCACTGCAACAAAGAGTAGCCCCCACTCGCCGCAACTAGAGAAAGCCCACGCGTGGCAACGAAGACCCAACACAGCCAAAAATAAAAATAAATAAATAAGTAAATAAATTTATTTAAAAAATAATAAAAGTGAGTACACTGCAATGGTTAATTTTATCTGTCAACTTGACTGGGTCCCAGGGTGCTCAGATGTTTGATTAAACATTATTCTGGGTGTGTCTGTGAGGGTGTTTCTGGATGAAATTAACATTTGAATTGGTAGATTGAGTAAAGCAGATTGCTCTCCCCAATGTGGGTGGGCCTTATCCAATCTGAAGGCCTCAACAAAACAAAAGGTAAGTAAGAGAAGAATTTGCTCCCTCTGCCTGACTCTCTTCTAGCTAGGACATCCAGCTCCTGCCTTCAGAGTCAGACTTGGACTGGAACTTATAGCATCAGTTCACCTGGGTCTCCTCTTTGCCAACTGCAAATCTTAGGACTTTTCACCATCCATAATCATATGAGCCAAATCCTTATAATAAATCTCTTTATATACATACACACACATATATAGAGAGAGAACCAATAGGAGACAGATAAATAGATATCGATATATAGATAGGTAGACATTCTATTTCTCTGGCTAATACAGACTCCCACAAATGACTAATCAGTTTATGTCATGTTAACATCATTCAACATTATGGAGATTAGCTATCAAACTTCACACTGAGCATAGGCTTTGAGCAAGCAGTTGTCCTTCTAGAAATTTATCCTACAGAAACACTTGGACATGTGTGCAAAGACTAAGTATAAGGCTCAGGACCACTGCATTACACAGTGTTGGGCCAGGTGGCACCATTCCCACTGAGGCTTTGGCAATGGTGCCCTTGAAGCATGACAAAGATGTTCACTGTTACATTGTTTGAAATGTCAAGTGACATTTCAGAAGGGTGCAACTTTCAACTACTGGAGGCCAATTAAATAAGTTATGTTACATCTACATGATACAATTCTATGGGTATTTTATGCCTTTGCTGAAAAAAAATGAGGTAGATCTATATAATCTGATAAGGAAAGACATCAAACACAAGAAAGGCAAGGACAGAACAGTGTAGAGTATGTTCCCCTACACACACATGAACTGTAAATACTAGTTGCTTCTGGAAAGTGAGACTAGTGGCCAGAGTGATGAGGAATTCTACTTTTTGTTATATACTCTTTTTTAATGTTTGGGTGTTTTTTTTTTTTACCATGGCCAGGTATTACTTTTGTATTTAAAAAAACCTAGAGTAATACAAAAGTTCCCCCATTCATTCAGTAATTAAGGATCATATACCAAGCAACATGCTAAGTACCTTCCCAAGTTGAAGTGCTCCTCGTCCTGTGAAATTCTCTAGTTCGCTGGTGTAATTGTTCTTGGTAGTATAGGTGGTGCTGCTATTATTGTTTTTGTTTTGTTTTGTTTTGTTTTGTTTTTGCGGTATGCGGCCATGGCTCACGGGCCCAGCCACCCCGCGGCATGTGGGATCTTCCTGGACCGGGGTACAAACCCGTGTCCCCTGCATTGGCAGGCGGACTCTCAACCACTGTGCCACCAGGGAAGCCCGGTGCTGCTATTATTGGTGGTGAAATATTACCTATCTCATTCAACAAATATTTATTGTGCACCTAATATGTGCTGGCACTCTTCTATGTACTGGGGATATATCATTGACCAAAAGAGACAAAAACCTTTGCCTTCATCATTCTTAAAGTCTACCTATTTACATCAGAAATTTTGCAGTCTGTGCATCACATTCATGTGGTCCTGATATACCTCATACAGTGAGAATCTCTACAAATGCTCCCAGAGGGATGAGCACACAGGTATCTGTGCACATTACATGTGTGTGCATATGTGTGTTTTAACATATGTGTCTGGGTTACAGTCTGTCTGGCATTCACATAGACAACCCTATACAGTGAAGTCTCTATTCAGAGCAGATTACATGGGTGTGAAAAATGTCCCCATAACATGTAAAATCTTACTAACAACCAGAGTTATCTTACAGAATTCACAGGCAGCTCCCTCTGCTGCTGCTGCCTGAACTCCTCCACTCCAAAACCTTCCACTCTGGCTGCAGTTCAGGAGACAGCCAAGTCCCTAAATCCCAGGCTGGCTGTAGTTTAGGAGATGGCTGGGTCCCTAAATCCTTAAAACTTGTCACTAGTCCCATCCTTGGCATTTCCATCTGGTAAGACTATGCCAGCTTATAGAGACAGAGGTTTGCATTCACCAAACGGAGACTTCAAATACCTCATCTGGGTTGTCATCCTAGCTACCAATCTCTGGGGATTGAAAGGAGCTCCCTCCAACCAAGTCAAGTTTAACAGTTGTTCCAGCATGTACTAAACCCCAAATGTCAGGAATGCCCACAGCTGTGCATACCCATAGATACATACATGTGAATCTCCTTATGCACTTACTTCTTTTTTTAAAATTTATTTTATTTTTTGTTGCGTCGGGTCTTCACTGCACACGGGCTTTTCTCTGGTTGTGGCGAGCGGGAGCTACTCTTCGTTGTGGTGCACGGGCTTCTCATTGTGGTGGCTTCTCTTGTTGTGGAGCACGGGCTCTAAGTGCACGGGCTTCAGTAGCTGTAGCACATGGGCTCAGCAGTTGTGGCGCACGGGCTTAGTTGCTCCATGGCATGTGGGATCTTCCTGGGCTAGGGATTGAACCCGTGTCCCCTGCATTGCCAGGTGGATTCTTAACCACTGCATCACCAGGGAAGCCCTGTACCTACTTTTTCCCAACCTCTTACTGGTTCCACCGCTGGAGTGCCTGGAACTGGCATATGGCTCATCAGACCTTTTCTGTTTCCTCTTCCACTTTGACCTTGTAGATTCACCTGAACTGCTTTTGGAACCAGTAGCCTCAGGAAGTCAGGAACAGCTGCTTACATTCCTTCAGGGCAAAGATCAGGACAGATTTCTGATTGTTATTTCTACTATAATGAGACTAAGGCCTACAGTCTTTCTGGCTGACTCCTCTGAGGAGCTACTGCTCACCTTTCATCACCTTACAATGATTCCCTCCCATATGCAGAGGAATAACAGCTTCTGCCTGGTGACAGGGGCAACATAGCCAATAAATGTTTTATTTAACATTTCGTAGAAATAACTTGGGAGTACACAGTACTCATGAGATGCCAAGACCCAGCTTTTAATTTAATTTTCGAACTAACATTTATTTTAAAAGGTAGAGTTGCCTGCAATGGCTCCTGGGAGTACAATAAGCAGACATAGATTTCTGCTGAAGTTAACATCAAGAACTATTGAACTGAGGGAATTCCCTGGTGGCGCAGTGGTTAAGAATCTGCCTGCCAATGCAGGGGACAGAGGTTTGAGCCCTGGTCCGGGAAGATCCTACATGCCACAGAGCAACTAAGCCCGTGTGTCACAACTACTGAGCCCGTGAGCCACAACTACTGAGCCCGTGAGCCACAACTACTGAAGCCCGTGAGCCACAACTACTGAAGCCCACGTGCCTAGAGCCCATGCTCCACAACAAGAAAAGCCACCACAATGAGAAGCCCACGCACTGCAACGTAGAGTAGCCCCCGCTCACCGCAACTAGAGAAAAAAATTAAAAACAATCAATTTCAAATAAATAAAAGTATTTATAATTAAAAAAAAGAGTTATTGAACTGAGAACTGTAGGCTACCCTGGTCTCCACCTCAGTCAATAATTACATTGAAAAATAATTAAGCTTCATGTTAAAAAAAGCAAGTACCAATATATGTATTCTCACTTTTTTTCATGCTGACACAAATGTCAGATAGAGAGAATTTTAACAGAATACCAGAATTTGCAAAAATTTAAATTACAGAAATTAAAGCCTACCTATGCTATTCTCCATCTCCTAACGAAGTCATCATTTCCCTCTGCCATCCTTATTCAACAAGGGCACTTGCCTTGTACAGACAGCACTGTTTGTTCCCAAGGAGGCAGCAGGCTTAGAAACACTGGAGGCATCATCTAAGCGTCTGACCCACCCCTGGCTTTTAGATTGTTTGACAGCAAAGGGCTCTGTGTCTCAACATGTCTTCCAAGAGTGAAGGGATACAACAACAGAAGAACACATGACTGACTACATTTGGTTGTTATAAGAAAAACATGATCCATCTCAGAGACACTGTCACTCTCCCGAAGTCCGCCTGCATCTTGCACCCGGAAAATACACACTCTCAGACGGATGTGGCTGATGGCTAATAACACTTTTACAAATATTATTAATATTAAATTGCTATCATTTAAATAATAACTGCTAATATGCATTAAGCTCTTGGCATTTACCATGCCAGCTTTGGCCCTTTACAAGGATTACCTCATTTACTCTTTATATTAACCCCATAAAGTTGATAGTACTGGCCCTATTTTATAAATGGAAAAAAAAAAACAAACAAAACCCCTCATTCCTGAGAGTGTTGCTGCTGGCAATGGTGGCCGTTGACAGCTCCCAGTTGCCCCTCTTGGGGAATTGCTCTCTGCAGAAGGGAGCGGCTTCACTCAAGGTTATACCCCTCCCTGTGGGCAGTCTGTATGTAATGGCTGATGGATGGAGGGGAGTACCAAGAGTCTGGCCCTCTAGCGTCAAGAAAGGATCCCTCTGATGATCCCAAGGATTGGCTGAAATCTCTCTTGCAGTTGCAGGGCAGTTCAATTTCTATTTCTGCCCAATCCTGTTTCCCTCACTCCCTTGAAGGTAATGTCCCATTTTCCTAGGGAACTCAATCTGAGACAAAAGTTCTTGTAAAAAAATTATTTGATGGTTGGTCTCTTTCCCTTCCATACCGAGTGTCAACAAGGTTCTACATGCACAGAGATTTAGATTTACAAAGCTGTGGTGTATGAACTGTTCCTTCCTGGGTAATTCACCCAAGGGGCCAAGATCAATCCTCAGATAAACCCTGAGTGGAAGCTCAAGCTTCCAGATCCCCACATTCCTACCCTAGTCACTCTATAAGCAGTCCTCACTTCACCTTGCTCCAACCTTGCAAATATATCTGGGAAGGCTTGGCATCAAAAGTCAGTGAAAGCTCCTAACCACATTTCCTGACCTTGTAACACGATGACTCTATTACACCTTAAAACCCTGAATTCGGTTGCACATCAGTAGAAAATCTACGGCCTAATTTGAAGCTCCTTCCCTGACGATGAAGAGAAGGACCTTGTAATCTAAGAAGTTTTTATTTTGTTTTTGCAAGTTTGGAATGTTATCTCTCTTCTCCCCATCCAAAAGAAATAAAATGTGTGAACAGTTATGAGAAAATCCAAGAGAAATTCCAATGATCAACTGATATTCTTTTTCTAGCTTGTAAGCAGAAATAAACGAGATAAATGGTCAGTGAACGAGGATATATTTACTTACACGATACTGAATCACTAAAAAGTGCTCATCAGTTCCCCCCAGTAACCTCATGTGCCTGGTGAAGCAACTTATCTGGTTAAGATAAGATCTAAAACAAGCTGTATATCAAACTAATCTCTCTTCCCTGAAACCAGTGGAGGGGGAGGATTTTTTAAATATACTTTGTACCATGGATTTTTTCCTTACTTCTTTCTTTCCTTCTTCTGTTTATCTTTCTTTCCCTGGTTTAAAAGAATATTCTCTCAGCTAGGGAGGAAAGGAAATTCATTTTTCTTCTGACTGGCTTGTGCACAACTGGAAATTATAAAAGAAACTGCTGTATCACTGATGCAGTAAGAAAACAGGAAGACAATTTTCATCCCCAAATGAGCCCTCTCAGCTGAAGCTCCCTTTGTAGTTGATGACCACATGCTTTCCATCTCGGCATGGGGCCAGTTTTATTAAAATCCTATAGCAACAGCTTATTTTTCAAACAACACTAAAAAAGGCACCTTATGATGAATTTCCCTTAAAGTTGCTCATGGTCATATGTTTGCCACCTTCAGTGACTCCAATGGGAAAGGATCTTACCTCATAGGGGAAAAGTCTGAACATTATTCTTATGATCAAAAACATTTGTTGGGGGCTTCCCTGGTGGCGCAGTGGTTGACAGTCCGCCTGCCGATGCAGGGGACACAGGTTCATGCCCCGGTCCGGGAAGGTCCCACATGCTGCAGAGCAGCTGGGCCCGTGAGCCACAGCCGCTGAGCCTGCGCGTCCGGAGTCTGTGCTCCGCAACAGGAGAGGCAGCAACAGTGAGAGGCCCGCATACCGCAAAAAAAAAAAAAAAAAAAAGAAAGAATCTGCCTGCCAATGCAGGGGACACAGGTTTGATCCCTGGTCCAGGAAGATGCCACATGCCGCAGAGCAACTAAGCCCGTGTGCCACAACTACTGAGCCTGCATGCCACAGCTACTGAAGCCCGTGCGACTAGAGCCCGTGCTCTGCTACAAGAGAAGCCACCGCAATGAGAAGCCCACGCACCATAATGAAGAGTAGACCCGGCTCCCTGCAACTAAAGAGAAAGGCCCGCATGCAGCAATGAAGACCCAACGCAGCCAAAAGTAAATAAATCAATCAATTAATTAAAAAAGAATATTTAAGGCATTTAGAAGTCAAACACAAATTTTGGAGCAGAAATCCTATATACTGCAGTAGCAACGGTCCTGTCCAAGAGATGTTTCCTAGTGTCTGAGCTATTAATATTAAAAGGCCCCTTAATGGTCAGCTTCTCCAGCACTATTTAATCCAGACTGGATTCTTTCCACCTCTATCACATCCTCAACAAATAGGTACTCAGCAACATTTCTAAGTATACTGGTTTTTCATTTGTATCTTTGCTCTACCCATAGTAAATTCATTTAATTCTTCTGCTCTGAAAATACACACATATACACATACAACTGTCATTGATCAACACTTTGTACCAGCTAAGATAATCTCATAAGGGCTAGATGGCTGTTGAGGTTAATAAACTGGTTACAACCTCTTGTGGCAATTCTTCATGCCAGGCTCCAACAGCGTTCCCAGGAATGAGGACACAGAGCAGGACCCCCAGTCCAATATTACAAAAGAGGTTTCTATAGTCCTCGATCCTTTGCTTAAATTCGCCTTTAGTAACTCTGGTTCAACAGTAGTCTGGATAGAATTCCTATAGAGACTTGTATACTAAATGCTGAAACACATACAGTTGACACAAAATGCATAGTCAAGTTAAAAATCTGCCCTTCTGGGTTAAACCTCAGCTGAAAACTGAATGGTATACTCAAGGGTCTCTTTGTAAGAGTGGAAACACTTGATTATTCTCATTTGATCTTAAGATATCCTTGAGTCTACTGAAGAACTATTACCAAAAAGGACAGCTAATCCCTCTCTAAATCTCTGTAGGCCTTTGGTCTCTCTCTGAAGCTCATTCTGAAATACTAGATAGAACCTAGGACCACAGTATTTTTAGTGAACATTAGAAAACTCCCTCTTCAAAAATAGTGTGTGGTGGGACTTCCCTGGTGGTCCAGTGGGTAAGACTCTGTGCTCCCAATGCAGGGGGCCCGGGTTCGATCCCTGGTCAGGGAACTAGACCCTGCATGCATGCCACAACTAAGAATTAACATGCCGCAACTAAGAGTTCTCATGCCACAACTAAGAGTCTGTATGCCTCAACTAAAGATCCCACATGCCACAACTAAGAGCCTGCATGCTGTGACTACAGATCCTGCATACTGCAACTAAAAACATGCCACAACGAAGATTCTGCGTGGCACAACTAATACCCAGTGCAGCCAAAAAAAAAAAAAAGAAAGAAATAGTGTGTGCTATATCCCCGGCAAGGGTAAATCTCAGGATGCGATATTTGGCCATTTTTAATTGTAAACAGTTCCATTAACAGGAGATCAGTTACACTGCTTAAGTAAATGATACTACCTTCAAGCAAAGGAATTGTGTGATCCCATTTAAAATGATGATATGAACAATGCTCACAATGTGTAATGAAGTGAATAAAATCAGGTTACAAAATAATAACCATAATATAATATTGCTTATTTATGTTTGAAAAATGACTACGTATGCATAGAAAAATATCTGAAAAGTTCCAAATGTTTCAAAATGTTAATAGTTTAACAGTGATTATTCTCTAAAACTGTGATCACACTTACTTTTTTACTTTCTTCTTTATATTTTCTATTACACTTTATATATATTCTATATCTTTATGCTGTCATCATGTATTGCTTTTATTTATTTATTTTTTAAATTAATTTATTTATTTTTGGCTGCGTTGGGTCTTCATTGCTGTGCGCGGGCTTTCTTTTGAGTTGCAGCAAGAGGGCTACTCTTCGCTGTGGTGTGCAGGCCTCTCATTAAGGTGGCGTCTCTTGCTGTGGAGCACGGGCTCTAGGCACGTGGGCTTCAGTAGTTGTGGCACACGGGCTCAGTAGTTGTGGCTAGAGCACAGGCTCAGTAGTTGTGGCACACGGGCTTAGCTGCTCCATGGCATGTGGGATCTTCCCGGACCAGGGCTCGAACCCGTGTCCCCTGAATTGGCAGGCGGCTTCTTAACCACTGTGCCACTAGGGAAGCCCATGTATTGCTTTTAAAATAAAACTATAAAGTGAAGACATGGGATATTCTTAACTGATAAAAAAATTCCACGTCCTTTCAATATGATTTCTTTATAAAAGAGGTATTTCCCTCTACAGAAAATTCTGTCTGTCGTAGGTCTTTCTCAGACACTATCATAAAACAGTAATTCTAGTTTCCACAAACATGCTATTAAGTATTATGTATGGGGAAAGGAAGGCAGTTGAAAAAGAGATGGCTTAACTATATGAAAAAGATTACATGAAAATGAGAAAGATCAAATCAAACATAATGAAAACCTGAGCTGCATCTTATCACCCTGACTTGCTCACATGGAAGGACAAAAGTTAAGACTCCAAAAGCAGCAACGTAGATTACTACCCACTCACAGTGCTGAGAAGGCCTGCTCTAACTCACCCCATTCCACCAGCTGCCAAAATACTGTGTTCCTAAAATGCCACCACCAAGTATTCATTTGGGCTATCAAAATCTTTTCCCAAGGGTCAAGAAGCTAGAGAGTGTGCTGGGTGTTCCTACATTCACACATTAGAGTTTATTAAAAACTTACAGTAAATCAATTTAATCAAATGTCTTTGTTTCAAACTCACAGGTTCTAAGATTTCATTCAAAAGTGTAGATGAGAGAACAAACAGGGTAGGAGAGGTCCTTGGATATGCTTTGGTGGGGAACTGAAGTCTGATTTGGGTATGAGGGGATCTGGCATCCAGAAGGAAGAAATAGACCCAAGAAGGCAGGAGAGAACGTAGAAAGAGTGATAAGAATGGTTAAAGATAAACTCCACAATTTCCCAAGGCTCTATCGTATCCTCATAGTTGTATTTAACCAACCAAAGAAAATCAGTCCACTTGAATCTTTTAATTGGATTTTACTTGATCATATACCCAGCCTGAATCACTGCCTTTGTATAATTTTAAATAGAAGAAAGAAATACTGAATTTCTTCAGCTGGTTGCCTAAGCCTGAATATTCTCAAGTGAACCTAATGCAACGAGCTGGAAAGTGAAAAAATTTTACAACCTTTTCTTGGAATGGAAGGGAAAGGGATCTTTACCATGCCAAATAATTGGCTTGACTAGATTTTTCCTGCCTGAGATGACCCATAGCTTGGATGTCATGAAGACACAGCCTCTCTGTTTCTTTCCTGTACTCAGAAAAGGAACGTTCCATTCCACGCAATTCATGAATTTTAAAAACCATGAACCTTCCTTCACATTCCGGAGGAACACAAACGTTTTCCTGTCAGAGAGCTGTTTTGAGCATAAATGATCAAGTTATTGCGATGGTGACAGGGAGAAGCCTTTTCAGACTAACTTTTTGTTCTGAGCTGGCTGGAGGCTTCAGGACTAGGAAGGTCTGGACATATGGTTGGGCACAGAGAGTAGGGACTGAATTTACCAACCACCAACTGCCATAACGGCCTTGTCCCTGGAAAACTGCCGGCTGTTGAGCCAACTGCCAGTGCTACCATGCTGTCATTAGACAGTGGACCAACAGAAAATTACTTGACCACGGAAGACCACTAGCTCCCTCTTGTGGCAGAGCACAAAGGCTAAATCCTAGCACATTCCCATTAGAAAGACATCCCTGAATTCTACGAACGAAGGATGAAGGCAATTCCTGAAGCAATCCTATCAGCCCATTTGAGTAATGGCCTTTATCTACACACTTCCAGAGAGATAATATCTACAGTCTTTTAATTTCAATGACAAAAATCTTTTCACTTGAATTCATAAACTGTCCAATGATTCCCCATTGCCCTTAACATTAATCTCTAAAATCATTACCATGGTTTGTAAAACCCTGAGGATATATCCCCTATTCACCTCCCCAGCTACATCAATCATCACTCTCCCCATCACTTTACATTTCTTGAACTTTCTCTCTTCAATATTTTCACACTTGATTGCTGCCTCTGTTAGGAATAGTTGTGACTTCCCTTCCCCAACCTCACCCCATCTCATCTGGCTAAATCTTATGCATGTGCTAGAATTTAACTTAAAATATCACCTCCTCAGAGAAGCCCTTCTTGATTCCCTAAACTAGATCTCCCTGTTCAGTCCAAATTTAGCACCCTGCATTTCCTTACCTAATCACTCATAACACTCAATTGTAATTGCTTATTTAATGTGTACCTTCCCCAGTCTGTCCTCTATGAGGACAGATACTGTGCTTGTGCTTGTCATCACTTTATCCTTTACACCAAACACAGGGACTTTAGATATTTATTGAAATAATGTGTTTGAAGAAGCAAATTCTAGGATGGAAAAGGAGGACCGACATATTATTGTGTGTCAAATATGGACAATGCATTAGGTTAGATATTTGGACATCTATTATTTCATTTAATCTTCATTTAATACAATTAAGGAAAGTATTATCATCTTCAATTTATAGTGAGGAAACTGAGTGGAGCTCAGAGAGGTTTTATGTAGCTTGGCCAAAGCTCTAAGGGAGAATATGTCAAATCCAGAATTCATACCCAAGTATAATTCCAAAGCCCATGGACTTTCTACTGCATGATGCCTCCTCTTACATAGCCCAAGTTGACCACAGTCAATTCTTGCTTATTCCTGTCAATGAAAGCATCACATGGCTTGACTATCCTCAAATAGTGAATAATGCTAAAATCATCTCTACTAGGTGTTGTTTACTTTAGGTGGTGTTTTTGTTCTTCCATTTAAAAAGAGATATTTTAAAATGAGATATTCAATTTCTGAATATCTACAAAGAAAATAACTAAGTCACCCTGGTGAGCTTTCCCAACCAGAAGGCAACAAAGCATCATGAAGCAGAAAACAGGAAGAGGACAAAATTAGGAGGTAAGCATTAGCCCAAGCCTGAAGGATGACTTTGACTAAGCTATTTCATGTCTCTGAAACTTGGTTCCTCATTTTTGAAAAGAAGAGGATGGAATCCATTGTTCTAATTCAAAGTGGAGCTTGTCTCTACAAACTTGCTGATTTATACTTGAAATAAGGTGGTGATTTTGCTTGGTGTTAAAAGACCTCTTCAAACTCTTCAGTCAGAAAAACAAAAATCTTGTTTATGTTAACTAAGTCTTAATTAAACAGAGCAAATAATGCCCAAAAGAATGTTTTCTTTTTCCCTGAAAATTCTCTCCAACTACTATACTTTTAAAAGTAAAGAACTAGCCTCAGAATTCTAATCAGACCCCAAATGGTCCTTACATGCTTTCTTGTTATGCATCTTTTTAGAAATTTGCTTCATCTTAGAATTTCTGTACACCATAAAAAGATTCTCTAGTATCTTGACTGATCAGACCTTGAGGTCCTCCAATAATTCCTGATGAACTGTTCAGCTACTATTCTAGGTCTTCTAAAGAAGTATTCCCTAAGATGTTTTAAGAATCCCAGGAAGGTAAGACATCTTCCCAACCTAACTGTTCTCTGCAGCAACTGATATGTAGTTTGCTTTCTGACCTTGAATAAAAATACTTAACCTTCCTGGGCCTCTTATTCATAAAATGAGAGCAACAATACCAACTCTAAAGTTATTAAAATAATTTATTGTGAAATGTTTGTGAAAGCACTACTCAAAGGGCACGTCTCTGTTACATTGTGCCTGGGGCATCTATCTTCAAGTTCTACCAAAAATTCAAAATTGTGTTGAGAGAGTACTGTTCCATGGAAGGAACACTGGCCTGAGAATAGAAGACCCAGGTGTAGTCTGGGCTCTGACATACCCTAGCTGTAAGGCCTTGGGCAAGTAGTTATCCTTCTTAAGGATCTATTTCTCATCAATACATGGAGGATTATAACATAATAATGGCATGCTGATCAAATGCGCATACAACTGCAAGAGCTGGTTTAGATGCTCACTGAACAAATCAGAATCCCAAAGCTTTTTTTTTTTTTTTTTTTTTTTTTTGGCGGTACGCGGGCCTCTCACCGCCGTGGCCTCTCCCGCCGCGGAGCACAGGTTCCGGACGCGCAGGCCCAGCGGCCATGGCTCATGGGCCCAGCCGCTCCGCGCACGCGGGAGCATCCCGAACTGGGGCACGAACACGCGTCCCCCGCATCGGCAGGCGGACTCCCAACCACTGCGCCACCAGGGAAGCCCCCAAAGGATTTTGACAAGTTGGAACCATGTACCAGATCTAAAGAGAGTTTATCTAATAAAGTCCTATGTTCATGGCCAAAAAGCAAGCAACTAAAAAGGAAACATGAAATTGCAGGAGTACATAAATGAAGAGACAGTGAAAAGAATTGGAGACTGGAAGCGAAATGCAAATCAATAGCACTTTGTGGCTATCCAAAGTAATATTTGCATGGGCTTCTGTATCAGTAAGGAGCTTCCTCTTCTGCACGACCGTCTTCAGACAAGGAAGCAGCATCACTTTCTCAGACTTCTCCATGATGAACAGTCCTGTTCTTCCAATCCTTCCCCCTGAGCCATAGTTTGCTGCCTCATCACCATCTCAGAGTTGTGTGTTTCTTCTACGGGTCTTGTTAGATTTTTGGTTGCAAATATAGGTCTTTATCTCTTTTAAATAAAGCTCTTTAAACTTGGTTCATTTGGTTCATTATTCCAGATCTTCAAAATCTTCAGGGATTTTGATCTGCTCACAGTCTTTTTTCCTCTGGATGGCAATGGGATCTCAAACTATGGGTCATGTGGAAGGACTGAAGTAATGGGAGCTGCACAATGTCAGGTTTTCTAGATACTAAATATACTATATTTAACATGTATGTATTTTATATATAACAAATATATTTAAGTATTTTATATAACTATATATAAATAAAATATTTTATATTTAATTAATTATATATTTTCTCTTTCTTTCAACTAAGGAATAAGAGATCCACACCATACTCAATGTACATTTCATGAGGTAACTAGTCCTCTAGTCAACAAGACATTATTTCATGAAGACTCTGGAGAAAGAATTAGAATCCTCTGGGGAATTCAAAACAAAACAGCAGAACTGGTCCCACTTCTAGAGAGAGGGACTTGAGATAAACATGTATGAATTATATAGGAACCACAAATGAGTGAAACTTCAAAAGGCAAAAGATATCCCTCCTCCAACCTAGATTCAGCTTAAAAGACTAACGTTTTTGTAAATGAAGGGGGGAACTTGCAAAGATAAAATATTGAATGTGTATGCCCCCAAAAGTTAATAGTGACCCAGGATGGTTGGAATTATACTTTGCTTTGATTTTTTCATTTTACTCATCTGTATTGTCTAATGTCCTGATTTTTGTGATAGAAAAAGATATAATTTTTTGGTTCTTAAAAAGATTCATATATAAACTGTGTGGTCAGGTCTGGCTCCCAGGCTTGACATCTCCTCTGTTCCTCACAAAAAGAAGAACAGTATTTCTCCCTGCTGATTCAGTGCATGCCCATGACAAATCCTGACTGACGGGGACAGAAGGCATGTAAGTAGCCCTAGTACATTGCCTCTCATAAGCTGTCCCCTCAGCTTCACTCCACTTCTTCTACTAGATACCACCTCAGTCCTAAGCCCCAGACTCCTCCGTAGATGAGTTAATTCTCTCCTTCAAGCTTCTGTATGTGGTCTGTGTTGTTCTGACCACTCACCCACCTGATGGCTGGAACCCTGCCCACAAATCCCAGCCCAGTGAAGGCAGTTCCAGTGCTTTTCCCTGCCTGGACTTGCCATTGGGACACCCAACACCCCCAGTGTGTGGCCCTCCTTGCTGACCTCTCGTTGTGATCTACAAGATATTGGAGTATTGCTACAGCTTTCCAACTGGCCCCTGCCCCTTGCCTTGTCTCTCCCACCACCCACTACTGCACTGTGGCCAAAGTCATCTTTATAAAACACAGAAATCATCCCATAACTCTCCTCATCTTTTCAGTGGTTCCGCATTTCCTACAAAGTGAAATTCAAATCTGTTGCCTGGCTCAAGTCTCCCCCAAGGACCTGACTCTTTCCTTCAAGGGTATAGGCCACCTCTTAGTCCTTCTGTTTCACAATAAATGTGGACAGAACAGTGTTTCCTTGGATCCTCAGCTCTGTCTGTCTGTTTGCACCTTTTCTAGCCATAACTGCACCTGGGTCTGTTTCAGTCCCCTTCTAGTCCAGCCTCCATGGGTAGTTTCAGGTACTGCATGCTGCCCCCTCCCCTCCTCCAGGATCCCTGATATTTTGAAGATGTGGCAGCATAACTTCTACTCAGCCTGCTCTGTTTATGCCATGAAGGGTGGCTGAAGTGTCCTGAGGCAAGAGGAATTAGTCTAGAATTCATGTAGCACGAACTTCTTGGGCATACCACTGGTGCAGCTGCACAGGGCCTTTGCTCAGAAGAGCTCTGTGCTTGGGTTTAATACTCGACTGTTGCCCTCTTGAAATTTTTAATAATTTTATCTTTGAACTTCTGCTATGTAAGTGAAATACGATGGAACAGTGGAGCAAAAGTTTGAGTGTAAGAGATACATGCAACATGAGTGTCTGCTTCTGTTTCTTGCCACCACGATCACATATAGCATTTGTGATACCCCATGAGTACAAAATTCTGGTAAATCTACATACATGGGAGTTCAGAAAGACTCAAAAGTCAGTACAAGGTGAGCATGTTACATTTGCAATGGAGTAAACTGACACCTTAGGGAGACCACTCTTTCCATTTGAACCAGAATTTGCTCTGAGTGCAGAAAGAAGACAGAAATATGAACGCCCAAGGACCCTATCATATCCTTCCTTATTCA
The DNA here is from genome assembly GCF_003676395.1 of Aethalodelphis obliquidens. NCBI lineage: Eukaryota > Metazoa > Chordata > Mammalia > Artiodactyla > Delphinidae > Aethalodelphis > Aethalodelphis obliquidens. Next base: position 54,565,157 of record NW_020837951.1, read on the forward strand.
CATTACTTCCCTGAATTGCCCAATCACTTATGGTGGAAAAGATGACATAAAAAGAAAGGGAAGGTAGGGTAACACTTGGTTCCTTTTCCTTTAAGTTATTCATTACTTATCAGGTAGAGAATGTTGATAGAATGTACATATATCAAGAAGTGAAATTTAAAAGCTGAGTTAGTTTTGTGTAGCATTTCTACTGTTCTGATAAGAATGAAATACATATGCATGTATGATCTATGAAATACAAATGTGCAACTACATTGATTCTGCATACAAGTTAAATGCTCTTATATTTGCTTTTAGACTGACATTTGCACAATGTAATTATGAATGGTAAAATTCATGGTAATAATTTAAAATTTTAATTACTTAGAATGACATTAAATAGCAAAATTTAACACCATGACAAGTCATGAGAGAGTCTACAGAAGAAAGGAGAAAGTATTTTTTAGTACCTTTCATGGCACTTTTTTCATGCTTTTTAAACAAGGGACTTTCATTTTGCACTGGACCCTGCAAATTAGGTAGCTGGCCCTTCACAGGCAAAAAGGAACCACTTTCTATCCTGACTACCAGCAAACCCCAAATTACACTTATAAAGATGGAGGGAAAGGCTTATTGAGTGCCTACTATGTGTTGTGCTTTGGTCTAAGACTAAATTGTCTGTTCCAATGGAAATTAAGAACAGAATATCTTCCCTCTAATCCAAAGTCTCTAAAACAAGGAACACAGCATTGACAGAAATGAACCAACAGCACCCAGACCTTGTGGGGAAAAAGGGATATGTCCCAGCCCAGGAGAAATAAGGACTACAGACCTCATCACTACTGGCAGTGCATGCTGATGGAGGGGCGGAGGATGAGCACTTTTTTGGGGATGAGTCCGCCATCTCTAGTTAGGAAAGAAGTCGGAAATCCACAGTGGCTTCTAGCAGGTGTATCACCAACTGCAAGAACCACTGGACATATCCTGTTGTTGCAGGCTGCCCGAGAGAGCGCCAGAGGGTGTAGTCAGGATGTTAATGGTAAGTAGCCAGGCATTCATGGGCTGGGCCACCCAAGGACAGTTTCCCTCCAATAAAAAATTACACAGCAACTGCACATACTACTAGACTTTAGGAAGTTGCTTCAAGAAAGCCTCCTAGTTTCATCTAATTTAGGAGACTGTCTGATGATTGAAAGATGAAAATCCTATTGTAAGCGGTATTTGCTTGAAGGGGCCCAGACCTGCTAAAATAGGTGATTTTCCTAAGAACCCTAAAATAGAGTCAAGAATTGGGAAAGGGGACTTCCCTGGTGGTCCAGTGGTAAAGACTCCGCCTTACAATGCAGGGGATATGGTTCTATCCCTGGTCAGGGAATTGAGATCCCACGTGCCTCGGGGCAACTAAGCCTGCGCACAACAACTACTGAGCTCACGCGCCTCAACTAGAGAGCCTGCGTGCAGCTAACTACAGAGCCCATGCGCCCTAACTAGAGAAGAGAAAACCTGCATGCCACAACTAGAGAGAAGCCCGCGTGCCACAATAAAAGATCCCGCATGCCTCAACGAAGATCCCGTGTGCCGCAACTAAGACCTGACGCAGCCAAAAATAAATTAAATAAATAATAAGTAAATCTTAAAAAAAAAGAATTGGGAAAGATGCTAAAGTTATAATAGTGCATCTAACCCTTGAAGGAATCTTGTGCTATATTGTCCTTATTTCACCCATATTCTTCCCACCTGCCACCACCGTGGCAGATGTCACTCCATGTAGTGATGTCAGGACTCCACAGTCCTTCCCCAGCCTCTGATGGACAATAAGTTCTCTGAGCCAGGGATGATGGCTGATATTTCTATCCACCTCAATGCCTCATGCACTAACTAGTACTAGTAGCACTGCATAACTGTTTGCAGAAGGCAAAAATACACTAGAAGGAAAAACACAAGTTGGATTATTAAATGCCACATTTCAAAACAAGGCATTGCCTCCAGGAAAGTGATTTCTGTGTTCCCTAGGTCCCAAGCACATGGAAACATTGGGTTCTGTGATTTATGAGTTCTGAAACGTTGCTTTCTTACATAAAACTGGACTTTTTCTGGCGCCATGATGGGACCTGGGGAATGCAGAACACCCTTCTCAGACATCACCGATCACCCACTGCATTAAATGCGGAAGATGAGCTGTTAGCTTCCATGTCCTGTGGTCTGGATCAATGGTTTCCCACCCCAACTGCATCAGAGTTACCTGGGGAAGGTTGGGGGTTCTCAGGATCCACTGAAGACCTACTGAATCAGAATTTGCGAGTGGTGTGGGGTATTTTTAAACCTCTTCCACGTGATTCTCATATAACTGATACACAAACCAGCATTTGGGAACCATTGCCCTAGGATGACAAACTGTTGAAGCTGCATATGTTTCTGAGACCCAACTCAATTTATACCAAGAATCAATTTGAATTACATAAATGTCATGCAAAACCCCTGGCCAAACTCCTTCCCGGGTCTAAAAAGACTTCTCAACACTCAGGGTGAAATTAATTATTTTTCCTTATCTGGGGGAAAAACATGAAATTTTCAGACTGTGACTATTGAACAATTTATACCATATGTGTGCACCTTTTTGACAGTTACATTTCATATCTTACAATGAATGGAACAGGTAGTATGAGGCTCTCAGGTAATACAAGAAATCTTTGTCCAAATGCATACCTCTGCTATTTAATTTTCCTACTGAAGTACAGAGAAAGAATTCCCTATTGAAACTGCCTCAGTGATATTGCTTTCTGATTATTTGCCATCACTGCCAAGTATTTCTGCTCCAAGAACAGTTACAAAATGAGTCAGAACAACTGCCTCCTCTGAATCAATGGCTGTTGTAGGCAAAAACCTCTATGCCCTACTTCCTACTCTACTCACCCCTCTAAAACAAAAAGATAGAAGGTGCTGTTGGTCAACTTTAGCTATCCTGAAATTTCCACCTCGTAGCATATTTTAGAAGAACCAATATTGGGGTTAACCCAGACAGGACTTTCAGCCAATTATTGACCAATCCCTAAAAGAACATTTCGTACAGGCCCAGCCCGAGGCCCTCAAGACAGCTAGGCTCACACGTGGCATCTGTCTCCCTGGCATCCCTTTCTTGGGAAACTATGCCCACTCCCAACTCTGTGTGATTCTGATCAGGCTGTCAACTCAAGCATCACATCTCCCCCACCATAAGGATAGGAATGCAATCTCTGTTGACAGCAGAGCCTTCCCATCTCCTGGATGAGTGATCACATACACAAAGCAGGCTTACTATAGAAAATGTAGATTATACTCAAAGGTCAAAAAATAAATAGCTACATTTTTCAGAGAGAACCACTGTTAGCCATTTATTGTGCATCCAATTCCACACACACATACACACATGTGCACACAATTGAATATACTGTTTTGAAATCCATTTTTTTCACTTTATAATACATCTTGAACATTTTCCCATGTGCAAGGGTACCATCTTGTGGCTGACACAGAAGATAATCAGAAGACACATGGCTTTCTAGTGTGTGAAGTTATGAGAAATACCAGCTAAGTATGACTGCAAGCCCCTCTTTAAGGGAATATTTGCTTCTACAGTAATAGAATATACACATCAGTGTTTGTTGACTTTTTAAAAATGTGTGCACATAAAGCAAATGCTCAGAGAATTCACTGTCCCCAACTGATAACATTCTGGCATGAGTGGGAAAGTATCAGAACCTTAAAACACTTGAGAGAGGAAAAATGACTATGTGAGTATTTAGGTTTCTTGTTGTGACAGTAAGTCATTTATAAGAAAATTTGGAGCAGTGAAAAGATCACAAGAGCAGGAGTTAAAATAACCAGACTCCAGTCCTAGCTACATGAGTTTCAGTGACCTTGGGTCACTTAACTTCTGTCTCTGATTCTTCACCTGTAAAAGGGAAAAAGTACCCGTGCTATGGGCTTCACAGGGATGCTGAGGTCACCTAACATACAGAAAGGTGCTGAAATATGCTAAAACACCAGACAGAATATAAAGCCTTATTATTGTTCAAAACAGCTGGATTAGCAATGTGGATTTTTAAAAAAAAAATAGTTTAGCCTTGCTCCTTAAATATTTTCAGACATGATCCTAGTGGAGGAAAGAATTCCCTGAAGGAGGGGCAAAGCTTTTATCTCAGAAGAAGTTGTTAGGAGGAAAAGAGGTGAGTAGGGAAAGGTTAAGAAAGACAAATTAATCCACCTTTTTAGGTATCAAGTATCTAAAAAATTAGGAGGATAACAAGGAGAGCATTCACAGGCTGAAGTTTTTCTAGGTAAAGACTTTGAAAAAGCAATGGATTACAACGTCCAGTTTAAAATGTTGGACCTATATGCTCTCAAAGCACAAGAGCAACAGAAGAAATCACAAAAGACTGACATATTTCTCTCTCTTTATAATTAAACTTCATAAGCCAAAGGTCCAAAGGCAAAACTGAAAGACAAGCAAACTTGATTTTCATAAGTCCTTTGCAACATATGACAATAAGACTCATGTGATTGGCTTGCTTAGTCCTAATATGCCAACGGGTATGGATATAAATATATACCTTATAAGAGAAGAAATATATTTTTTAACTATATGAAAAAGAAAGTTCAACCGTTTGTAATCAAATAAATACAATGTAGTAACTATTAGATACTATTTTTCACCTAACTGATGTGAAAAGAAGTTTTCATGAGAATACTCAATGCTAGAAAAGCTGTGCTGAGACACTCATGAATTCCTGGTAGAAGAATATATAGGTGCAATGTTTCTGAAAAGCAATTTGGCAATGTGCGTTAAGATGTTTACAAATATGCATGTTCTTTGAGCCATTAATTCCATTGCTGGAGGCTGAAGAGTGAAATGGATAAGAATGCAGGCTCTGAGCCAGGTCACCTGAAATTGTCTCCCAGCTCCACTGCTTACTAGCCAAATAATTGGGCAGGAAATCGCCTAATCTCTTCGTGCCTCAGATTCCACATCCATAAAGTCTGGTAATAATGCTACCTATTTCGCAAAGTACTGTGAAGATTATTGTCAGTAAATGAAAGCAATCTAGAATATGCCTGGTACATCATAAAATAGTATTAATATTATTGTTGTTATTTTCATTAGAAGAGTCTAGCAGTAAATCTGGAAATTGCATTCATTTAGGAAATATGTATTGAGCAGTATCTTTGGTTGGGCAATGGAAAACAAAATAGTCATGGTCTCTGATCTAAGGAGCTCATAAAGTACTTATAAAAAAATTATGCTCTTAGATGTTCATTTCAATAATATTTATAGTAGCAATGATTAGAAATGAGGCCAATATTCAAAAATACATGTCTGTGAAATAAAAGATTGTACAGCATACTGTGGATTGCTGTACAGTCAGTAAAACATGTTTATGAGGCTTAATTTCTTCATGAGGTAGATGGGGATACCACAGAGTCACTAAGAGGATCAGAAGAGTCATGAATATTAAGCCACAAAGGTGGCTTTGTAAATAGTAAAGTAATATACAAATGCTAATTATTATTATTTGTTAGGGTCTACAGAAGATCAATTATGAAAATAATTTTAATGAATATTTACTATGAGCCAGATACCGTACACACATTATCTCATCTAATTTTCACTTCAAGCTGCAAAGTTTAGGAAATAAAAAATACACGATGCCAGTTAAATTTTAATTTCAGATAAACAATTTTTAGTATGTCCAAAATGCAATTATTCCATTGCTTATCTGAAATATTTGCACATACTCATACTAAAAATTATTCATTGTTTATCTGAGATATTGGAATGTACTTATACGAAAAATTTATGTTGTTTACCTGAAGTTAAAATTTAACTTGGCACCTTGTATTTCATCTAGAAACCCTAAATCAGTCCTTTGAAATAAATATAATAATTATATATGTAAGAAAGAGACAGAGAGAAAAAAAACAGAGGCAGAGACAGAGAGTTGGAAACAGAGATTCAGTTTTGGTTGGTGCAGTATGAGATCACCAGCATTCCTACTATGGACCATAAAGAGGAGAAGTGTTAAATCAAGAGGCAGAATAAGAAAGGCAGATATTACTACCTGGCTCTCACTACTGTGTTATTGTTATTTAAAATGTTATAATTTTTCAGAATACATTAAGCCCAAATTCAAATACTAAACATTAAAAAAAGTTGCAAAGTCAAATCTAAATGACTTTGGAATTATCAGCCATTTTGGAAGACTGACAATATCAGTCCCTTCTTTTAGTGCAAATTATCTAGAGATGGGAGAGTAAACATGTAAATACATGTAAATGCTTATAAGTTGTTTTGAGTTGATGAGATGTCAAGATCTGGGAGCTAAACCTCGAGTTGCTTCATCTCCATTGGATAGTGGCAGCTGACTTGTCTTCTGCTATTTCAGTGGAGCTTGAAATGATCACGACTGTTTGCTTCACTTCAGTGTGCACCATCCCTCCCCGTTTACAATCAACATCACTGTGTTAATTCACAGTGACACTAGTGATGACAAAGGCATTTTCAAGCATCTTTTTGCTGTTGGGGAAAAGATGCCACTTTACTTTTGTGAAAGGTAGGTACCAAAAAATGCCAGTATTCAATACATTTCGTGGTACGTTGCAAAGGATGGAAATGTGTGTGTGTGTGTGGGTTTTATCTTTTAATACAGATACCAATCCAAAAAGAGGAGGTCTTAACTGGGGGAAGACAGGGAAAGTGTCCCAGGCGGCCTAGGCTTCAATCTCAGCTCTGCAATGATCTGGCTATGTGACCTTCCGCTAGCCCTGTACTCCTTCTGAGCCTCATATTCACCAACTGTAGTCTGACCTCAATATTGCTCTACTCCACAGAAGTATTTTGGTACAAGGTTTCAAACCCAGAAGTCATCTTGGCTGTACGCTACTATGAGAAGAAATTATAACTGATTCAAAGTGAAATGATTTCAGAAATAAGGGGGCCAACTTCGAATTATTATTGCCCATCGGGGAAGTCTGATGATAATAAAGTATTCTGTTAAAGACACCAGTGTTTTCAAAAGCACCAAAGGAGGTGAGAATTTCAGAGCTTCAGAGCTTGAAGACAAAGATCTCTGTCAGTGCATCTCACACTTTCATGTGATTAGAATCATCTGGGGAACTTGTTAAATATGTAAATTTCTGGACCACACACCACTGATTATAAGTCAGTAGGACTGGAGTTGGCCAGGGAATTTGGATATTTAATAAGCTCCCTGGGTGATTCAGAGGCAGCTGGTCCATTTTGAACACTTTGGGAAACATTGGTCACTACAAATATATAGTTAAGATTTTTAAAGGCAATGAGTTAAAAAGAAAATGGTAGAAAGCAGAAAGTACTCTTGTTTCAATATAAATTCTGGGACAGGAGCGACAAGACCCTCCTGAGAGCAGGGCAAGGAGAGAAGGATTCATAGCAATGTCTGATCTCTCAAAGTCTTTAAAGTTGATCTACAAGAGCCAGCTGGCGAAGATAATGGAGGAAAAGGCCAAATCCAAGAGACTAAGAGGCCATATAAAATTGGAAGAAAAACATGGGAAGAGGGACAGAAATGGCCACAGGATAAACAGTGGCAATCTTTTGCATGGTACCACTGTTCAGGCCTACAAAGAAGGAAGAGATTCAGGAAGGTCACGGGTCAGAGGAAAAAGCCTATTCATCAAAAAGGAGAGTAAGAGGCAGGTGAGTGAAAAATAGTAAAAATGTGAGTGTCCTTATATTTATAAGAAAATGATACACAATGTTCATGGAAAGTTTTGGGCAAGAAATAAATTATGTTCAATGTGAAATTATCTTTTAAAAATATCCTACAAAAATTTTAGAATAGGAGATGAGAAACTACTTTGAAAAGCATAAGGAGTAAATAATATGGTTATTTCTTGAAGTATTTTCTGTGACTATCAAATCTGCCCACTGCCTGCCTGGCTTGGAAGCTAGTTAAGGAGGCCTGTATGACATTATCTTTGTATCCCCAGTGTGCACCACAATGTCTGGCATATGGTAGGCACTAACTGGACGGATGAATGGGTAGGTAGATGGATGGGTCGGTGAATCAGGTTAAAATGAGAAAAGCCAAGGGAAGAGTTGCACATTCACATAGTATTCACCAAACTTCATAAGCTTCATTTTCTACTTTTCTTGGACTGAGCTGCTAAGTGGTTGTTACGAGATTTGGCATATTTTAGTACTAATACCTGCTGGCAGTCATGCATGAACCTCTGACTGGGACATGTTTATTTGTCTTCCTGAAGGAAGTACATCTTGATTCATTTTACCTGATGCACCTGTTTCCCCTCAGGTTCACATCCACCTTTTTCCAACTATTCTGTATTGCGGGGGTTTGGTATCTACAAACTACATTTCCCAGACTCATTCATTAGTTGGCAAAAGAAAGAACCATTATTTCTTTCTCATATTCTTTTGCTTCTGCTGGTGTTTCTGGAAGTAGTTGCATCCCGTCAGTGATCCAAGCTTCTGCTGTAACTGCTATTCTTTGGTGGTCCCAGCTGTGGCCAGGAAGACCATCCTCCACAGCCCTAGCATTGGCTAGGTGGAACCCCTAGAAGCCTGATTTTGGGATCCAGTCCTAGAGTTTATAGCTGCTTCCTACAAATACTAATCTCTGGGTATCACTCTTTATCTTTTTTGCTTCTCAAGCTCCCTTGCTTTTTCTTTTTTTCTTAAATCCCTTCCAACACCCATAAGACCAAGATTTGTATTAAATTCCCTCTGTTTGAAACTTCTATTTGAAACAGAAATGGTTTCTGTTTTTTTTTGACAATACTCTGACTGACACACTTGGTAAAATCAGGGGAAACGTGATTACATTAGATATTAAAAGCAGAGATTAGAGAAAATTTCATGTGTTCCATAAGAATCCAGAATAGAAACTGAAATTAAATTGGAGAATTAGGTTATTATTTAATAGCGTATGTAGGGGATACAATACCTTCCTCTCATCCCAGAATATCTCCTAGCACATACTACCTTATTATATTGCTTTGGTTTTTTTAATCCGTTCTGCTTTTTCACACAGATCTACAAGAATTTCCTCTTCATTGAAGCCTCTCTGATTACCCCAGCTAGCCTTGATCTACTTACTCTGAATTCTTTTAGTTCTTCGGTTCTCTCATTTCTAGAGTATTTCTCCAGGTAAATAATCAGTCAGAGTCTTCCCCTAAATCACTTCCTAAGCCAGGGTGATCATCAGAATCCTCAGAAAAATATATCCAGATGCCAGGACCCCACTCCCACTCCTAACCTCCTGAATCAGAATTTCTGGAGTAAGGGGTGGGAGAGATGGGGTAGAAAAGGCATATAAAATATTCCTCAGATAGGGCTTCCCTGGTGGCGCAGTGGTTGAGAGTCCGCCTGCCGATGCAGGGGACACGGGTTCATGCCCCGGTCCAGGAAGATCCCACATGCCGCGAAGCGGCTAGGCCCATGAGCCATAGCCGCTGAGCCTGCGCATCCAGAGCCTGTGCTCCGCAAAGGGAGAGGCCACAACAGTGAGAGGCCCGCGTACCGCAAAAAATATATATATATATATATTCCTCAGATAATAAAGCCCTCAAGGTCAGGGCCCTCCCATTTCTTATGTAGCTTTTACTGTGCCTAATACAGTTTACGCAGAGGCAATAAAATTTGTCCATTTTTCAATGAACTAAGTGAAGATTCCCAAGGAGACCAGGTGGTGTCACTAACTGCCCAATTAATATTTCTGGCCCAATGAAAACCATCTCAAGTAGTAAACTTTGACCTTCCCTGGACTCACTGATTCCATACTTTTCATCCATCTTTCTATCAGTTTTCTTTCCTAAGAGAGAAATGCAGAAACCTAGCCAAGAAAATAGACTGCAAAACCAAAACAGTGCAAATAACCTGAGTTCTCTGAAAGTAAATGATGGCATGTCCTGAGGCTGCCAGGCTTCAAGTGAGGAAGCAAGAACTAAAAAGAGCGGAAGTAAGCCTCTCCTTGGCCTGAGGCCTGAGATTTCACTGCATTAGGTTCTTGGCATTAGCATTCTGAAGAACAAGTTTAAGAAATAAGCTTAATGAGCTTGCAAGAAAAACTAAACTCCAAACAAACTGCATTTTTTTTTTTTTTTTGCGGTACACGGGCCTCTCACTGCTGTGGCCTCTCCCGTTGCGGAGCACAGGCTCCAGACACGCAGGCTCACTGGCCATGGCTCACGGGCCCAGCCGCTCTGTGGCATGTGGGATCTTCCTGGACTGGGGCACGAACCCGTGTCCCCTGCATCTGCAGGCGGACTCTCAACCACTGCGCCACCAGGGAAGCCCCAGACTGCATTTTTATTCACCTTTTGTTTAATAACATTTGGAGTTGTTATTTGAAAATTTAATTTTCCTTTTAGGTCTACTATTCCTACATTATTGACTTAAATTATTCCTGACTCCTGGATAAGCATAAGCAAACCAATCTAGGTTTACCATGAGCTATTTATTATGTTATTTTTAAGGTGATATAGAACCCTCACCTATGACAGAAGCTATTCAGTAATTAATTTTAATTACTAACAGGTTGAGTACTGCATGTTTTCCAAAAGCAGTTTCCACACAAGCTGAGACCTGGCTATATTTTAACATTTCTGAATTCTAGCTCTCCGACTGCATTAAAAATCCATTAAGATGGTTGAAAGGAACTGAATTCTAGATTTATAGATCCAAAAGGGGCCTTCCAAGGTCCCTGATAACCCTTCTTAGGTAACATCATGCCTTGATCTTCTCCATTTGAGCATCTACCTCTCCAAAAGTAAATATCCTGGATAATCTGTCCTTTCTTCATACTGACTGACCACAAAATTGTTGTATTCAGAGGCTTAAATTTCAATGAAGAGGGAGGTACTGAATGGTAAATGGCTCTCCAGTTGTAGAAACGGGCCCCCTCCTTATTCTGTGTTAGCTGGATGGTCCTAGAGAGACCCTGAATCCCTAAATACCCCTAGAGTCCTTTCCTTCAAGACTTACTCCCCTAAATACCCACTGAACTACCCCCATTTTCCCAGTGAACAGCCAGACTCTACTTACATTTTACAATGATCTTCTGGAGGAATTTCAGCGTCCTTGGCTGCCCATCAGTCACTTCACTTATAGGGCATCAAGCTAGTCCCATCTGTTCCCCACTTAGTACTGAAGAAGCTGTGGCCTTTGGGGGTTAACTTGCCAGCACTCTGTTCAGAGACTGTGTCAATGGTGTTTACAAGTTTTCCTCCCACGTACTTTGTGGGACCCACACTTGCAATGAACCCAGGTTGCTGGACCTAGATGACCTTTGGGTTTCAGTTATGGGGGCCTCTTTTGAAATAACAGCAACGCTGCCAAAAAAAAAAAGACAGGAGCAGCTTTTTAGGCAATACTCTTCATTTAGTCAGGACTTACCCTCACTGGAAAGGAACTTTCTAGAGACTCCACATGAAGGTAAAAGTTAATTTTCTAAGTTGTCAATCTAAGCTTTTTGTTCTTTAATAAGGACTATTACCCATGGCCAATGGCACTGAAATTCATTCCCCTCTCTCTCTCTCTTTTGTTCTTTCTTGTTTTCCTGGTCTTAAAAAAAAAACACAAAACAAAACAAAACAAAAAAACAGCCACTCTCTTCTTTCTTCCCTGGACAGCAAGATGCCACTCATTGCTTTACTTCAGGACCTAACTCTCCATCTACCAGCTTCCTTTTGTATGTACAAAAGCTAGGTAATGAACTGCCTTTCTTTTTGAGAAATTTCTAACATCAGCTGGTTAATATCTACAGACTTCTGTGTCCTGCCCCCACCCCCGACACAACCTTGGTATCTAAAGCATATCAGATAAAAGACTTTCTATTCCTTGATATCCAAATTGGGAACATGAGCCTCAGTTGAGATGTTGTTGCACAGTGCTGGGTTATAACCGTCACTGTCACAATTTCAAGTCACCTGTCAAAATTCAGCTGCTCCAATTTCATGATGTTGCCCTGCAGAGGGCCAGTAACCAAGGGCAGATGGCTCAGCCTCTTAGAAAATGCTTGTAAAATGACCAGAGAATGAGAGATTTTAAAGTGTGTTTCAAATTTCTAAATAAAGGAAAATCTCCTGACACACATCAGGGACAGTTTATTGTCCCGGTGAACTAATAGCAGCTAGAGTACCATCTGTTGCAGTTTGATAGCAGGACTGTTTCTGCAACCTCTTGCATTTCCCACACTGTTTCTCCTCAGCTTCCCTCTGCAAATACAAACTTCAGGGATTTCCAAAAGTCCAAGCCTGTCCAGAGAGCCCCACAAGCTTTTAATCTCCTATAGCACTTAGCATCCGTTCCACTCATTGACTGCATAAAATACTTCAGGATACAGAGAAACCTTAAGATTATCCACCTCTATTCCCATCTGATGCTGGTATCTTTCCTGGTTCCCCACTCAGGGACCAATGACCCCTAGGCATGAGGAATTGACTCCTTCCTTAATGCTTTATTATGATTAATCTCTTTATTATAAAAACATATATACACAGTAGAAAATTAAGGGGGGAAAAAAGAGAGAGATACTAAAAATAAACTCTCCCCATAATCACCACACTCAGAAAAAAATTTGGTCACCAAACAGTATTAGAGTGTTATTCCATTATAATAATAAATTACTTATATAAATACGTATTATTGGGCTGTAATAGCATTTTTCTGACTAAATCTTTGTGTGTGGCCATGAATATTTTTTGAGATAGTCTTAGAAATAGAATTAATCAATCAAAATTTCAAGATGTCTAATAAGAGTAATCACAACAATATCATTAATATTAATGACAAATATTCCTAGAGCATACTGTCTGGCAGGTACTCTGTCACATGCTTCACATTCACAACAATCTTAGATGGTAAATATTGTAGCACCCTCACTTTTATTTTATTTTATTTTTATTTATTTTTTTCACCCTCACTTTTAAAACGATGAAATTGAGGCTTGGAAACTTACTTGAGTTCTCTCAAAAGGTGTACCAGAAAAATGACAGATGAGGGATTCAAACCCAGGTCTATTTCTACAAACCGTGCTCTTTCCATTACACAAAATAAAGGAGGATTCCCTCGCTGTGCTACAATGAGTAAATGACTAGTGTTTTTACTAAAACAACTCAAGTTCAGTGAACCAAAGGATGCCATATTGGGAAAAGCCAGAAAGTCCTTAAATTCAATCCTCATCTGATATGTGAGTGACCCCCTCAACACTGTCTACAAGGATCACTTTATTTATCTACGTTTAAAGACAGTAAACTCTTTCTAAATATTTCACCTTTGGACTACTCTAACAATTAGAAAATTCATTTTTATTCTGAACTGAAAATTATTTCCTTTTAGCCACCAACCACCAGTCTAGGTCTAGACCACAAGGCCACAAAGACATTATCCCTCCTCCCTGTGATGTGACAGCCCTTTGCAAGTGTCATTCAATCCCCATGTCCTACTCAGGTCTTTTTCAAGCCCAGGATTTCTTTAACTTTTCTTCCTTAGACCATTGAGCGTGTCCTCACCACTGGGAAAACTTCTGCTGACTATGATCCAGGCTGTGTATTTTTTGAACAAGGCTGGGTACCAGCTGAGACGCCAGAAGTGCCATCAAGTGTCGGCCACCAAGAATCTGTCTAGCATTATGTAAAGTCCATCGAGGACGTGCCTTGGGGGAACACTGCTGGCCTGTTGGGCATGGGCCAGTTCCTGGTGAAGACAGGCACCATCACCAACTTTGAGCATGCTCACAACATGCGGGTGATGACGTTCAGCATGAGCCTGACTGTTAGGGTCACCACGGAGGCCAACAACTGGCTGACCTGCCCAAGCCGGTGGAGGGGCTGAAGAGGCCGGCCAAGTCGGTCCACGTGGTACAACGCACCACTGAGGAATAGGGGGAGCACATTATCAGCAGGGTGGTGAGCGGCACCTGTGGGTCTGCCTGAAGGACCGGGAGAACCACACCTGCATTCCCACCAAGAAATCCTAGCCGGTCGTGCAATATAGCGAGACCGTCAGCGAGGACTCTAACTTGCGGTGCCTGTCCGAGGCCCCCAATGAGCACAATAGGCTGTACACGAAAGCACGGCCCTTCCTAGACTCCTTGGCCAAGGACACCGACCAGAGGTGTCCGCCCGCCAGGAGCTCAAGTAACAGGGCTCAAACTGGCCAAGAAGTATGAGTGAGACGTGGCCGAGGTCCAAAGCCTGCGGTGCTTTGGGCCCTCAAGCACCCGCCCCGTCACCTCCCCAACATCACCAAGGGCGCGCAGTACCTCAACGAGATGGGGACAGCGTGGCGGCTGGCCTACAGGGGACGCTTCGACATTCGCTACTTGACGCTGCACGTGGATCCATTCAGAGCTTCCCCACGCCCGGCGCTGCCTCTATGCCGTGCTGACCTCCTGCCCCGGCCCGTGGAGCGCCTCCACCTGTGGAGATCCGATGTCCGCAACAGGGCTTGGTGGCATCAAGGGGATCCTGAACAGGAAGCGGGGTCACGTCTTAGAGCAGTCCCAGGTGGCTGGCACCCCCATGCTTGTCGTGAAGGCCCTTTGGCTTCACGGCCGACTTGAGGGCTCACACGAGCGGCCAGGCCTTCCCGTTCCTGGCACCTCCAGACCCTGCTCGCAGACCCCTTCGACCACACCAGCCGCCCCAGCCAGGCTGTGGGGGACACGTGGAAGCACAAAGGCCTGAAGGAAGAAATCCCAGCGCCAGACAACTTCCACGACAGATTGGAAGCGGCATATTGCACTGCACCTCTGCCGGGGAACGTCTCCTTGCGCAGCACCCGCGTCCAGCCGGCGACCCACACAACCTCTAGCCTCTCGTTCTTCTCACGACGCCTCGCGAGACTGTCCAGACCCGAGATGCTCCGCCTACCAGCCTTCCCGGGCCCACTTGGTGCCGTTGCTCATCATGGACGTTTGATGACGTTTCTTTTCATATCTATTTAAAGGTTTCGGAGCAACAGGAATGCCTTCGCAACAGGTACTTATTTGGCCGGTGGAGGTGGGGGAGGGGAGGGGGACGCCCAACACTTATTTTTTGTTCATTTCTTCGGAGGGGAACTCAAATGTCCCCCCCAAAAATTTAAAATAGACACATGAAGAGATTTATTTGGGTAAGTGGCCTATTGTGGATTTTCTCCCAGAAAGGGAGGAAGGAACAAGTGGGTAGACATTCTCTTTGGAAAGAAACTAGAAGGCAGGAAATCTTATGCCATGTCACCATGAGCATCTTCAGCTGTATTAGTGTCGTTGGAATAAAATTCGATATGGTGGTGCCAAAAAAAAAATCTGTCTATGGTTGAGAAATAAGTAAATAGGCAACATGGCATGATAAGTGAAACTACTAACATGTACAGAAGGTTCTAAGACAGCACAGAGAAGGGAGTGATTAACTCTTTGGGTATAAAGGAGTCATTCATTCCTTCATTCCATAAACATTTCCTGAATACATACTGTGTGCTTCATTGAGCAAAAACCTGGATAAGTACATTTTCCAGCAAAGAGAAAAAGAGACATTTCAGGAAGAGGAGATCATATGCATGTATAGATGCCTAAGAGATCATGGTGGGTTTGAAGAGCTGTGCAGCATTCCAAATTGGGGAGAATAAAATTGCAGGAAAAAAGCAGCAGATGAGGATGAAGTGTGCAATAACTCATACTATGCATTGAGTGCAACACTTCATAATATGCGTAAGTAAACAGCATAAGTAAATTTTGTGGAGGTACAAACCCCAGACAGTGTTTGTGTATATTAGGTAAAGTCTGAAACTGCTAGTAACCTGTGACCCTCTTGAGAAGGTGGGGCGGCAGCCAGAGGACACAGGGAATCACCTTACTCTCCCTCAGGCTGTAGAACCCTCAGCTGGTTGTGGTTCTTCCCCACCCAGCAGTCCATCATGGGACAGAACAGGTGTCATCAGATGTAACATGCCTACCTCTCCTGATACTTTCTCACCTTCCCTAGATTCCACTGGGAGAAAATTTAAATCACTTTTTTTGCTGAAAGAGTCATGTATGACCCAAAGAAGCAGAGGGTTAAGGGCAGAAACAGAAATTGTAGCTTTAAAAAAAAAAAAAGCTAACATTCTGTTTATTTCTCAGAAGGGGAATAAGTCATCCATGTTTGGGGGCTTCTAGAAAAAATCTCCACGAAGGCGTCTTACCTTCCTAACCTTCCTCTGTTTGCTTATCTTTGAGTCTTCCCCTCTTCTATTTGGACCCCACTCTTCCCTATCTCCCCTACCCTTTCTGTCACTCCCTGTGATTCCTGCCAGGATGTAGAGTCCTGGTGCCTGCCAGTTGTTGAGTCTGGACTATTCTGCAAGCTCTGGTTTCAGCTGGATGCTAGTGGAGGCTTTCTCTGATCCTCCTTCTGTAAAATTGTTCTATAGGGTACATTCTCCTGTGAAAGGACTTACGCTGAGGGTGCTTCACCTCCAAAGGGCCTGCCTCCAGATTGCCTTCTGACATTTCTTAAAGGCAAACAAACTCCTTCTGTGAAAGAAGTAGTTACTTCCAAAGATTACCTTGTCTAGTCTATATAGGGAGCATGTTCTCTTGTTATTATAGCTTTAACCCTGCTCCTTTTGAATTAGTAACACTAGACCTCTCTCCAGGCCTGGTTTTCATTAAGGCTGTCTACATTAACTGAAAAATCACTCTAGGGTCACCTGAGACAATGGAACTGTACTGAAATAGTTTCTTCCTCATTGTCAGGTTTCTTACTGATAAAAGTCTAGGAAGGGTGTGTGTGTGTGTGTGTGTGTGTGTGTGTGTGTGTGTGTGTGTGTGTGTGTGTGTGTGTGTGTGTGTGTCTGTTTGCTGAGTAGGGTAGGATGGGGTGTTCACTTTTTTTCCAGCTGATATGTAAATGTTTATTTGAAATTTGAAAAATAATCACATTTCTCTATCTCCATTGAGGACAGAAAAACCAGAAAGAGGCCTGCATTGTCAAAAGAGATTCAGTAAAGCACTTAGCACTAGGAAACACACACATGCAATACCTGGAGGCTATCATTATTCTTACAAAAGGTGCATCGCCTTAGGATCTCTAGGTAGAACCTGCCTCTGCCTGGCTTAGCTGGGGTTTGTGGTTCCTCCTGGGAAAGGGGATTGAAGCCAATTACCTCTCAGTGCAGCCCTCAACCTTATTATTGTTAGATTCTAACGGGGGACACAGTTGCAGCTTTTTCTTTTTTTATCCAATCCAGGATTTTAATGTTTACTTTTATGACCTAGATCACCGGTCCCCACCAGATGCAACATTCTTTTCAAAGTATTGAAGCTAAGGCAGGAAGGACACACAGTTTATATCCTTTTGTTTCTAGATGAATTAATCATTTATTTCTGCTGTCATTGGTGGGAGCACCTCAAAGCAGCCCCATTCTCTGAGTCAGGACTACTGGTGCTTATAGTAACAAGTGGAAACACAAGACTACACAGAGATGTCACTTGCCAGAGTGAAATAACTGGAAAAAATCCAGAACTGCTTCTTTAGGTCACTGTTCTTCCTGAATCACTGCTTGTTTTATTCCCTAAACAGTGGAGCTTAATTTGTTTTTTGAAGTGAAGGAGTTTCCTTTAATCCAGCAATCCCACTTTGGGGGATTTGACAAAAATAAAATAATGGTGTGTGTAAAAATTGTTTAATGTTACAGTATTTATAGGGTCAAATTTTAAAAGTAAATTTTTCTTTCTTTCCCATTATTTTGCTGGTTAGTATGGGCGCATATTTATCCTTTTAGATTTGGAAAGGAAAGAATGTAGAAGAGAACTTGATTTGTTTTAATTGTGAGGAGAGCAGGGGTGATCAGGGGGGTAAAAAAGCACTTCAAGATGACATTATGACCCAGTGGACTAGTTATTGTTTATTGTCTAACTTGGCCATTTATACCAGGCTAATATGTACCAGAACAGGCAGCATTAGGAAATATCTGATACCATGCAAGTCTTTGTTTTCCTTTGGACAAGGAAGAAGTTTCTTTGGTCAATAATTCAGAACCTCAGGAAAACAGTTTCAAAACCAAACTGTCATACTACCAGCTCCCAGCACGTTTATGTTCCAAGTATATTCAGGTCAGGCTGTCAAAGATTTATTGAGCAACTATTATGTGTCAGGAAGGTGCTAGTAAGATATGGGGCAATGAAAATGAACTACACACGGCTAAACTGTCAAGGTACTCAGTCTAATTCGGTGGAGATAGGGAGGGTGGCAGACACATAAATGAGGAGGATAATGCTGGTGATGATGACTTTCGGTGCGATGTACTTTTATGGAGAGAAGAGCATCATTGGTCACTGGACCTGCGGAAATAAAGGCGTGGGGATGTATGGATGAGCCTGTGAACATTTGGTATTATCAGTGTAGGAAGTGCCAGATAATGAGAGACAGTCGATGCAACTGGGAAAACTAGTTGTGCCCAGATAGCAGAAGACCTTACATGGTTTTGTGGAATTTGGAGGTATCTGGAGGGTTTTTGTTTTTTTTTCCTGCAGGCAATGAGGAGACATGAAAAGGCTTTCCAAAGGAGAGTGATATGGTGAGATTTGCATTTCAGTTGGATCACTCCAGTCTCACACACGCATATGTGCAAAGGCAGAGAGTCCAGGCAGGTGACAGAGGAATAGTCTCAATGAGAGATGGTGGGGCCGGCATGTGGGCAGTGATACAGAGATGGAGAGGAAGGATGACTTTGAGAGAGATTTAGACTAAACTAGGTAAGATTAAGTAATTGATTAGATGTGGGTGTGAATGAGAATGTAAGATAACTCCTAGGGTCTTGGTTTGGATGTCTGGGTGGTTGAAGATAATAGAAGACAAGTGCATCAGGAGGAGGAAGATAAGTTTAGTTTTAGAAAAGTCTGGAATGACTATGAAGTATACAAATAGAGGTGTCTTGTAAGCAGTTGGCCATGTAAATCTGAGACTCAGGAGAGAAGTCAGGGCTGGAGCTGTGAACTTGGAAATCATAGAATATACTTGCCTGGTTGGATCTAGGAGTCACATACCTTATGGGACAGGCACTGCACTTAACTCTGGGTATACAACAGATGCAGAAAATAATTATTGGTTCTTGTCCTCAAAGAGTTAACCATTTAGTGGGGGAGACAGACATTAATCAAAAAAATCACATAGGGCTTCCCTGGTGGCGCAGTGGTTGAGAGTCTGCCTGCCGATGCAGGGGACACGGGTTCGTGCCCTGATCCGGGAAGATCCCACATGCCGCAGAGCGGCTGGACCCATGAGCCGTGGCCGCTGAGCCTGAGCATCCGGAGCCTGTTCTCCGCAACGGGAGAGGCCACAACAGTGAGAGGCCCGCGTACCACAAAAAAAAAAAAAAAAAGTCACATAAACATATCATTGAAAATTGTGCTTTTGCTTAGTGCAATAATGGAAAGGTGAAGCTACTACAAGATAGTTAAGAGAAGGACCTGATTTGCAGTTGGGGTCGTGGAAGTTCTCTCTAAGGAAATAACGTATGGAGGTAAAATCATGACCCATGGAAGAGTAGTAGACCAAGGATGGAACCCCAGGTAACACCAAATGTACAGACTGGGAAAGGAGAACTGAAAAGGAGGAAAAAGGCAGAAATATAGGTGGAAAAATAGAATTATTGTCATGGAAGACAAGGAAGGAGAAAATTTCAAGAGAGAATATTCCAACAGTGTTAAATTTAGCACAGAAGACAAGTAACATAGGGCTAGAAAGACCCATTGATTACAAGGATGGAGGTCATTGGTGATCTTGACAAGCAGTTCATTGTACAATAGAATTAGAAGCCAGATTTTTGTGAGTTGAGGAGTGAATGAGAGGTAAGAAACTGTTAAGGGGAAGATAGCACAGTGGTTAGAGTGGAATGAATCAAAGAACTGATTGATTTTAGGATCAGAGAAACTTTAACAGTGGGTTGAAATGATAAGAAAGAAGAATTAGGGTCCCAGAGGGAAATGAGAAGGCTGGGATCACAAGAACAAGCAGAAGGAATGGCTTTGGTTTGGAGGAACGCACTCTATCCTTTTAGATTGGCAGGAGGAGGTAAAGGTGCATATGGATGTGGCTGTGTTTATAGAGGGGGACCTAGAATGTTGAATAGTTCATCACCAAAGACCTCACTATTGTAGTGTATGAAGGAGACAGCTTCTCTGCTGAGAATGAGGGACCTGAGGAGAGTGAGGGTCACAGTAGTTGCTGAGGGGAAAGGGAAAGAAGATGACAGGGGACAAGAAAAAGAGTTGAGCCGCTATGCTAACCCTGGCTTTGTAGTGGAGCCAACCCACCTGGAGATGGGATTTTCTCCAACCTATCACTTAACAATCTGGATACAGAAGGAAAGCCACATTGCAAATTTCTAGATTGAGTTTTGCCTGGTGGCTGTGGCATAAAAGCCAGGCTGCAGAAGAATTAAGAGATTGAGTGGAATTGTAGCTTAGGTCATCAACCATGTGGGCCAAGTCAAGGAAGGAAACAAGTGAGGCTAGAAGGGGGATGACTGGAATAATAGGCTGAGATTTAGGGTACAGAGGACACTAGGAAGCTAGAGAACAAGAGTTTTAAGAAAGGAGGTAGGGCTTCCCTGGTGGCACAGTGGTTGAGAGTCTGCCTGCCAATGCAGGGGGTGTGGGTTCGTGCCCCGTTCTGGGAAGATCCCACATGCTGCGGAGTGGCTGGGCCCGTGAGCCATGGCCGCTGAGCCTGTGCATCAGGAGCCTGTGCTCCGCAACGGGAGAGGCCACAACAGTAAGAGGCCCGCGTACTGCAAAAAAAAAAAAAAAAAAAAGAAAGGAGGTACGTGATATTGTGGAGGACTTGCGGTTTTGTCAGAGAGTGGTTACCTAGGATTTCTAATATGGAATGGTTCCAAGCCAAAGATGGAGGTAGTTCCAGTAAAGTGGGGTTTACTGGAGTTGGGGCTAAGAAATTGAGGCTCAGGTGTTGGATGGCTCATCTACAGGGTCATTTGAACACAAGGAATATCAGCAGGTAATGGGAGGGGGTGGAGAAGAAAGGAGCCAAAGGGTCAATGAACCTGTTAAGAGTGTCCAAGAGGGACTTCCCTGGTGGTGCAGTGGTTAAGAATCTGCCTGCCAATGCAGGGGACACGGGTTTGAGCCCTGGTCCGGGAAGATCCCACATGCTGCAGAGCAACTAAGCCCGTGCACCACAACTACTGAGCCTGCACTCTAGGGCCTACGAGCCACAACTACTGAGCCCATGTGCCACAACTGCTGAAGCCCACGCACCTAGAGCCTGTGCTCCACAACAAGAGAAGCCACCGCAATGAGAAGCCTGCGTACCACAACAAAGAGTAGCCCCCGCTCGCCGCAACTAGAGAAAGCCCGCGTGCTGCAATGAAGACCCAATGCAGCCTAAAATAAATTTATTAAAAAAAAGAAAAAAAGAGTGGCCAGGAGGCTGGTAGTTTTTAGTGATCAGGAGTAGAAGAGGTACAACCTAGTGGCAGGACCCTTAAAAGAGCTGAGATTTTTACCAGTTGATGTAGGAGAAGGAGTTTGAAGCAGCCTTGGTGTATTCGTTTTTCTAGAGCTGCCATAACAAAGTTCCACGAACTGGGTAGTTTAAAACAACAGAAATTTCTCACACAGTTCTAGAGGCCAGAAGTCCAAAATCCGGGTGTCAGTGGGGTTGGTTCCTTCTGGAGGCTCTGAAATGAATGTCTTTCATACTGCTCTTCTAGCTTCTGGTTGCCACTGGTAATCCTTGGCATTTCTTGGCTGATAGATGCCTCCATCATCCATGGTGTTCTCTACTCTTGTGTCTTCACATTCTATAAGGACATCAGACCGATTGGATTCAGGGCCCATCCTACTCCAGTATGACCTTATCTAATCTTAACTAATGCAATAACCTGATTTCCAAATGAGGTGGCATTCTGAGGTACTGTGGGTTGGGACTTCAACATATCTTTTAGGGGGACACAATTCAACACTTGGACAATTGGAAAAGCCATTCCTATCACAAGAACATGAATCACAGGAGAAACAGAACAATACACATCTTTGTTGGAGGGGGACGTAGCAGGCAGCAGCATCCTGAGGTTGGAGCCAACTTTCACTTAAAAAAATGAGCAAGAGTGGGGACTTCCCTGGTGGTCCAGTGGTTAAGAATCCGCCTTGCAACGGAGGGGATGTGGGTTCGATCTCTGGTCAGGGAACTAAGATCCCACATGCCGAGGGGCAACTAAGCCCACATGCCACAACTACTGAGCCCATGCACCACAACTAGATAAGCCTGTGTGCCACAATGAAGATCCTGCGTGCCACAGATAAGACCTGATACAGCCAAATAATAAAATTAAAAATATATATATGACAGAGGGAAATCAGCGGGGGTTTCAGTGAGCATCAGGGAGAAATGTGGGGCCCAGGAGAGCACCAAGAAGGAAGACAATAAGAACATCAAAGGAGATGCCTGGTCAGGGGGCTCTACTGATGGGGTAATGGCTTAGGAGGCCAGAGATCTGCTTAGGGATTGGCTGTCCTCTGGCCCCAGAAGTAACTCCAGTCCTCATATGTGCACATGGCTGTGTGGAGGCTTTTGCATTGAAGGAGGAAGAGTGTATTAGAGCCAGCTTAGAGTTGCCAGAGGATCTTGATTTAGAAAGGTCTGGGTGGTAACTGGCATGCATAAGTATAAAAATACGCCTCTCATGAAGAGGAGAGCATAGTGGCCAAAACCCCAGGTTTGGCATTGGACAACCCAGGATGAGACCAGGCCTCTCTGTCACTTAACAATCGCTTAACTTCTCTGGGCCTCAGTTTCCACCTCTGTAAGATGGGGCCATCCTATCTCCTAAATCAGTTGTGGGAATTACCTGAGCTAATGTGTATATAACATCTAGAGCATGGCTTCACACATAGTAAATGCTCAAATAAATAGCAGCCATTTTTTATATTATAAGATAACTTTTTATTTTTGCAATAATTGTACAAGGAATTCTTGTATATACCTTTTATATAAATTCACCAACTACTTACATTTTCCTTTTTTTTCTCCATTTGTTATACATGCATGTCTCTCCTTATACACACATTTCTATTTATATCTCTATTTCTATTTCTACTTATATCTCTATCTGTAATTTTCCTTTCCTAAATCTTTTGAGAGAATTTTAGAGACACCGTGCCCCTGTAGTCAATAATTCATTGTGTATTTCACAAACACAAGGGTGTCCTCTTATAACCACACTGTGATTATCAAAACCAGGAAATTGGGGACTTCCATGTTGGCACAGTGGTTAAGAATCCGCCTGCCAGTGCGGGGGACATGGGTTCGATCCCTGGTCCAGGAAGATCCCATATGCCATGGAGCAACTAAGCCCATGTGCCACAACTACTGAGCCTGTGCTCTAGAGCCCACGAGCCACAACTGCTGAGCCTGCGTGCCACAACTACTGAAGCCTGCACACCTAGAGCCAATGCTCCGCAGCAAGAGAAGCCACCGCAATGAGAAGCCAACACTGCAAGAAAGAGTAGCCCCCAGTCACGGCAACTAGAGAAAGCCTGCACGCAGCAACGAAGACCCAATGCAGCCAAAAATTTTTAAAAAAAGGAAATTTAACCTGATACAATTCTAATTATCAACAATCTATATTCTTTTTTTAAGACTTTATTTCTTTAGAGCAGTTTTAGGTTTACAGCAAAATTGAGAGGAAGGTACAGAGATTTCTTATATACCCCTAGTTCCCACACATGCATAACCTCCCCCATTATCAACATCACTTGCCAGAATGGTACATTATTTTTACTAAGAATTAATCCACATTGACACATCATAATCACCCAAAGTCCATAGCTTACCTTAGGGGTAATATTGTACATTCTGTGGGTTTGGCAAATGTACAATGATATATATCTATCATTATAATATCATACAGAATATTTTTACTGCCTTAAAAATCCTCTGTGTTCTGCCTATCCATCTTTCCTCACCTCCACTCCTGGAAACCACTGATTTTTTTATTGGCTCCATGGTTTTACCTTTTCCAGAATGTAGTTGGAATCATACAGTATGTAGCCTTTCTGGATTATCTTCTTTCACTTTGGTAATATCCATTTAAGGTTCTTCCATGTCTTTCATGACTTGATAGCTCATTAATTTTTAGCATTGAATAATATTCCATCTTCTGGAGGTACCACATTTTATCCATCCAGCTACTGAAGGACATCTTGGTTGCTTCCAAGTTTTGGCAATTATGAATAAAGCTGCTATAAACATCATTTTGCAGGTTTTTGTGTAGACATAAGCTTTCAGCTTTTTTGGGTAAGGACAAAGGAGCATGACTCCTGGATTGTATGGTTTATAAGAAACCACTAATCTGCCTTCCACAGTGGCTGTACCATTTTGTATTCCCAACAATGTAGGACAGTTCCTGTTGTTCCACATCTGTCGCCAGCATTGGTGTTGTCAGTGTTCTGGATTTTGGCCATTCCAATAGGTATGTACTAACATCTCACTGTCATCTTAATTTGCATTTCCCTGATGATATATAATGGGGAGTACCGTCCATATTAAGTTTTCATCAATTGTCTAATAATATCTTTTATAACTATTTGTTTTTTCCCAGACCAAGGTCTAATCCTGTATCACACATTGCATTAGTTTTCATGTTTCTTTATTCCTCTTTAATCTGGAACAGTTTCTTAGCCTTTCTTTGTGCTATTTGGCCTTGATTTTTATGAAAAGCACAAGCCAGTTATTGTGTAGAATGTCCCATAGGTTGAATTTGCCTGATGTTCCCTCATGATCAGATTCAGCTTATTCATTTTTGTCAGGAAAACCAAAGAAGTAATGTTGTGTCCTTCTTGGTACATTATATCAGGAGGCACATGATGTTAGTTTGTCTGTTTTAGTGATTAATTTTGATCACTTAATTAATGGGAGACAGTATTTTTATCTTATCATTGTTGTTGTTAAAAATATAAGAGGGGCTATGTTTTAATAGATTCTCTTTTTACTGCCAATTAAAGCATTATCTTTCCTGTGACCTTCATGGATCAGTACACCTGAATTTGGACTTTTTACCCTACTCACAGAGTAACCAAAACTGGAACAGAAAATGGTACTTCTGGGTGAACCAGCAGGACATAGAACTGGGACTTGCTGAACCTGGTTCCATTAAAGGCCCAATTCCAGGATAACTGGTCTACATTTTTTTAAAAATCCCTTTCATATTCTACGTTTATTTTTGACTGAATTTATTTCTGAATTTACTGTGATTGCCTTGGTCTGCTCCCTCTGACAATTCAGGATTCTTCTCAGGGAATGCGTAAAGCACAGAATGGTTTGAGATGAGGTTTGGGACTTTCATATCTTTCTCTTAGGAGCGCTCAATTCAGTCGTTGTTGTTATTCCAGAACCCCAACTCAAGGACTAAAGGAGTGATCTGGGGCTGTTTTGAACCTTCAGTCTCTCAAGGGACATGGAGTTAGGCTCTGGGATCTGTGCTTCAAATATTGAAGAATTCTTTAAGGTCATAATTCTTGAACAACAAGCAAAGAAAAACCATAACCTTCAAGCTTTAATTTAGTGGTGCTGTGTACCATCGAGTGGGTGGAAGAAAGAAGACTCACCTTTAATTCAGATGAAATATATGTGAGAAATAATTCATATCCATTCAAAAGGTCAGCTTTGTATCTCATGCCAAAGTTTTTCAGAAAAGGTAGCCCACTACATTCATTTGATTTTCCTGATTTTTCACATCTGACTCTACATTCGTTTTTACAGAGTACAGACTAATCCAAGCGCACTCTTCATTCCGTTCACTAACAATGAGAAAAGATTATAACTCATATAGCTCTCTCTGTATTACAGCAATAGCAAAACACTGCCAAATATAGCCATGTCTAGCTATTATGAATATCTTTAAGCTTGGAGGCCAAAGCTGCAATAGCTAGCACTATAATTAGCTGTTTAATCAGACTGGCTTGGGAAAACACACTGAGTACTATTATTGCATTGAATATCCAGTAGATGACTAATTGCTAACTTAAAAATTCAGAACCATGACTCTGTAGAAAGTCTATAACAGTGTAAAATGCTTTCCAATTATTCATTAAGAATAAAATGGGCTTCTATTGCATGTCTCCAACCTACGAAATGTTAATGTTGAGGGTTTTATGCAGACCATGTTCATAAATTTACAAATTTTGCCCATGAATTTAAATCCTAATAATTCAGCTTATTAAACTCCAATCATATCTTCTCCCTTAAAAGGCAGTATTTTACAAGCAGAATATAAATGTATTCATTGACCAGTGATTACGTACATGACTTGCAAAATAAGGTGATTTGCACATGTAGTCTGATAATTTTGTTGAGGTGCTGACATGATTTTCTGTTTCCCCCAACTCACTCACTATAATATTTTGGTATGAACATATACCTGTTACAGAGATTTCAATCTGCTTTTCATCTTATGCCTCAGGCTCAAAAGGTAGCCTGAGGTATGTGGTGGTGTCTGCTACTCAGCCAGCTTTGATGCTCTATCCAAAGGGAAAGGATCCCCACACAACTCATGGGTCACTTTGGTACTGGTGACACCTCTCCTCTGAAAGGGGCTGAGCCCATGCCAAACTGGTCCTTTGAGAAGCTTATATGGATACTTTACCAGGGATTGCTACTACTTCCCAGCAGGCTCTTGCCACCAGTCTGTCTATATTCCAGATCAGGTGATGGCCTTCCTATTTAAATTTCTTTACAATTTCAAGTTGGTGAAATATGATTATCCTTCCTATTGAGAAAGGCATTTGACCCTAGAGGCAGTCGAATTAGTGGCAGGTCACTTGTAGTAAACAGAGATATTTATTCATTCTGCAAACACAGGAACTGTGAGGACATGAAATTGAAAAATATCAAGTCTTTCTCATGTGAGCTTCATCTCCATAGATTGTACTTTCACCTCTGCAGAAAATGAAGGTGCTTTGTGAGTTAGGGCTGAGGTTCGTGATCATTAAAAACCTCATAGAAGGAGATTTTACAGTTCCTAAGATACCTATTTCAATTATTCATACTCCTCATAGCCAGGAAGTTTTCATGTATTCTAACTCAGGGTTTCTCAGCCTCTACACTGTTGACATTTTGGACTGGAGAGTTCTTTGCTGTGGGGCTGTCCTGTGCATTGTAGGAGGTTTAGCAGCATCCCTGGCCTCTCCTCACTGGATGCCAGTAGCACACCCCTAGTTGAGACAACCCAAAGTGTCTCCAGACATTGCCAAATATTCCCTGGGGGAGAGAACTACTGATCCAACTTGAATTTGTACTTTTACAATCTGATGTCATGTTTCTGCTGTTGTTTTTATTTACTCTAGAGAAAGAGATTAATTTGCCATTATTTTCTGTTGAATAATATCAAGGGAAGCCAGTTTTACTTTTCTAAGCAGATGCAAAAGTTTCATCTTCCTCTTATTGGATCTCACTATTTTTAAGAGAATGACAGTGTAACATTGGCCTGATTCTTTTAATTCTTATTGACAAGATTCCTAGTTTCCTTTTTTCCCCATTTTTTCATTATTTTCCTAGGCAAGAGTACTAGCTGGTTTTCATTTTGAAATCAGCGATTCTTAACTATTTTCATATGTCCATTCAGTATGCAATTTGCTGAAAGCTACATAGCCTCTCCCTAGAAAGATATGCATATGCATATAATTTTTGCACATAATTTTAGGAAATTCAAAGCCACCACTTCTCCAAGCCCTTTCCTGGATTCCAGGTTAAGGTTCTATGTTTTAAAACTAGTGCCAGTTCCTTGAGTTATGGTTTTGTGAGGTTATGAAATAAAGAAGGCCTGAATATGGCTGATAAAATTTGATCATCACGATGGCTTTGCTCTTTTCTAGGTAAATACGCCAGGCACTGTTAACCTTTTCCCAAGCATCCTATTTTCATCTCCTTTGTCATTGTGGCCTCTGTGTTTTTGCTAACCCATTAATGCTCTTGGCTTTAATTACTGATTTTGATAGCAGTAGAGCCATATTACTCGACAATAGAAGATGGATGTGTCCCACCCTCGCTCCTGCCTACCCCACTCCAGCTGCTGAAGAGAACGTATCAGGGCCCTTTGCGGCTAGTGTAACCCTGCTGTGAGCTGTCCCCCTCATCCACCTCTTCAAGCCCACACCCCCTGCAAAGAAAGAAAGAAACCACACGCACAAAAGCATTGGTGAGAAGTCCAAAGGATTCCTTGGAAGGGAAGAACAAAAATGAGTATATTGTCAACCAAAGAACTTCTAAATAATGATATAGACACTTCTCTAATGTGAGTTTCTCTTTCTCTAGTTCCCCCACTCAATCTGTATCCCTTCTGGCTCCCTTCTCCTCCTCTGCAGAGTAATTACTCTTTGCCTTCAAACCCAGATGCCCCCACTCATCCTGGTGCACAGACAAAGAGGCCTTGAAGTTAATGGGACGCCCCGCCTCCTGAAAAGGCAGTTTAAGATCGTCAATAATTATTTTGATATGTGCTTTGGTGAGTCAGTTTTCCTCAGCCCAAACCCAGTTAATTTATCAGAGTATGTTTTTTTAACACATAGGGTATTCTTCCCCAAAGGAATTCTTATGTTACCTACTAAGAGGCTAATACTTTTTCCATATCATTACACCAGTAAGAGATGGCATAAATGGTTATTTTCTACATCCTTGCTACTTACAGTATGCTCCCTGGATCAGCAGCATTAGTATTACCTGGGAATTTGTTAGAAATTCAAAATCTCAGCCTCCACCCTGTTTTACTGAACCATTATCTGCATTTTAACAATAGTGACAAGTGAGCTGTGTGCACATTGAAATGCCCTCCACCACCATCTTCACACCACCACCATCTTCACAGCTTTACCACCTAAGCTGGAGTTCCCCTGGGGTGCTGGAGTGAATTGCCTCCTTCATCCTCCACCCTGAGCCCAGACTGAAGAGTGGTTCCATCTAAGGGACAGGTCAGTAGATTTCATTTAGCTAAAAGTGGCTTCTCAGCTACCCATCTCCCACCTCACCCTACACCCAGTACCATCCTCTGGACTCTGAGATGGTCAAGTTCTTAGATTCCCTTGATTATCTTCTGTTCCTTCCCTCGTGCTTTGAGGAGGGGGGAGGGTACAGAATCAGAACATTTTACAATAACCCCAATTTATGGATGAGGAAACAAAGGCTCATGAAGATCAAATAACTTGTCCAAGTTTTCATAGATGGTCAGCAGGCAAAGGCAAGATCAAGCCCTGGTATGTCCTTTCCTCTGTATCATGGTGACATTCTTTTATAACCACAATGCCAGGTGTAATTAGTTAGTTACTAGACATTCAGTGTGTGTGTGTCAGTGTGTGTGTGTGTGTGTGTGTGCGTATGTATGAATGCAATTCTTTTCCCAAGACCTTGTCCCTTTGCTCAAGCACCAGTACACTGTGATACGTGATACCATGGTGCTAAGTGTAGGATGCTGTGAGCACCCACAGGAGGGACATCTAATTCAGCATTGGCTATGAGGTTAAGTTTACTTTGAAGCATGGTATTCTAGCTGAAAACTGAAGGAAAACATGGGGAGAAGAATATTTGAGCAGAGAAACAGTGTGAAGTTCAGAAACGAGAGATCATGTGGTCGGTTCAAGGAACAATAAGAAAGAAATATAGTATGGCTGGAGCAGGATAGGGGAGGCTGGAGTGGGGTGGGGAGGAGGGAGAATGGGCAATGGGATGAGAAAAGACCCAGATGGAAGCAGGATTCCAGTTATGAAGAACCTTAGAAGCCACATAAGGGGTTTGAAGAAAAGGAGTAGATTTTAAGCATGGGAGGGACATGATCACGTTTGCGTTATAGAAAAGATGGCTCTTCTGTGTGGCTATAGATCCAAGAGAGGGCATGAGGAAAATGATGGAGTTGAGTTAGAAGGCAGTTAAAATAATATGGACGAGAGATGATGGTGGCCTGAATTAGGACAATAGCAGGAAGGATAGAGACGCAAAGGGTAGAGCTATTTAGGAGGTAAACCTCAGTAGGGCTTGATTGATGAAATGTGAGTGTGACAGAGGTGAGGACATCAGGGTGTTGTCCTCCATTTTTTTTTTTTTTTTTTTTTTTTGCGGTAGGCGGGCCTCTCACTGTTGTGGCCTCTCCTGTCACGGAGCACAGGCTCCGGACGCGCAGGCTCAGTGGCCCTGGCTCATGGGCCCAGCCGCTCCGCGGCATGTGGGATCTTCCCGGACCGGGGCACAAACCCGTGTCCCCTGCATCGGCAGGCGGACTCTCAACCACTGTGCCACCAGGGAAGCCCTTGTCCTCCATTTTTGACTTGAGCAGTGGTGTAGATATTAGTACCACATATTTGAGTATGTTATCAAAAATATTCCTGCAAATTATCTCCTAATTGTGAATACCACTTTATTTGCTGGTACTTATGGCCGAATTTGCCCTTGTTATGGTTACAGGAAGTCTCCTCAGTCATTTACTACAGGTGAACATGCTTACTTGTATAAATGGATCATTATAGAGTATACATAGAATTATTGTCACAGCATGATGTCATAAATGAAAGCCATTAGGAGAAACACTGAAGATTCTAGTAATTTCAATAAAATTATGCTTCTGACTGCAAACAGTCATTTTCTTGGTGAGTTATTAAACATGAGTTAAAACAAGAGAGGAAGAAATAATAAGCCACAAACTATAGATGTGAAAAAGGGAACTGGTTATAAAATATAAAGATGGTCAAAGAAAAATAATATTGGCCACAGAGAAAGCAAATCTGGAAGCCTACATAAGAGCATTGTTATTGGCTAGTTCTGATTTCAGGCATGACTACTGGAATTTCCTCAATCCCCAAGTGCCTATAAATGATTCTCAGTATCTTTTTTACGTACATGCAAAAACAGGAGTAATTTCTTGAAAACCCCATGTATTTTAAATCTGAAGGACTAGGTTGCATATAAGTTAAATATTTATTAAGAGGAAGCTAGAACAAGAGAGAAACAGTTCCTTTTTCTCCTTAGCATAGAGACAGGAAGGAAAGGTAATCTTATTTTTTTAGTTACAGTTGTAGGCCAAAATATAATGGATTTGTCACTCTGACAAAATTGTCTAAGTCTCTAATAGCACCCCTGTCCTCAGTGACTTTCTGAGAATATCTTGCTTTTCCTGCCATCTATACAGCCCAGTAGCTAGCTAGCCTAAAGGTTAGGTGGTGCTTTTCTAAGAAGCCTATTTAGGCCTATTTAGGCCTAGCAAGATGGAATGCTTATACTGCTATGACAGCTTGATAATGTGAAAATGAGTTGTGAGCTGTAGACAGTGTGGCTTTTGGGTTGTGTTGGGAGCCTACAGATGGGTTCTTTTATAATCAAAGTTTTTTTAAGGGGGAAAAAACCTACCCTAGACTGGCACCTAAGTTCAGACCCTGCAGCAGACAATTCTAGAGCCTCAAAAGGAGCCAAATCAGTAATTCTGAACAAGAGAGGATCCTCGCATCCATAAATGCAACCTAAGAGCCAAATGGCCTAGTTATCTACGTAAAGGATGCAATCCATATCAGTCTGTATGTTTGTATCTGTCTAGTCCCCCACTAGACTTGGGGACTTGAATTCAGGTTTTATTCACTTTTAAATCCTCAGAACCTGGCACGGAATTTGGTATTTAGTAGGTGGCAACATTTATTTATAATACTTACATTCTGGTAACTACAGAAAAACACAAATGTGGTAGGAACTGGCTGGCTATTCACAACTAGTTTACATTTCCAAGGCTCCCTGGGAGGTAAGTCTAGCCATACGACTGACTTTGACCAGTAAATAAGGCAAAAATGGATATGTCACTTGCAGGCGCAGCCCATAAAAACTTAACATATGATCCCCCGCTATCTTTCTTCTCCCATTTGCCTCTGGATGTTAGTACCCCGAGTGACCTTGAGCCAGTGTCAAAGATGGCAGAGCCTGTGTCAGCTTGGATCCCTGAATGAGCCTCTTTTGCCACCCCCTTGCTGCCAATTAGACTTAACATGAGTAAGAAATAAAGTTCTCTTTTGTTAAGCCACTGATATTTAGGGTCTGTTTGTTTCAGTCCCTGGTACTATCCTAACTAATACAGTCCATTAAATAGATGATGCTTTTTTTTTTTTTTTTTTTTGGCGGTACGCGGGCCTGTCACTGTTGTGGCCTCTCGCATTGCGGAGCACAGCCTCCGGATGCGCAGGCTTAGCGGCCACGGCTCACGGGCCTAGCCTCTCCGCGGCATGTGGGATCTTCCCGGACCGGGGTACGAACCCACGTCCCCTGCATCGGCAGGTGGACTCTCAACCACTGCGCCACCAGGGAAGCCCGATGATGCTTTATTGACATTACTGAAGGAAAGGTATCATAATGCTAAGGGTGCTATTTAGAGTCAGTCCTGGGCTTGAGTTCTGCATTTGACACCCACCAACTCAGAGACGTTGGGTATATGTTTAGCACCCTGATCCCAAATCAGGGGTGTTGAGAAGATTGAGATCCCTCATGCTGGATGCTCTACGCTCAACTACCTAAACTCCTCTTCTGAAGCAGAATAATGCTACCAAAGAAATAACCTGTAGGCAATTGGCTTAAAACACATCAGCCACAGCCACCCTAGCATAATGCCTAGTACATTGAATTACACCATTAGTGTGACTACATGACTGTGGGAAGTGCAGTCCTCTCTGATTGACTTCTTGGTCTCTTCCAGTTTCATGGTCTCACGCTTAATCCCTTTTCTAATAAAAAAAAAAGGAGTTTCCATCAGACCTGGGCTTGCCTTCTGACACTGCACATTTTGAACTCTGATAATTTTTCAGCTATGTATTATCTCAAAGAGTATGCAAGTTCCAGTTTCCACCTCTCAAGAAACATACTTTTCAATATGTCCTGCTTGTGGACAACTGTTACATTGTCAGACTCTTCAGTGTGCTAACAAAGTTCTGTAAAGAGCTCAGATTTGACTCTGTTATTTAGGAAGGAACCCCAATAGCATCCTGAACAGTGCCACCCAGACCTAGCATGACTTTAAATGGGGGAGGGGACTCCATGTCCCCGAGTCTTATACCAAGTAGGGAATATTTTCCACTGCCCATTTTAACCATTACTTATAATGCCCCCAAAAGAACACAGTTTCATTTTTCAAATTATTAACTGAGACCCAATAAGATTTAATCCAAATGAAAACTTGGATTTTGCTAAATGAAGTTTTGACTATCCAAATATGGCTCAACTTTGCCAGATTATAGAATTCTACCCTGCCCAGTTTGTCATCATTTTCATTTATAGACCCCTAGTCAGATGTTTCTTATTTGTAGACATAGAAGCCTTTGCCAAGTCAGTGAAAGTCAGAACCATACTGTCCTTTAAGGGGAAAGACTAAGGCTTACGTACATTTCCTCTGAACTGATTGGAATGTGAAGTTGGCAAAAGCAAGGAGATTCCCAGCCACAGACACCATGTAAGAGAAACACAAAAGGGCAGAATCCAAGATCAAAAGGCTGAGTGCCCATAATGGCAAGCACCACAGTATAGCAGGGCTGAGCAGATTTTAGTTTAGATAATCTAGCAGTAGCAAGATTTCTGGTAAATGGAAGATGCAGCAAAACCTGTATAGCCCAGAGGCGTTTCCAAGCACTTTGGAGTCGTAGCTCTACCAGTAACCCTCTATGTGGTAATGGGAAAATTATTTAATCTCCTTGAACTTGGTTGAAACTTGGTTGTCTCATCAGTGATATTAGGGTGGTAAAAATAATCATAGGATGGTTTTAATAGTCACATAAGATAATGCATATAAAACACTGATTGATGCCTTGTATCCTGCATGCTTCAGGATTACCTAGTCATTCCTGCTCACTCCCTAGACCTTCAAGAGTCTTTCCTGGTTATAATAAGTTTGCATTTTCCTCATCTATCCAGAAGGCCTCAGGGAATGTGATAGAAGGTCAAAACATATTGTTTAGGTCAATTTAGGCATCTCAGGATCTTCCCACCCTATGAACTCTCTCAGACTTAATCCTGGTTGCTCATTCTGCATCAGTGGTTAAGTTTTCAGCCTAATCCTGATGGGACCTTCATTTTCTGAGTATACCAAGTCTTGGCAGGGTAAATACACCGGTAATCTCAACATTATATCTCTAAATGGTCCTTGCTATGTATTTGCCTTTTTGTTTGCCAGCAAGTAAACTTTCAAGGTTGTGCACAAGGTCATACTTGGCCTCAATCCTGCTGCCTTCTAAACAGATGCATGTTTAATCATCAGACACAGTGGAAGCATTTTGTTTAGGGCATCTGTTTGCAAATTGCACCTGAACATCACCATCAGTTGGACTTGTTTTCAGGCTAGTTCTCCCTACAGACAAATTAAATCAATAACTAAGATCGTATTCATCTGAAGAACCTGCACATTTTGTAATCTTTCTGCCTGGGAACAGGGTAAATATGACCTTACAGCAATGGATTTTAAACCATTTTGGTGTCATGAATTCTATTGAAATTCTTAATTAATGAAAACTTTGGATTATCTCCCTGGGGTGGGGGTGGAGGGACTGACAACAGCACAAATCACATTCACAGAACATTTTTTAATGTTTTATTAACTTATCTCTCTTGTTATATTTATTTTTATAGGTTCGGTTTTATATCAAAAATTAATAGATACTAAAGGGAAAAAAGTCAAACATTTCAGAAGGGTATAAAATGAAAATAAAATTTCCCTTTGCTACCATCTCTGCCTCAGCCCCACTCCTCATAAGTAACTGCTATTAATGATTCCTTGTATATACTTCCATTTTAAATTACACATATATGTACATGTAGATATATGTGCATTTTATATATACAAGCAGGCCTGGCTTTGCACAGTAGTGCTGGACCATGAAAATAAGTACAAACTGAAACCATGCAAAGTGATCTTAATGATCAATGGGGAAAATTATAACTGTTTCATTATCTTTACAATTTTTCATCAAAACATTAAAACTGTCTTACTGTTGGTTACAAATGTAGAGGAAAAAAATAGTAAACCTACTATTTATTTAGAAACATTAGAAACACTGAGAATTAGAGTGCTGTATTTCTTTGTAAAAAATGTAGCAGGAATCCTTGCCGTCTTTTTGTCATATAACTTGGTGATATGGAGAGAGTGTCTTTTCTATGCCTTGGCAAATTGTCATACTCCTTTTTGAATCTGGATCAATTTCCAACATTTTATCCGTTATGCTTTCAATGTCAGGAAATAATTCCAAGAGTTCCTTTCATGTGAAATTTTTTGCTGGTGTCACTTCCTCTGAGGCACCTTCATCTCTTTTCTCACAACAATTTTAATTGCTCCTGGTAAGTGGGTCTTCACTGAGTTTCTCCTGATGCGTATCTTGAGTCTCTCAAGTGGCAGCAGCGTCAATGTTTCCACGGTCATCTATTGCTTCTACACCTCCATTTCGTGCAATTCAAAATTTACCTTCTAGTGTTATCACTATTCTTTTCTTTGCTGCACCTAATTTTTCTAAAATGTCACGTGGGTTTATTACTGGGAGACAAAGGGACAAACTACTTGTTTTGCCATCTGTTTGTGAACTGATAACAAATGTTCAGTGACTTATTGCCAGCAGACATTGAAGGAAGTCTTAGTGAGTAGTTACAGATCATGGTGTGCATGTATTATTTATGTAATGATTTGTGGATTGAAGAGGTAGTAACAAAGTTTGTACTTTATCCAATGACTCACAGTTAATATACCTTGGTAACTAAAACTGAAATCATGTTGTTGTGGGACTGGTGTTATTTAACTCACCCATGGTAACAAAATTTGTTTATATCGGAACCATGTCAAGTGAATATATATATATTCTCTGTGTGTATATATGTATGTAAGTACATGTATATACTTTGAAGAAAAATAGAGATCATATCATGCATCCCTTGGCTTCACTTTTTTCTACTTAATATAACTTGGCACTCATTCCATGTGCTCACATACCATCATATGGATGTGCCAATGCTTATTTAACCATCCTCCTATTGATGGACATATAGATTGTTCTCACTTTTTTGTGATGGCAACCAGCATTGTAATGAACATCCCTGTTCATGCACCTTTGAGCCTTTATAGAGCTACAGGATAAATTCCAAGCAGTGAAATTGCTAGATCTAAAAGAATATGTGTTTTAAATATTGATAAGTATTGTCTTCAGAAAGGTTACATCATGTTACACTCTCACCTACAGAATGTGAGAATTCCTATTTCACCAACCAGATATCATCAAGCTTTCTTTGCCTGTCTGATAATATGCCCAGGACACTTTTCATGTGATTTCAGAGTGAGTTTTATGAGCCTCTTTCATTTCTCCAAACCACGATTGGGTTTTGTTTCTGTTTTTTAAGTATTTTATAATGTGGATTGGTTAGAATCTGCTAGGATGGGTGTAGGTTTGGGAAACCATTGGTATTTTTAATGAAACAACTCATTTTGTACACATTGCAAAGCATTTAGCATTCTTGGCTTATGCCCACTAAATGCCTATAACACCTCCAGGCTTTATGAAAGCCACATATTTCCAAAGCCCTCTTAGGATTGGACCACCTGGCTGAGAACCACTGGGTGGACGTTTCAGTCTTCTTACCAAGACTTAACAGTCACTCATGAGCCATCCTGAACAAATGGACTGGGTATAGTCAGATGTCCTTTGAATAAGCCACCCTGAACCTTAAACTATGCTAGAGAATACTGAAGCAGTTTTTTAAGTCCCACAAATGTTTACTGTAGGAAAGAAACTTAGCTTTAACTATTGAGGTCACTGTACTCAGGTGGGAGAGACAAACATGTAGACTATAACCTTATGCAAATCACAATGCTGCCCAAATGAGAAGGTTAAAAAGAGGATGTTACAGGATTTGCTCTAGTAAAACTTTCTGAACTAATAATTAGAAAGGACTATATAAGAATTTTGAAAAGGCTAAAATACAAATACAAAATGGTATTATAAAAACATATTGGCTGAGGCTTCCCTGGTGGCGCAGTGGTTGAGAGTCCGCCTGCCGATGCAGGGGACACGAGTTCATGCCCCGGTCCGGGAAGATCCCACAGGCCGCGGAGCGGCTAGGCCCGTGAGCCATGGCCGCTGAGCCTGCGCGTCCGAGCCTGTGCTCCGCAACAGGGGAGGCCACAACAGTGAGAGGCCCGCATACTGAAAAAAAAAAAAAACAACATATTGGCAAAAGATGCTAATTCAGGCTTTGAAGAGAGAATGGCCTTCATGGGTAGTATTTGAGTTGGATCTTTAAGGATGAATGAGTAGGATTTCAAATGGTAGAGATTAGGAGGAAGGCATTGTATGTAGGAGGAGAAGTATGAGCCAGGGCAAGAGGTGGAAACATTGCAGACTTCTTCAGGGAACAGGTTGCCGCCCTGTGTGGTGGAATGAAAGGTAGAGTATGGTGCACAGTCAACTCAAGGCAAAGCTAGAAAGGGAGATGGAGACCCAACTGATGAAGTCCAGGAGTATTGCTTTCTGACCTCAAATATGGGAGTCTCTTTGTCACTTTCTCCCCCAAAAGTTCAATTTCCTGATTATATCAGAGAAAAAGACTCTATTTTGATGCTCATCTGGTTTGAACAGATGCTAATCTCTTTCAAACAGGAGAGTGGGCTGAGGGCCATGTACAGAGATCTGAACAGAAGTCATCAAGAGTAGTTGGTGGAGATTTTAGAGCAGTGGTTCTAAAGTGCACTGTTCTCAGTGCAGTCACCCGGGGAGCTTTTAAAACACCTGGAGTAGGGCCCAGGCACGTGTGGTTAGTTTGAAAAATCACTCCCAGGTCATTCTAATGGGCAGTGGTTTTCCAGGATGGAAAACCACAGATTTGAGGAATCATCAAACAGGAGACCACTGACCCCACATGGAGAGGAAGAAGCAGTTTTGGGATCATGAATCCACAAGTCCACTGCCACATTTGCAGATAGACCAGGTACTTTGTGGAGTTCAAGAAGTTCACTTCCATTGCTTAATCCATATTCCATTATCTTGACCATGTTATCTGAGAAAGCACATACCCCACAAACTTAAAGAAAGATAATTTGATGATTATATAGCTGGACAAGCATCTCTAGCCCCAAACCATTACTCGTAGGGTGTTGGGGTTTTTTATTAATCTTTTTATTTTTTTGGCCGCATCGGGTCTTAGTTGCAATACACGGGATCTTTAATTGTGGAGCGTGGGCTTCCCTCTAGCTGTGGCATGCAGGTTTTCTCTCTCTTGTGGTGCATGGGCTCCAGAGCTCAGGGGCTCTGTAGTTTTGCAGCACGCAGGGTCTAGTAGAGGCGCACAAGCTCAGTAGTTGTGGCATGCGGGCTTAGTTGCCCCGTGGCATGTGGGATCTTAGTTCCCCGACCAGGGATTGAACCTGCATTCCCTGCATTGGAAGGCAGATTCTTTACCACTGGACCACCAGGGAAGTCCCTCATAGGGCTTTGTGATTCAAGGAAGTTATAGTTAGTCACTGCCTAGTATTATGTTGAGCAAGTCAATCGATTTGAAGGTAGGATGGGTGAGGGAACACGGAGCACATTTACTATTTGATCTGTGTGATAACATAGAAAGATTCCACTGGGCAGTTACAATAAAACAGGTCCATGCATAAGGTCTAGTTTTTATAGCCACTTTTATTGCTGTCTATTTCCCAAGCTGTTTATCTTTCCCCTATTAAGAAATAGACCCTTCACGTGGCATGGACATATATACACTACCAAATGTAAAATAGATAGCTAGGGGGAAGCAGCCACATAGCACAGGGAGATCAGCTTGGTGCTTTGTGACCACCTAGAGGGGTGGGATAGGGAGGGTGAGAGGGAGACACAAGAGGGAGGAGATATGGGGATATATGTATATGTATAGCTGATTCACTTTGTTATACAGCAGAAACTAACAAACACACCATTGTAAAGCAATTATACTCCAATAAAGATGTTAAAAAAATAGACCCTTCATTTTTGTAGCACTTTCATAAATATTAATTTGTCCTTAACTGTCTTAGAAAGCATTCCAAACTTTTCCAAAAGTGTCTGCTACCAAGAGATGCATGTTGGCATCTGTGATGCTGATATATTAGGATTTGTTTTTGAAGCATTGAATAAAGAATTAGATTTCATCTCCACTAGCCCTGAGTTTTCATTAAGTCCTGTCAGTGAGAGCAGTAATCCACAGCGCTGATCTTTCCAGCTGATATTCATGAGAGCCTGAAGTAATCTCTGTCAGATGATAGAGCCTGATTCCTAGTGAGCCTGCTGTCTCCATGGGCCTTCTCTTCTCATGAAGCAGGAAAAATGTCCCTCCAAATGACTCACCAAGGGTGGGGGGCGGGTGGTGGTGGCTAGTGTCAACTCACGGGTGCTGTCTTGATAAAAGGGCCATGGCCTCAGAAGCTCTGAACTTGCTGACAGGAAATGAAGCCCAAGGCAGCCCAAGGGGAAAGCTGATTGTTCTGATAGGAGTCTGAAAGCACTGATGCATCATACCTGATAATTCACAGTGTAGGGGTTACCTCAGTCAAAGAGGCATTTTATCATTCAAGTATGTATTTTGTGTCAGCTATGGGTGAGGCACTCAGTGGGTTTCAGTAGTATACAAAGGACCTTACCCAAAATACAATTGTTATTTGGAACAGGTGGGGAAAGGGGTACTCTCATTTATTAAGGACTAGCTTATTAAGGGTAGTGCCCTGCCTGCAGGATCCATTAATTCAGCAAGCAAGCACCAAAAAGTGTCGGACGCAAAGAAGAATGCCCTTCCCTCCTTTCCTTTTCTCCTTTCTTTCCTTCCACAAATATGTAAGGAGTATCTACCACTGTGCCTTAGGGACTAGGGTTAAAATGGCGAAACAAATTTATCTGATATTTTTTAGTGCAGAAATTCTTAACTTGGACTCCATGGACCCTTCCCCACCCACGCTTACCCCCCCAAATCTGTGGAAAGACTTCAGGGAATCGGTGAGCTTGAATGGGAAGAATTACATCTTTTTTTTTTTTTTTTTTTGCGGTACACGGGCCTCTCACTGTTGTGGCCTCTCCCGTTGTGGAGCACAGGCTCCGGACACACAGGCTTAGCGGCCATGGCTTACGGGCCAAGC
The DNA here is from genome assembly GCF_003676395.1 of Aethalodelphis obliquidens. Lineage (NCBI taxonomy): Eukaryota > Metazoa > Chordata > Mammalia > Artiodactyla > Delphinidae > Aethalodelphis > Aethalodelphis obliquidens. The sequence continues at coordinate 54,605,277 of NW_020837951.1, forward strand.
CGCTCCGCGGCATGTGGGATCTTTCCAGACCGGGGCACGAACCCGTGTCCCCTGCATTGGCAGGCGGACTCTCAACCACTGCGCCACCAGGGAAGCCCAAGAATTACATCTTTATTTTCAGTAATCTCTAACTGAAATTTAGCATTTGATTTAATCATGCATGTAGGCAACAAAACACAGCAGTAATAAAAGTACCTATGCTTTTGTCACCAGTAGAAATCACAGACATTTTTATCTCACATTACAGTTTTTGCAGACATCTCAAAAAATTGATTATGCTCATCACCACTTAAAAATTATGGTCAGTTTTGTTATTTAATGTGTCACTTAATGAAGAAGCATATGTAACTATATTGCAAATTTATATTTTAATATTTTGATGATTTTACTTCAATATTTGGTTTCCTTTATAATCCTATATATTTACTTTATGCATTTTAAAACAGTATTCTGAGAAGGGGTCCATAAGCTTCACCAGATACCAAAATGTATCTTGGCACAAAATGGTTATGAATCCTTGCCCTAGTAAGAGATATAGGCCTTAGAGAAATAATCACACCAATATATAATTGAAAACAGTGCTAAGAGCTCTTTTAAAAAGTCTAGGTGTGAGAGATCCTTATAGTAGCAGACATGCCCCCCAACCCCCCAGTTTTCTAGTCCAGTGGGACCCACCTAGATTCTGCTACCATCTCTCCTGTGCCAGGCCCTGTGTGGGCCCTGGGGATACAGCATCTGTGCCTGCCAGTCTAGTGAAGGAAGTCAGAGCCAACCACACATAAGGAAATACATAACCGAGATGATTTCTGTTAGAGAGCAGAGCCCTGAAGAAAATGAACCAGGGTAATGAGATAAAGAGCAAATTCCAAGAGGTGCTATGGGACATCTAAGGGGACAGGGAAGGTCTCTCGGAGGACACAAGTCATGCTGAGATCTGGAGGAGGATATCTGGGGAAGGAATTTTACTGAAAGATAGGACAAAGGACCTGAGACAGAAACAAGTAAACTCTCAGTTCCCTTGAGTTAGGAGTAATTGTTTCCCTGCCATGCCCTGTTTTTTGGAGAAAGAAACAAATCACAGGAATCAGAAGAGGAAATTTGGGGTGGCCAAGGGTATGAGATGGACACAACTGGTCAGAAACAGCAGTGGGGATGTATATCGAGGGCCCTCATATATGCCATGTCCAGATTCTCCACATGTGGAGTACCGAAGGCAGGGGGCGTCACCTTTTTACCTCTGAACAACCCTGAACCTTCCTAGACCAATTCATAAGTCTGCCTTTCAGACAAGAAGTTGCTATAATCAGAGATCCCGCCTCATTCCTGGAGAGGATCCACAACTATGTTTCACCTGATATCATGGAGCCCACACCCCTGATATCATGGAGCCCACACCCCTGATTTTGAGAGGCCTGCAGCAGTGAAATAACCTCTCTATTATAGGGATTGGGGAACAGCAACTATTTGCCTCTAAAATGCATCTCACTTTTACCTTCCAAGGCCTGCCAGTGGGTACAAGAGTTCTATTCCACACATCTTCACATCTTTTCCCAGCTGGATCCAGGGAAAGCTACTCGTTTGCCCCTATTGCGTTGACCTTTAGGAGAATCACTCTTTCCTAATGAAAAAATGACATCAAAGCTCCTGTCTGTGAGCAGCCTCTACGACATCACTTATAGCTTATTAAAATCTACAAAAATCCTACCCAGTTGCTATGAAACAAGCTCATATAAAGGATTTATTTTTAAAAAACCAGTAATTTCAGGGGATATCACAAGGTCATTGAACATTCAGCCCTATGCCCTATAATAAATGTGGGCTAAATTACTGAACAAATGCTATAAAGGGCACATGGAACCATTTTTATTGAAAAGTGGACCAATTGCTCCTATCAGACTACCTTTCCAGATACTTCTAAACCTTCAGTTGCTTTATTCCTTTTCATAGCGTCCCCCACACACATACTTAAAATGTCACAAGAAAATCAGTGAAAGTTTGACATCTCTTTTAAAGTGTTGCTAATCTCTTTCCTATACAGTCTATATCTCCACTTAAGTCTGTGGTCAGACAATAGACCTAACCCACTGTAAAATCATGCATACTTAAAGAAAAAATAAATTGCATCTTGAATAAAGACAATAAATGTTATAAGTATTTCCTCAAATCAAGAGTTGAGGTAAAAGGACTTTTGGCAGCAAGTTCAGTTATAAGAATATCCCCAAATCCTTACATTTCCAGTGAAACATCAGTGTAAATTTTTTTCCTTCTACAGCAATATTTTAAAAGAAAAGAAGCCCAGGGTAGCAGAAAGAGCCTTGGACTTGAAATCAGTTGACGTAAGTTCCAGAACTAGCTCTGCACCTGGTTCTCTGGGTGAACTTGAGCAGGTTCTACACTGTACTGTTTTGTTTTGTTTTGTTTTGTTTTGCGGTACGCGGGCCTCTCACCGTTGTGGCCTTTCCTGTTGCGGAGCACAGGCTCCGGACGCACAGGCTCAGCGGCCATAGCTCATGGGCCCAGCCGCTCCGCGGCATGTGGGATCTTCCCGGACCGGGACACGAACCCGTGTCCCCTGCATCGGCAGGTGGACTCTCAACCACTGCGCCACCAGGGAAGCCCCACTGTACTGTTTTGTCTCTCTGGGCCTCTGTTTCCTAATGTGTAAAATTACTGGGTTAGAAGAGATTATTTCTAAGACCTCTTGCAGCTCTGAAACTCTGCCTTTCTAATTAGAATAGGCACACGTGGCACTAGGCAATAGATTCCTAACAGGAACATAATCCTAGCAAATATCTTCAAACTTCCAACATGGTCCACTAAGGGATGCATGATCACTATGACAATCATATGGGATTTTTAGGCAGCTGGTGGATTTTTCTTTTTTTAATTAGACATTTACTGATTGAAAGAATACATCTGGCATTATATTTTTGATCGTTTCCATGCCACTTGACTTTAGCCTCTCTGGGGTGATTTATATCATTTCTGATGGGACCTCTCCTAGGAATGGAGTTCCCCCAAGAGAAAAGGAAGAGAAAGAGAGGAGCATCGCTTCCCACATATATTCCAGGCAGCCTCACCCCGTGAGAGCTCCATTGTTCTCATTACACTTTTTTCAAAGGATTTCCAGATCAAAGGAATTTGAGGAGTACTCCATATGTTTTCCTCTCGTGAAGATTTACAGTGAATACTAGCACGTTAAAGAGTCTGAGAAATCCTGCAGTAAAAATTCCTGCCTAGCTTTAACTCAGAGTTTCCCAAACTCATTTGCCTGCAGCCCTCTTTTTCACAACACCTACTGTCTCAAGGAACCAGTGTTACATGGACACAGTTTGGGAAGGCTGGAGTGCAGATCAGGCTCCCACTGAGAAAGAGCTCAATCAGGAGACATTCTCATTGGGATACCCACCTGCAGTGAGTTCAGTGGTGGCCTCCAAAGGATGTGTCTACCTGAACCTCAAAATGTGACCTTCTTTGGCATAAGGGCTTTTGCAGGTGAATTAAGTTTAGGATCCTGAGATTAATCATCCTGGCTTAGTGTGAGCCCTAAATCCAACGATGAATGTCCTTATAAGAGACAGAAAGGACACACAGAGACACAGGGGAGAAGGCCATGTGAAGACAGAGGCAGAGATTGGAGCTGGGCTGCCAGAGCCAAGGAAGCCTGGAGCCACCAGAAGCTGGATGCAAGGTCCTCCTCTAGAGTCTTGAGCGTGGGCATGGTCCTGTTGACAGCTTAATTTCAGAATTCTGGCCTCCAGGATGGTTAGAGAATAAATTTCTGTTGTTTCAACTTACCCAGTTTGTGGTAATTTGTTACCGCAGTCCTAGAAAACTACTACACCACCCTTACCTTTCTTTGACACCACACACTAGTTGAGTTATTTGACACAAATTAATGCCTTTGATCATCATTTTCTTCATCTTCAAAGTGACGAAAGAACACCTACTCTGTACACCTCCAGGGTATTTTTGAGTCTTGAAAGGAAAAATGGACACAAAGGTGCCATTTAAAGAGTTCCTGGATATGAGTCTTACCCTCCATCTGGGTATCAGACCCAGCTACTAGGATTGGGACCTCAAGGAGAGACAGGACATTGAATCAGAGAACATTGCTGGTCAGACCTCCCAAATGTTCATGTGTTCATTGTTCCAGGCACTGTCATAGGCACTCGGGATACAGAAATGAACAAAACATACCAAATCCCTGCCCTTGTGGAACTCATATAGTCAGTAAAGGAGTTAGACAGTGAATGTATAAGTAACCCGCTTAATGTGTCAGAGTGTGACGGAAGGTGTCTTGGGTTCTGATGCAGCCTGTAGCCCTCACTTCCAGGTCACCGTTAATTTAGCACATGGTAGCACTTTGGCTACAAAGACGCATGGGATAACATGCTTGATAATAGCAATGTGGTAGAGAAATTAGCATCCCCCTCTGCCCCTGTACACACTTTCCACCTAGAGAAGATCCTGAAAATACGTAATTTAGTGGTGCTGGAGACATTTATCTTTGACAACAAAATAAGCAGGTATCAAAGGCCAGGGTGACCCAGTAATTCCATTCCTTCGAATATACCCAAGAGATATGAAAACACAGGTCCATGCAGGATTGAAAAGAGGTATTCAAAGAAAAAACTCATGCACAGATTCTCATAGCAGCATTATTCACAATAGCCAAAAGGGGAAAACAACCCAAGTATCCATCAATGGATGAATGGATAAACAAAAAGTGGTATAGCCACACAATGGAATATTATTTGGTCATGAAAAGGAATTGAAGTACCGATAACATTTTACAATGTGGATGAACCTCAAAAACATTAAGCTAAGTGGAAAAAGCCAAACACAAAAGGCCATATATTGTATTATTGTTTTATTCAATTTATTTGAAATTTCCAAAATAAATCCATAGAGACATAAAGCAGATGGTAGCTGCCAGGGCCTGGGAGGAAGGGGCACTTGGGGAGTGACAACTTAATCAGAACTACTTAATTGGGGCAAAGAAAATGTTTTGGAACTGGATAGAGGTGATGGTTGCACAACATTATGAATGTACTATATGCCATTAAATTGTACAATTTAAAATGGCTTCTGTGAATTTCAACACACACACACACACACACACACACACACACACACACACACACAGTCAGTGTGTTCCTTTTATGTTGCTCCCTGGTCTAGGGATGGGAGGGGCAGAAACATCCCAAAGCTGTCACTACAAGTATGGGATCCACTATTGCTCAAGTTCAAAGCCAGAGCCCTGCCAATAGGGAAATAGGAGACATGTTCTTACTTAAAGGGCACTTAGTATGGGATTTGGCAGGCTCACAGCTTGCAGTGGGAGGGCTGGGGCAGGGGTGCCATGAAGTGTCCATGACACAAAACAAAGATGGAGAGCCTGGCCAGAAATTGAGGAGCATCCTTGGAGGGTTGGGGACAGCCCCCTTGGGCAAGCCCAAGTCTTGAAGTACCTTTCCTTGTATGATACAAAGGAAAGTTCATGTTAGCCACCCCACCCTGGCCTTTGTCCTTTTTGCACTGTGAGTCCTTTCTGAGATTTTCCCTCCTGTTTCAATAAAGCATAAAAAGGAACGAAATCGAGTTATTTGTAATGAGGTGGATGGACCTAGAGTCTGTCATACAGAGTAAAGTAAGTCAGAAAGAGAAAAACAAATACCGTATGCTAACGCACATATATGGAATCTAAAAAAATGGTACTGAGGAACCTAGTGGCAGGGCAGGAATAAAGATGCAGATGTAGAGAATGGACTTGAGGACACAGTTGGGGAAGGCGAAGCTGGGATGAAGTGAGAGAGTAGCATTGACATATATATACTACCAAATGTAAAATAGATAGCCAGTGGGAAGCAGCCGCATAGCACAAGGAGATCAGCTCTGTGCTTTATGATGACCTAGAGGGGATAGGGAGGGTGGGAGGGAGGCTCAAGAGGGAGGGGATATGGGGATATATGTATACATATAGCTAATTCACTTTGTTGTACAGCAGAAACTAACACAATATTGTAAAGCAATTATATTCCAAGATGACAAAAAAGAAATTCACATGAACGTTGCAACAAAGCATGTTAGGAGTAGGGTATGCATTAGCTTCCTATTGCTGCTGTAACAAACTACTACAAACTTAAGGACAAACAATATACGTTTATTATTTACAGTTCTGTAGGATAGAGGTCTGATATGGGTCTTGCTGGGCTAAAATGAAGGGTTTGGCAGGGCTGTGTTCCTTCTAAGGCTCTAGGGGAGAGTCCATTCCCTGCCTTTTCCAACTTCTAGAGGCTGCCTGCATTCCTTGGCTCATGGTCTTCTTCCATCTTGCAAGCTATAGCAACCTCATCACTCCAACATCTGTTCCATCATCATATCTCCTTCTCTGACTCTCTGTCTCCCTCTCCCATATTTTAAGGACCCTTGTGATTACATTGGGCCCACTTTGGTAATCCATGATTATCTCCCCATCTATCAGTCCTTAATCACATCAGCAAAATTCCTTTTGCCACGTAAAACAACACATACACAGGTTCCAGGGATTAGGACATGGACATCTTTGGGCCATTATTCTGCCAACTACAGAGTAGCTGGAGAATGAGACATCTGCTATGCAGAATCCCTGATGACCACCAGCAGAGAGACCCACAACCTGGAGGGCATAAGAGAAGAACTAAGTGAGAGAGCCCAAACTTTTTTTTTTTTTTTTTTGTGGTACGCGGGCCTCTCACTGTTGTGGCCTCTCCCGTTGCGGAGCACAGGCTCCAGACGCACAGGCTCAGCGGCCATGGCTCATGGGCCCAGCCGCTCCGCGGCATGTGGGATCCTCCTGGACCGGGTCACGAACCCGTGTCCCCTGCATCGGCAGGCGGACTCTCAACCACTGCGCCACCAGGGAAGCCCCCAAACTTTTTGATTGCTCCCTAAATTAGCAAAAGCTATCCTAATAGAATAGAAAAGGAAGAACTCAACAAGATGTGATTATAAGAATAAAAACCAACATGGATGATGCATTTAATAGGTACTAGCCTCTCACAAAAAAAATATTGTATGTGGTATGTGCTATTATTAAGCCACATTTTATAAATGTCAGAGAGATTAGTAGAAATTACCTGAAATCTCACAGCTAGTAAGTACTGCATGTGGCATTGGAATCTAGTTCTATCTGATGTGAGAGCTGAGCCCTCAACCTAGTGTTGTATCAGAGCAGGCTACTTACTGAACACCCTCATACTAGAAGCTTAAGATGATAGAAGTTTATTTCTTGTTCATGTAACAGTCCAGTGTGCATATTTGGTGGGCAGCTTTCCTGGGGTGATTCTGGAGCCCAGGCTCCTTCCACCTGTGGCTCTGCCATCTGATAGGCCTCAGGATCCCTTGCTTCCAGAGGCAGGTAGGAAAATAGGAGATGAAGAAAGCATGCTTGTTTTTTAACCACCTCTTCCCAGAAGGGATGCATCTCCTCTGCTCACATTCCATTGGCAAAAGCTGGTCATATGGGCCCACCTCTATGGTACAGGCTAAGTCTAGCCCCTAGCTGGACAACCACTTCCCAGGAGCAACTCTATGCTTTGAATAGGAGGCATAAATGTGGTGAATAGCTGACCATCTCTGCCATGACAGTACTGATACCTGAATGAATGAGTGAGTGAATGAATGAGTGAGTGAATCGAGAAATCTTGCTTCTCACACTCCTGCTAACAAAAATAAAGGATGCTATCTATTTAAAGGTGCCTTTCATGGCAGGAGGAGAACTAACTAAATAACCTAAATACATAGAGGAGTATCCAGGCTTGCTAAGGTCTCTAGAGTTATCAAAACAGCATCAAAACATTTCATCTTTTCTGAGGACACTGTAAGAGACATCTAATTGTCCATATATGTATGTATGGAATAGGGCCCCCAATATTTCACTGGACACTTGGACGCCCATATTGAAGACTACATTCCAACCATCTTCACCACTAGTTTCAGCCATTGTGTTCTGGACAATGGGATGTATATGGAATTGAAACTTCTGAGGAAGTGTCCTTAAAAGAGGGGGCTCCTTTCTTCCCCTCTTTCTCCTTCCTCCAGGCTGGAGGTTGAGGAGCCAGTAGCTCCCTAGGTTTGAGGAAGGAATAAACTAGAGGGAGCCTGGTTTCCTGCTGACCATGGAGTTGCCAAACCAGTCCCAGATTGCCCAACTCTAGATTTGGTTTACATGAGAGAGATATCAATATCTATCATGTTTAAGCCACTGTTGTCTTCAGTTTTCTGTCACCTGCAGACAGTCCTAATCGTGACTAATACACACAGGACTCTGTTTCTCTTTATCAAAGAGTATCATTATATAAAAACACAACACTAATGACCAAAGCGGCCTCCACCACAGCTATTTCTGCAAACCAAAGGATTTACCTGGAAACCTTGTTTTCATCACTAGCATTTCTGGCTTCCCACCCTCAGTCGCCTCAGCTGGTGTCACTGATGGCAGGGCCTGCTGGGCAAGCTTTGCAAACAGGAGGAAATGAAGGGTTTTCTCATAGGCCTGGCCCACAAGTTGACAATTGTCAAGGCTGTTTTACTGTTGAGTGACTCCGGTGGGTTGGATTAAAAGTGCAATGGTAGAAATACTTCCAGACAGCTGTCATCTGCCTGGAAATTATAGCTTCCTATTACCCTTGTAAACATCCAGGGGCAGAAGCTCAAAAGTGACCCAGTTCCCATTGACACTTTCACAATGCGGTTTGCTTTACCTAATACCTTCCTGGTTAGGACTGCTAACCAAGATAACCTGCAATCCTGAGGCAGAGGCTGACACAAGGCAGGCCTCTACTGATTAATGGTGATGATATTTCTGTGGAAAGTTTTGCTTATCAGTGGGGAATTCAAACTCTCAGTTTTGACTTCTGCAGAATCTCAAAGTTTCAGGATACACAATAGGACATTGGTTCCAGTTCCTGACTCCGAGGAAGGCCCCAATGAGATCGTTGCTGACTTTCTCTCCTTAGACCATCATAAGGTCTAAGGACCTCATGAATGCTTAGAGAAAGTGATGCATCTTATGGACCACCTCCCTAGACATAAAGCATATATGTTCATGCAACACAAAACTTTGCCCACAATTTCCTGAGGTGCCAGGCCCTCTGAAGCCTATTCATGAGTCCAGAGCCCCCAGGCTAAGAAGTCTTTTTTTTTTTTTAATTGGGGTATAGTTGATTTACAGTTAGTTTCTGCTGTGCAGCAAAGTAAATCAGTTATACATATATCCACTCTTTTTAAGATTCTTTTCCCATATAGGCCATTACAGAGTATTGAGTAGAGTTCCCTGTGCTCTACAGTAGGTCCTTATTAGTTATCTATTTTATATATAGTAGTGTGTATATGTCATGCCTTTGAACCTCAGAGCAGATTTTAAAACCTCTGAAGCCATCCAATTTTTTTTTTCTCCACTTCTGCTCTCAAATGAAAGTAGACCAAGTCAATTCTGGAAGCTTCCATTGTTCATGGGCTTTACGTTATTTATGACCAACAATGAAAAGAATGCTGCACACCCCTCCCCACTTCCTGCTCTGAAGTCCTTTATCTGAAGTTCAATTCCCATCTACCTCTCCTCTCCTGCATTATCTCACACAAACAGCCCATACTTGGCCATGTTGGACTGTTTATTTGCTGTTTCCCAAACATGCCAAGGTGCCTTCTTGTGCCCTCTGCCTTTGCTCAACAACTTCCTACCCCTAGACCCTCTTTGTTCATCACTATCTGTCAAAATGCCACTCATTCTTCAAGACCATGGAAGAATAAACTTCTTTATAAAGCTTTTCCCAAACACTTCCTTTGTGCTGTCAGCCTGAGCTTGAACATCTATTAAGGTATGAACATCTTCTAACATGGATTATTTGGGCTTCCATACAGCAGAATATTTGAACTCTTGGCATCTGAAATCAGAATGATTGGGTTTCAATCCCGACTCAGTGTCTTTCTTGCTATGTAACCTTGTATACATTTCTTAACCTATCTGTGCTTCAGTTCCCTCACTGACAAAGACAATAACAGCCTACTTTGTAGTGTTAAGTGAGCTAATCCATGTAAAATTCTTAGCGCAGTGCCTGGCACACTGAAAGCATTTGATAACGGCTAGTTATTTTTATTTTAATTGTATGCTTTTGTCCCCACCCCCTACCATTAGGCTATAAAGTAGTTGAGGGTAGACCCTGGGTCTTAGTCATCACTTTATACCTCATAGAACCTAGAAAGAAAAACAAACAAACAAACCTTTGCACATAGCAAATAACTAGTATATGATATTTGAATTTAAATGAATCATCCATAAACATGTAATCTAAGAACCAGAGATAGCACTGTTGTCATCTACATTTTATGAATAGATTAGATGCCAGGGAACAGTAAGATGGATGCTATATTGAGACTACAAATCATTCTGGGTCTTGAAAAAACATCCTGATTACATCTCTCTCTCCTAATCCCAGGATTTTTATTACACCATGAAGGATATGCCAAGAATTCCCATCTTCTCCAATTAAAATTTTTTCAATTCCTTTTCAATTATACAGACATCTCTTCAGCAACTCCCAGGTGCCATACACTGTGGTAAGGGATCAGAAATGTCCTTCTTGGGCTCCTGCAAACTAGCTGCTCTTTAGCATTGGAATTCAAGCTTAGGACCCAGGTCATATACAAATTTTCATATTCTAGAAGCTTGAAGCCCAATGCCAGATGGCAACCACTCTGCAAGATTTTTCTCTCTTGTGACAAGAGATGTATACTTATGTCAAATGGCAGAATACAGGGCTTCCCTGGTGGCGCAGTGGTTGAGAGTCTGCCTGCCGATGCAGGGGACACGGGTTCGTGCCCTGGTCCGGGAAGATCCCACATGCCGCGGACCGGCTGGGCCCGTGAGCCATGGCTGCTGAGCCTGCGCATCCAGAGCCTGTGCTCCGCAACGGGAGAGGCCACAGCACTGAGAGGCCCGCATACCGCAAAAAAAAAAAGAAAAAAAAAAAAAAAAAAGGCAGAATACCGTGTCATACTTCATTATAAAATAATTCTAAAAATATAAAATTACCTGGACCACTTGTGACCACCCAGCCCACTGAGCTGACCCAAATAGGCCCCTTGCCACATAACCACATAGAAATACTAGATACAATGTGACAAAAAATACCTTCCATGTAACCAAGTTTGATTTTTTAAAAAAGGAATTTTCAAGTGCCAAGAATAGCATGAAATCAAGTCAGAGGAACAAATATGAGCGGATATCAGGAGGAGGCCACAGGAGTTTCAGGTGGAGTTACGGACACCCTGGGGCAAGGGAGCTAGACTTCTAACACCTACAGAAAAGAAAAAAAAAAAAAAGTGAGTTCAGGCCCAAAGGAGGGAAAGAATAGAACTGAACTCCCTGCATAAACACATTATCTGCCTGGGGTTTTGAGAGGGGTAAAAATAATTACCTGTGAAAATCAAAACTCTGAGCCCACATCACACAGGTTTGGGGCCTTAATTTATAAAACATTCATAATGTGGAACCTCTAGCTGATGATTTAACATAGCCTAGGGTCATTCATCCCCCCAGGAATCCAGCTAAAGCCAAGGCAAGATATTTCTGTAGAGACACTTTCAAAGTTCATCTCCTTGGGGTTGTTGTTGCAAAGGCACTTTGAACTGAATGTGGAATCGTCCCTGCTTACCAAACCTGGTCATCTGCCAAAGCACCCTACTCATGAATGACACCACTTCCCATTAAGGCACACAAGTCTGGGAGTTGTCCTTGATACCCTGCACCAACCATCACTAAGGCTCACTGATTTTTACCTTCTAAATATCTATCAGATCTGTCCATTTTTCTCTATTTCCAATGCCCCATCCTAGTCCAAGCCACTAATCATCTCTTGCTAGCCTCCCATCTGGTTTACCCTGCATCCTCTTTATCAGGTGGAATCCTATGAAATTGCCATCTTATAGGACAAATAGTCTACATGTGGCAACTTCATAGGATTCAACCTGATATTCCTTCCATCTGATTTCCACCCTACAAATAGAGTTACCTTTTCATAAAGCAAATTTGATCATGTCGTACCTGCCCCCTGCTTAAACTGTCCACGGCTTTCCTACTGCTCTTAAGATAAAGATTAAGCTCCTAAGCATGGCCTACAATGCCATTTGATCCCTACCTCCCCCAAGTTGTCTGTTTCCCACTCTTCCTCTTTCCCTCTAAACCTGACCCACTGGATCTCTTCTAGTGCCTCATCCCTTCCATGTTCCTCCCCGACAGAGCTTTTATACATGCTGTTTCCACTGCCTAGAATATTCTTCTAAACCCTCTTCAATTGTACAACTCCTTATCCTTTAGATCTCGGAGCCTTTTCTGACTTCCCTGGCCTCATCAAGGGCCCCATCATATGTTCTCTTAATGACAAGTTCATCTCCTTCATAGAGTTGCCCCAATTACAATTTTACATTTATCTGTATGATTATTTGATTTATGTCTGCCTCCCCCATTAAAGCTGTAAGTTTCATAAAGATAGTGACGGAGTCTGTTCTCACTGACCATTGAATCCCCAGCCCAGTGCCAGAGTAGGTGCTCAACATGTAGGTGCTCAACATGCTTTTGAGTAAATGAAACATTAAAAACCATGGAATAGAGGAGTGAAGAGACTGGATGCAGGGTTACCAAGGTGGAGACTGAGGCAATGGTCTTGTAGGAGAAGGTGAGCGACTGAAACCAAGGCCATTTTTTTCATGCATTACCTTGGCTAATCTGAAAAACATTCTATCTTTTGCTTCAGGCATTTTATAAACAAGGAGACTAGAGATATCAAATGACTTGTCCAGAGTCACAAAATGGTAGATCTAAGATGCCTATCAAGGTTATCTGACTCCAAATCCAGCCGTCTTTCTATTTAAAACAATTGAGATAAGCAGAGGAGACAGCAAGGAACCCTGGAGTGAGAACCAGGAACTCCAGTCCCGACAGGAGCTGGGCAGGTAATGTAAAGGCTGAGGCAGGTCAGGACCAAGATAAGACAGAGTGTTGGGAACCACATCCAGCTGGAACGTGCATATAATTCTAGCTCTAAACTATTATCGGTACACAGAAATGCAGGCCCAGTATTTTTAGGCTGTCCTAATTTTTAAGAGAAGTTCAAACCTTGACTTTTGTGTGCAGTCATTCTGATTTTAAAACACTATGCAGACCAAAGAGAGCATGTCTGCAGGAGGAATGTGGACTGTGGATATCAATTTGCAATACCCAGTCTAGATGCATGGGAGAGTAGCAGGAAAGATGCACTATTGTCAGTACACACTTATGCTTGTACCTTGCATGGAAAATATTTGGGTAGGGCCCTCATAAATAATCTTAGCAATAGTTATCCAACTTGAACTTTGATGGTTCTGCAAAACTGAAAAGTTAGGATCAGTTAATCTATAACTAGCTTTATTGTTCCAAGATCACTATGTTCTGTTAAAGCAAAGAAACAACCACCACAGGAGGATAAACATCTTCCTCCCATGATCCTAAGGAAGGCAATGGGCAAGGAACTCAAATGGCCACTGCTGGAGAATGTGTAGATTACTGACTAGGCTACTCTCCTTCCAAAAAAAATATAGTCCAAAGATAAGCTGATAATGGCCCTTAACTTAATTCAAATTCCCAATAGGAATTGCAGTCACTTTCAGTATGCCAGAGATCATGGGAAAGTTCATCTTTATCTCATTCCGGGTTCCTTTCCTAGCATTTTTCATTGAAGGAATAAAAAGATGTAACAAACCGCTCTTCCAAGAGAGAAGCTATGATCAAATAAGTATCTGCTTTTTAGTTTCAGTTCCTCTAACTCTGGAGGGACCTGGCATGTAGAAGAGCTTCACAGATTTTCTCAATTTGACCTTCCCCACTCAAACACCAGCTAAGTACATGCCTCAGAAATTGTTGGGATCTTTTTTCCTATGGTGTTTATTTACTTAGTTAAATCACTAGCAACTCAGTTGCCATGGCGTTTGTGGAAGTTATTTTGTGAAGCATATCCTAATTTGAAGTCCTAGAATTTTTCTTATATTCATTTGTAATTTTTAAAAGGCATCAGAAGTCAATAGAAGAAATCAGCAACAAACTTCACATATTCCTGGATCCTGGAAAGAGGAATCATTTGATTGCTGTCCTGGAGAGACAGCATATTTACATCACTTTAGTGAGGCTAGGCTAACTACTAGATCAAGTAACCCAGAACTTTTAACATACTAACAGAATAAAAATTTGTTTCTTACTTCCATCGCAGTTCAATGCGGGTTGGCGAGGCAGGGGAATGAAGAGTTCCGCTCCACATGGTTAATCGGGGACTCAGGACCCTTCCATCATGTGCTTTCACCATCTCTTAGTCCAGGGGTTGGCAAACTTTTTCTGTAAAGAGCCATTTAGAAAAAATTTTAGGCTTTGTGTGTCATATGGTCTCAGTCACAACTATTCAGCTCTGCCACTGCAGCACAAAAGGAGCCAGAGACAATATGTAAATTGAGGACTTCCCTGGTGGCGCAGTAGTTAAGAATCCGCCTGCCAATGCAGGGAACATGGGTTCGAGCCCTGGTCCGGGAAGATCCCACATGCCGCGGAGCAACTAAGCCCGTGCGCCACAACTACTGAGCCTGTGCTCTAGGGCCCATGAGCCACAACTACTGAGCCCGTGAACCACAACTACTGAAGCCCGTGTGCCACAACTACTGAAGCCCACATGCCTAGAGCCCGTGCTCTGCAACGAGAAGCCACTGCAATGAGAAGCCCGTGTACCACAATGAAGAGTAGCCCCCACTCTCTGCAACTAGAGAAAGCCCACGTGCAGCAACGAAGACCCAATGCAGCCAAAAATAAATAAATAAATTTATATAAAATAAATGTAGATAGATAAGTATGGCTGTGTTCCAATAAAACTTTATTTACAAAAACAGGCAGTGGGCTGTAGTTTGTTGACCCCTGCTCTAGGACCTTGTCCCTCTCTGCATTCAGACAGTAGATAAAGAGTGAGCACCATGGAAGAGGCACATGTAAAATTAATGCCTATCCCCATATAACTGTCCTGAGGATTATATTAAACAATGTTTGTAAAGTGCTTAGTGCAAAGGTCAGTATGTAGGATTTGCTCAATAAATGGCCCCATCATCCTTTGTTTTTAATACAGGAATAAAGTACCTTTGGTATTTATAGGAGGAAGTGGTCATACTTAATTGAGGGAGATTAGGAAAGGTCACAGTTGATTCTCAAAGGTAGGATAGGATTTTAACAAAGAGAAGTGGGGAACAGCTTGAGCAAATGTGTAGCAGCTGGAAGCATTGTAGGTTTAGTAAGCACATGTAGTTGAGTTTGGTTGTAACACAGGGTTATTTGGAGGAATCAAGGGACATAAGTCTGGAAAGATAAAAAGGTTTTGAACACCAGGTTTAAAGTTTAGACATATAGTGGCAATAGAGAGCCATTGTAAGTTGTTGAGAAGTATACACACAAATCTTGGGTGCCAAAAATCTGTTTGTAAATTTGTTGTTTGAAACACAGACTGTTTTCTGACACACTATAAGCGATGGGAGTTAGAGGCCCAGATTGGTCTACAGAAGCTTGTTTCTCAGGTGTTTATAATTTTTAAGTATCTGCAAAGAAGAATTGTTTTACTCAACCAACATATACAGAAAGTTATTCAGCTATAGAGGTATATAAATGTTGCTCTGATTCTCATTGTCTTAATCTAAAATAAGCTTTCCTAGGAAAAGTTCCTCAGTTAACATGTACAGAGATTTATAGCCAACTATTGAAATTCCTGGAAGGGTATGCCATGATAAAATATAGACTCAAGTTTTTTGCCAACTCATTTGGATACTGAGAAGTAATTTGCATAGAGGTGGAACCACGAAGTCAGAAGCTTACTTAGCTGGGCCTTCATTTCTAGATCCCTAAAAAGAACTACTTACCCCTAATTGACACAAACCTGTTGGGCTTGTTTTTCAGAACCCATCTGTGTTGAAAGCATTGATTTCAACTGCCTTCTGTGCAGGACTCCCTGCTTCCACCTGCTGCTGGAGAAATCTGTTCTGACATTCATGTAAGGTCTACCTAGACTGCAACTGAATGGAAGCCTCAGAATTGGGAGCACCCAGTGCCAGTGCCTCATTCTGACATTTAATGTTAATAGTCATTTATTCACTCATTTATTCCACAAATATTTATGAGTATCTGCTGTGTGCCAGATACTGCACTGGTGCCAGAGGTAGTAGAGATAGCCCGTGAGAGTCACACTGCAAACAAGTGTTTATACTACAGTATTATACTTTATTTTGTGGGGGTATGTCCAGGTCAAAGTGGTACATAGGAAAAGAGGCATCTAAAATTGTCTATAGGATCAGAAAAAGCTTTTCTGAAAAGATAATATCTGAGCTGAGATGTTAAATATAAGCTTTAGAGAGAATGGGAAGACAGCATCTCAAGTAGAGAAAGTATTTGATTACAGAGCATTGTGTATATTCAATGAATATTTGCTAAGGGAATGGATGGATGGATGGATGGATGGAAGGATGGATGTGAAGAAACCTTTGGAAACCCTGTACTGTCCTCTACACAGAGTAAGTTAGTCTTTCTTCCATACAGACCTCCAGTGTGCATTGAGGTTTAATTCCAATTCCACCTCCAGCTCTAGAGAAGACATTCTAGTTTTTCTCTTTCTGTTAAATTAAAAATTTTAAATCTTGAGAATGAGAGATTTTCATCCTAATGCACATGTAAGCAAGTGGGATACTGAATACAACCCCATACTCACTGTGAGCCCAGTGTGCTGGGGAGAGATGCCAAAGGAGATTCGATCCAGGCCACCAATAAATTATAATGTCACTAGAGAATCAAGATTTGCATTCAAGAAATAAATCAGAACAAAGCCAGCAAGTACCAAATTGTATGATTTGTACTCAAAGTTATACAAGAATTTGGGAAGTTCACAATCATTAATACAGCTGAAGTTGAGATTTATGTCTCTCACAATTATCTGAAACAATTTGTGGAGATAAACATCTTTGAGCCTGTTGAGAGGGTTTGAATATGGCCAACCTAAAGAATTTCTCGAGTTTTCTCCCTTCCATGACAGTATGCCTAGCCTGGCAAACACTTTCTTTTCTTGCTTCTTTCCTTCTTCTCCTTTCTCCACCCCCTTCATTTTCCCCTCTCCCCACTATCTGTTTCATACTCAGAATTACTACTGATAGTGCAAACTGAATGAGATTATGAAACTCAATGGCAGGAGGCAGGCGCAAGGAAGGCTGGATAAAATCCCAGAAAGACAAATCAAAAGGTAGAGTTTCCAGGAGCTGAGCAGATTCTCTCATTTCTTCATTGGAGAGTGGGGAGTATGCCTCAGACAAGTGTTTCTTTCCTTCTCTGGGTCTCCTGACCATTGTCACAGGACCCTCAAAAGGCATCCTCTTACAAAGGTCCTTTCATATTAATTTTATCTGATCCTGGGTCTGCCTAGTATTTAATGACAGATTTGCTGTATCACTGAAAAGGCTCTTTAGTTTAAATCTCTGCCAAAAAGGTTAAGACAATAGCCTATAACAAAAATCTCCCCCCAAATTTTCTGTGGATTATAGCTATCCTAAGGATATTCAGTATAAACATGAATACTTGAAGAAAACTCATTTGTGACACACAACACTGGTGCTGATTTTTTTTTTACTATAAAAAAAAAGCCTTAGATATTTGGTATATCCTTGAACCCGATAATGCCTCTTCTAAAAATCTAGATATAGGGGCTTCTCTGGTGGCGCAGTGGTTGAGAGTCCGCTTGCCGATGCAGGGGACACGGGTTTGTGCCCCGGTCTGGGAGGATCCCACATGCCGCGGAGCGGCTGGGCCCGTGAGCCATGGCCAATGAGCCTGTGCGTCCGGAGCCTGTACTCCACAACGGGAGAGGCCACAACAGTGAGAGGCCCACGTGCCGCAAAAAAAAAAAAAAAAAAATTAGATATAAACATAGATATAGCTATGAGGGGGCTCAACAAAGCTTTGTTTATAGTAATAAAAACTTGGAAACAACTATAGAGAAATGTTTAATCTATACTATGGGATACTATGCAAAGAAAACGGTGTTATAGAAAAATATCAAAGAAATATTTGTAATACATTACATTAAAAAGTTGGTTTCAAATTAATATAAACTATGATCTCATGTTAATAGGAAATACGATAAAAATTGTAACATTGTAATATTCACCTTCTTCCTCCCTCTATTTCCAAAATGAATCCAGTCTTTGCCGGCCCAGGTTACCAGTACTGCTGCCTCCATGACCCCCAGGCTACCTATACCATCCCCATCAATGACATCTTACCTTAAGAAAAGAGTTCTGTTTTTCTCAAATTCTTTGGTGTAATCTGGGTAATGGAGACAGAGACAGAACTAAAGAAGAAGAAAAAGGAGGACTTACATCTAAAAGGCAACTGAATCTACATAATAAAGTGCTAATGTAGAGAAAAGGTATCTTGAGCTGGGGAAGAGGAAGAGTTTCCTAGGGGATGTAGAACAGCATCAGGGTGTGAGGAAATGGGACAGAAGATGAAAGTTGTGAAAACTTAGTATGGAAATGTATTTGAACCCCTTCATGGTTTTGTAGAAGTGGCAATAAAGAATTAGATTTCTTAAATATTAATTTTGCTTGCTGGACCCAAAACTGCATGAGGGGCTTACATTTATTAGGATTATATTTATATGCACATCCACAAGGAAAAAGAGATGCCGGTTTATCCACTAAGATATTAATATGATGCAAATTACATGGTTTTATTCTTTTTACATATCTGTATTTTCTAAATTCTCTAGCTTTGTGTGCATATATACAGAATTTTTTTCATTTACTCTTCAAGTACCTCTTTGAAGTAGACACCATTATGACAACTATTTCACAGATTAGGAAACTAAGGCATGGAGAGAGAGGTTTGGCAACTTGCCCAAAGTCACACAGTCCCGTAGTTGAAGAGTTAGGAAATGACCCCAACCAATCTGACTCCAGAACCAGTGCCCCAAACACTGACACCAACTACATAGCTTCTTATTCTTTTTTATTTTGTAAATTTATTTTCAAATGAAATATTTCCATTCTACAACAAAGTATAATAATGAGACTGAAATAACCAACATTCAGATACCCATCGTGGCACCCTAATAAATCCTAATGTTTTGCCATATTTTCTTTAGATACACATGTTTAAAGAAAAAAAAATTACAGATACAACTAAAATGTTTGTTTTAGTAGTGAAGACCATATTAATTAAAAGCAATGAAAGGCCAGATAACTAGTAGACTATTTATCCATATCCCACTGAAGTCTGCCCACCTCGTAATCAACAACAGGAAGCTCTGAGGATATGGTGACTGACTCTCATTTTCCTAAGGGAGGTGGAATGAGCCAAAGAGAATGTGAGATGGTGGCAATGGAAGTATTTTTTTACCCTAACTTCGGCCCCACTTCAAACGAAGCAACAGCTTATCTTGAATCTGGTGTTTATCATTTCCTTGCATATTTTGTATAATCCTACCACACATGTAGATTTTCATTAAATATAGCATTGCCTGGCCTGCCTTTAGGAATTATATACATAGGGTCATAATGTGCCATCAAAATGTACACAATGGTCAGTGTTGGTCCCTCCCTCTCAATCTCAGTCTATTGCCTCTTCAACATGCTTTAATTTTTTTGTACCTTTTTCTCTCCGTGCTGCATTCTGAGTGAATTCTTCAGTACTACTTTCCAATTCATTAATTCTCCCTATAAGTATTTATATAAAGAAATTTTGTATTTCAAAGACTACAGTTTTTTTCTATTTTCCAGGATTTCTAATTCATCCTTTTTCATTTCAGATTTCATTTCTGTTACATTTGTTCTACAATGTCTTATTTTCAGTGAATTTTATTTCTTCATTTTTCTCCTTGAATACCTTAAACATTAGTATTAAGGTATTCAAGGTACTCAACTAACTATTCAAGTTAGTTCAAAGTCTTTGTCAGATAAATTAATAAAATAAAATTAATAAATCTCATCTATAATGAATTCATGTCTTTCTTACCATTAGATTCCTTTATATGTTTACAGTTATTAATTTGCAGGTTTAGTTTAAATCAAATGGATTTTGTTTTCATTTTCTCTTTCTCCCACTTTGCTGTCCCTCATTCTAAGTTTTGAAGCTGCGTCCACATAGTGCTCCAGACCCCAATCCAGAACGCAACCTCATAAGAATAGTTTAGAAATGCCCTGGGGGGCTTCCCTGGTAGCACAGTGGTTAAGAATCTGCCTGCCAATGCAGGGGACACGGGTTCGTGTCCTGGTCCGGGAAGATCCCACATGCCATGGAGCAACTAAGCCCGTGTGCCACAACTACTGAGCCTGTGCTCTAGAGCCCACGAGCCACAACTACTGAGCCCGCGAGCCACAACTACTGAAGCCCGTGCGCCTAGAGCCCGTGCTCCACAACAAGAGAAGCCACCGCAATAAGAAGCCTGTGCACCGCAACGAAGAGTAGCCCCCACTTGCCGCAACTAGAGAAAGCCCGCGTGCAGCAATGAAGACCTAATGCAGCCAAAACCAAAGTAAATAAATTTATAAAAAAAAAAAACAGAAGAAGAAGAGAGCTTCCCTGGTGGCGCAGTGGTTGAGAGTCCACCTGCCGATGCAGGGGACACGGGTTCGTGCCCCGGTCCGGGAAGATCCCACATGCCGCGGAGCGGCTGGGCCCGTGAGCCATGGCCGCTGAGCCTGCGCGTCCGGAGCCTGTGCTCCGCAACGGAGAGAGGCCACAACAGTGAGAGGCCCGCGTACCGCAAAAAAAAAAAGAAAGAAAAAAGAAATGCCCTTGGGTGATAATTGGGATATTTCCAATAAAGTCACTGAGTCAGCAGGCGGTTTGGTTCGGTTGCTGGTCAAACTATTCAGCTTGGGATGCCCGTCCAACAATCAGCATCTCAAACATGCAAAATCTCTTCTGCAAAATAATGTATACCACTTATGTTAATTCACAAGAGCATCATAATAACTACTCTGCCTCACATACACAATTTAAAGACAGCTACGTAATGCCTTTCTGTTTTCCCAACAGAAGTGATACATAATCACATGCTAAGCTGTCGTCTCACCTTTCTGTCTGAGTTAGCAACATTTTCTCAAGTATCTTCCAGTTCACATACTTTTCTTGAATGAACTGGAGTGATGAGCTTTTGGCTCTGGTCTCTCTTTCATATGTGAATCATTAAGCCAGACTCCTGTAATTCTATTGTGTATCTGATGTCTCTTCTTTCCAGCAACTTCAAATTCACCTGTATGAAGCAAAACATCTGGTTGCTGGACATGACTTCACAAGTCTGGTATTCTGGTTACCTTGTCAGTTATCATGAAGACAGCAAGCCATCCCATCATTAGAAGTCTGGCTTCCTCTCATTTATTTTTCTTCCCCTCCCCTACCTCTCCTTTTAGATGAACACATAAGAAGAGCCAAAGCCTCTAGTGTATATGAAACCAGTGACATTTGCATTCCCTGCAGGCACACCCTCTTACCTCACTAGCCCTGGCTTTATTGCATCTGAGGATTGAAAACTTGTTTTCAGACTTGATTACAAAATTGTTTCAAAGATGTTATGCTTGAATAAATTGTCTGAAAAGAAATGACTGAAAACCTTCTTAATGGGCACAGTTTTAGCTCCTTCTTCCCCAAGATGCCAAAACATCTTACAAGAAACATGAGAGTTAAGTATATTGTTTGTCATATGGAATCTATCCCATTGCCTTAGAGTTACATTTCATACGTTTTATCTCATGCTAGTGGGTTGCATTTCATTATTTTAATCAGTATGCATCAACCCTGGGGAATACTGGAAAGAAGGAAATTCAAGCACAGCCTTACAGTATAGTGCAGTGTGAGAGAAAGGGCGCAGGATTTCTTAGCCTCTATGGATCTCAGTTTACTATCCATTCAATCAGGAATGTAGTACTTTTCTCACAGGAGCTGTGACAAATGTATACAAAATCTTTGAAAACTAAAGTGCTAGAGCATTTTTCATCACTGCTTTAATTATAATAAAATTATACAATAATGGCGCAGGAAGGGACCTTGGGAATAAACTAGTTAGGATTTAAGTGATGGGGAAACTGGGGACCAGAGGGATTAAACGACCTACTTGTAGACATACAGCATGTTGGGGGCAACTCAGACTTTGAATCCTTCTCAGATACTCTCACTACTACAAGGGCCATGCAGATAAAAAGAGAGAGAGACTGGCTGCCAGTTGAGGAATCAGTGGAGTGTACTGGAACTGGACTGTTGGGAACTGGAAATGCATATGCCCCATTCAGAGAAGACAGATAATATTTGTTTCTGGGTAATTTTTTACCATATCACCATGTAGGTCCAAGATTGCCAGATCTTTTAATTATTTCTAGAAAGATCAGAAATCTAGATTTTTTTGATATGTAAAACCTCCTAATTTTTAAATATTTCTCTTTTTTTTTTGCGGTACGCAGGCCTCTCACTGCTGTGGCCTCTCCCGTTGCGGAGCGCAGGCTCAGCAGCCATGGCTCACGGGCCCAGCCGCTCCGTGGCATGTGGGATCCTCCCAGACCGGGGCACGAACCCGCATCCCCTGCATCGGCAGGCGGACTCTCAACCACTGCGCCACCAGGGAAGCCCTTTAAATGATATTTCAATTTTCTAAATAATGTTGTGTAGGTCAAACAATATCCGAGGGTCAAAATTAGCCCATGATTTACCAATTTGCAACCTGTGGAAATGTCCTAATTCTTTCTCATGGTATCAAAGGCCTTTCGTGATCCAGCCCCTGCTTCCTTCTCAGCTCACTTTCCAACTGTCCTTGCCTGTGCTTAGGCGCCAGCAGCACTGAACAGCTTATAATTCTACAAACACACCTACTGATTCTAACGAACATGCCCACTGACTGTCACTTGCTCATGTTGTACCTTATGCCTGCAATGAACCTTTCTCACATATTATATCTTATCTTTCTACCGGGAACTAATCTCTGAACAGTCTCCCCACCACACCACCACACAATGTGTTCATCCATTATATTCTTACAATGTCCTGCATGTATTCTTGCATTTACCTCATAGTATGGCAAGTACTTATTTTATGTCTGTTGTTCCAATCAAAATCTCAACTAATGTTGAGAAATTAAACTCTTCATTCTTATTCTAATGTGACCATTGATCACCCTTCCTGAACCTCACTCTGCTTCTTGACTGGCCTTTGACTCAAAGTACTGCTGATCTGCTGAAAGAGATGTTGAAATCTTCTCTCCGTGGATGACTTCATGAGGGACACCCTCCCCAAGGACCCAGGTAACTTTATCTCTTCTTCTGATGGGAGGTTGTGTAAAGCAGTCCACCTCCTGAGCACAGTCCTCCGTTCAGCACCTGAGGCCAGCGTATTCCATGTTCAGGTCCTGCCCTTTTATGTTGTTTTCACTTTTGTTCCTGTCCTATTTGTCCTCCAAAGTAGTGAAGCTTTCCCTAACTGGTACTGGTCACTAAAGCTAACTCTTGGAGCTCTCATCTGATTCACTGCAGTTTGGGATCTCACACAGAACTATGATCCTTCACTGCAACAATGACAGGTCAATGGAGGGGGGAAGTGGAGGGTGAGGTCAACTCTACCTGAATTGTATGGAGCTATGGGGGATGATAGATTGATCAAAGGAAAATCGTGGTGCTGTTAACTGAAGAAAGGTAAATGAATGCCAGACAGACAAATACACAGATAATCACTGCACTAGATCCTCTTAATGCCCAGTCCAAGATTTCCTCCACAGCTCCCTATTATCGCAATCTGAGCGGCTACTTGATTGTCTACCTTCAGATTCTTGATGTTTCGTCAGAATAAACTCTGATTTGGGTTGTTTATCATAATAAAGCCTTTGATGTACAGTTGGAAATAATTCACTTTAAATTGGCAGGACCATGGACAGCACCCAAGTTTGCACCATAAATTCTTTTTTTTTTAATTTATTTATTTTACTTATTTATTTTTGGCTGTGTTGGGTCTTCATTGCTGCGTGTGGGCTTCCTCTAGTTGCAGCAAGCAGGGGCTACTCTTCATTGCGGTGCACGGGCTTCTCATTGCGGGGGCTTCTCTTGTTGTGGCACGCGGGCTTAGTTGCTCCATGGCATGTGGGGTCTTCCCGGACCAGGACTCAAACCTGTGTCCCTTGCATTGGCAGGCAGATTCTTAACCACTGCGCCACCAGGGAAGCCCTAAAGTCTACTCTTTATCATCATAAATTGATCAATAACGGGGTGCGCAAAGACTATGTGTTGCTTGTACCTTTTCAGATCTTGAAAATGTGTATTTATAAGGAAAGCAATTGCACCCTCTGCAGATGTTTAGCAAGTTTGGTAGGAAATCATTCACATTTGACACCCTCTGTGTCCTTGTTTCAAGTGGATTTTGGCACTTACATCTTTGGCCCTGTAATCATATAAGGGATTTGAACTGCAGAAATGCCTGGTATGATGCTGGATTAAAAATCCAAGACCTGGATTCTGGACCTGTAGCTCCTTCTGTATATATGACTATGGTGTACAGTACTTGTTAGGACTCTGGTGGATACAGAAACCCAACTCAAGGCCACTTAAACACCAAGGTCCATAGATTCTATGGGAGAACTGAACCACCAAGCTGCAGGAGATCAGAAATGCACCTGAGCACCTGGAAAAATCAGGGACTCAGGCTCAGTCAGGACGCACCTTTCACCTGGTCTCTGCTCCTCCCAGAATGCTGGCTTTGTTCTCCTTTTTTCAGACTGGTTTTCTCTGCCTTTCTCAGCTCTATATTGTTACATTTACTTATTCACTCAATAGTTGTTGCCTTTCAGCCTGACTGCATGGCAGGCACTGCTCTAGGCACTAAGGAAATAGTAGTGACAAGGAAAATGTCTGCCCTCAGGGAGCTCGTGTTCTCGTGGAGTGGAGAAAGTCACAGAACAAACGAATGTACAAATAATATATAAGGCAGTGTTAACTGCTATGGAGAAAAATAACCAGTATAAGGCGTTAGGGAGTGCTGAATGGTTGTGGTGGTAGTGGTGGTGTGTGTTATTTTATAAAAGTGGTCAGGGAAAGTGTTCTAATATTCGGTTATAAATGAACAAACCATGAAGTTAGGGAGAAAGTAGTAAGAATATTTGGTGGAACAGCAAACACAAAGACTCCTAAGTGGGAACATACTCTTGACATGTTCAAGGACAAGCAAGGGGCCAGTGTGCTAGAGTAGAAGTGGGAGAAAAGAAGAGTGCTAAGAGACACGATCAGAAAGGTAACAATGCCCAGACTATATAAATCCAAGATCGTTGTACGGATCTGGGTGTTTACTCTGGGATGGAAAGTCACTGGAAAATACTGAGCTGAGAAGTGAAAGGATCGGATTCATGTTTTAGTAGAAACACTCTGGCTGCTGCATGGAGATGAAACTGTAGGGGGGCCAAGTGGAGGCCTGGGGCCTATTTAGGAGGCTATTTCAATAATCTAGATAAGAGATAACGTGGTAGAGTGGGTGAGACATGGTCAGAGGCTGAATATATTCTGAAGGTAGTCAACATGATAGGCTGAAGCATTGGATGTGGAGGTAAAAGAGGAGAGAACCAAAGATAGCCCAAGATAGACAGTAGAAGAAGCCTGGACTGAGCCCCAGATGTCTTCAACTGTTGGAGATTGGGATCTGGGAACAAATCTGCAAAGAAGGCTCAGAAGGAATAGTCAGCAAGGTAGGAGGAGAAGCAAGAGACAGTGATATCCCACAAGTCATCTGGAGAAAATGCAGGAGGAGGAATTGATGAACCATGCTAAATGCTGCTGAATGGTGGGGAGAAATGAGGCCTGAGAACTGACTACTGGATAGGACCACAGGGGGTCATAGGTGACCTTGATAAGAGCTGTTTCCAGTGAAATAATGGAGACAAATGCTCTAAAAGCTGTACCACTGAAGAGGTGCTGAATTCTCAGTTCTAGTTTTTAAAATCCTAAAGATGGACCCTGATTAATGTGGCTCAGATCAAGCACTCACCTTTAGACCAATAAACTATGGCCAAGGGGAAAGGTAATTTGATGGGTTAGTGGTAGACTGATCAACAGTGGGGGTTCTCAGGCTGTAATGTAGGAACATGGGCACCTAAGATATATGTGCAGATGGAGAAAGGAGAAAGGAAGGAGGAAGGGGAGGTCACCAAGGCTCTCCCCAATATTGGGTCTGTAACTTAAACTTTAATTATAAAATGGGGTTAAAAGTCCCAGTTTTACAGAACTGGTGTCAAAATCAGATCAAAAAAGAGAATGTGATGAATGAGCTCTGCACATACTGTAACTTCTATACAAGCATGATAGGTTACCACAACAAGCATAATTGGTTACCATCATGATGACAAAATGGAAGTGCAGACCCATGTGGCACATCTGCAGGCATCACTCCCTGGCCACATTGTGCCCCATAAAGAAGCATATATATTTTAAACAACTATAGCTGGATGTTCTGGCTAGAAGAACACAATTCTTTTCCCCAAGTTTAAACACTGGAGCTCTTAGGAAAATGTACTCCTACTAGCTCTCAAAGCAGAAAATTGAAAAAGCCATCCCAAGAGTAGCATAAGTCAAAAAAGACAGAAAGACAGAAAGAAAGGAAGGAAGAGAGGAAAGAAGACTGAAGAAAAAGAAAAGAAATGGGAAAAGAAAAAAAAAAAGAGAAATCATTGGCAAGGAGGGAAAGGGAAGAGGCAGATAAAAGAGGGAAAAAAAGTTGATTTCATTCATATATAATATATTATTTTATTTATAATTATTCTTATATATAAATACATGTGTATATATACATTTATATATGTACATGTGTATATGAATAGATATATGTATATATTCATAAATGTGTGCATAGGTAGAGGGGTATGTAATCTGTCCCACACTGGACTATGAAGAAAAAAGATTAAATTTTATGTCCTCCTCCTAAATCATATAACTGAACAGTAAACTGCTTGTTATACTGCAAAATACTGTGTTTACTAATAATATAAATCAATAAGAATGAAAGACAATGAAAAGTAAAAAAAATTAAAACTAAAAAAGAAGAAGAAGAATCCCCTATATGCACTGGGGATTTGTCCTTATTCTTTCTTTCTATTTCTGACAAGGCATTTCAAATCTGAAGTCGTTTAAAGATAAAAGAGATCTTGAGGAGCACTAGCTCCAAATGAGCCCAATTACTCCATGACTGTATGTTATGAGCTTAAGGGGGCTTATTAATTCTTTGATATGAATGAGCCCTGTTTTAAGAAAGGTTTGAGGAAACTTCTTTCCTATCCTCAGAGAATTAATAATTTTTAAGAACTGCTAAGACCTGTCTGACTTCTTCTCTGGGAATTGTATTTTACCAAATCAGGAATTCTCTGACAAGTTCAGAACGTGATTATGTTACTCTTTTTCTGTGATATTCTCATCTTCTAAAATGAACCACACGGGGACTTCCCTGGTGGCGCAGGGGTTAAGAATCTGCCTGCCAATGCAGGGGACACAGGTTCAAGCCCTGGTCCAGGAAGATCCCACATGCCACAGGGCAACTAAGCCTGTGCGCCACAACTACTGAGTCTGCATTCTAGAGCCTGCGAGCCACAGCTACTGAGCCCACGTGCCCCAACTACTGAAGCCTGCACGCCTAGACAACGTGTTCCACAACAAAAAGAAGCCACCGCAATGAGAAGCCTGTGCATCGCAACAAAGAGCAGCCCCCACTCACCGTAACTAGAGAAAGCTCGCGTGCAGCAACGAAGACCAAACACAAAAAAAAAAAAAAAAAAAAGAACCACACAAATCAAGATAAAAGACATTGAGTTTTGAAACCTCAGACATAAAGTGAGTTAATATCATATTAGACTTTATTATCTTCTGTGTTTCCTTTATAATCATGCTTATTACTATGTCATCCCTATATACCCAAGAGAGATAAATTCCCATGATGTTTCTCTTTTTTAATATAAATTATCTATACTTCTTCCATAGGGGATACATTTTCCACTAATGACACCTAAAGAACTAATCTCATAAGAGCCTTTAAGACAGAGTAAAATAAAGAATTAAACTGTTAAAATGTCCATACTAGCCAAAACCATTTATAGATTCGATGCAACCCCTATCAAGATTCCAATGGCAGGACTTCCCTGGTGGTGCAGTTGTTAAGAATCCACCTGCTAAAGCAGGGGACACCAATTTGATCTCTGGTCCAGGAAGATCCCACATGCCACGGAGCAACTAAGCCCGTGCACCACAACTATTGAGCCTGCGCTCTAGAGCCCACGAGCCACAACTACTGAGCCTGCATGCCACAACTACTGAAGCCCGTGCACCTAGAGCCTGTGCTCCCAACAAGAGAAGCCACTGCAATGAGAAGCCTGCGCACCGCCAACGAAGAGTAGCCCCCGCTCGCAGCGACTAGAGAAAGCCCATGAGCAGCAATGAAGACCCAGAGAAGCCAAAAATAAAAAATTAAATTAAATTAAAAAAAGAAGAGAAAGATTCCAATGGCAATTTTTATAGAAATAGAAAAAAAAATCTTAAAATTCATATGGAACCACAAGAAACCCTGAACAGTCAAAACAATTCTCAGAAAAAAGAACAAAGCTGCAGGCATCACACATCCTGATTTCAAACTATATTACAAAACTATAGTACTCAAAACATTATGGTATTGGCATAAAAGAGACACATGAAACAGAATTTAAAGCCCAAAATTAAACCCATGCATGTACAGGCATCTCATATTTGACATGGGAGCCAAGAATACTCAATGGAGAAAAGATAGTCTCTTTAATAGACAGTGCTGGGAAAGCTGAATATTCACATGTAAAAGAATGAAAGTGGACCTCTATCTTTTTTTGTTTGTTTCTTTTTTTGTTTGTTTGTTTGTTTTTTGCGGTACGTGGGCCTCTCACTGCTGTGGCCCCTCTCGCTGCGGAGCACAGGCTCCGGACGCACAGGCCCAGCGGCCATGGCCCACGGGCCCAGCCGCTCCGCGGCATGTGGGATCCTCCTGGACCAGGGCACGAACCTGCGTCCCCCACATCGGCAGGCGGACTCCCAACCACTGCGCCACCAGGGAAGCCCGTGGACTCCTATCTTACACCACTCACAAAAATTAACTCTAAATGGATTAAAGACTTGTAAGACCTGAAACCATAAAACTCCTAGAAGAAAACATAGGGAAAAAGCTCCTTGACATCGGTCTTGGCAATGATTTTATGGATATGACACCAAAGCACAAGTAATGAAAACAAAAATAAACAAGTGGGACTACATCAAACTAAAAAAGCTTCTGCACAGCAAAAGAAACAATCAACAAATGAAAAAGCAACCTACAGTATGGGAGAAAATATCTGCAGACAATATATCTGATAAGGGGTTAATATCCAAAATATATAAGGAACTTAATGGCAAAAAACCCAAATAATCCAATTTTAAATGGGCAGAGACCCTGAATAGACATTTTTCCAAAGAAGATATTCAAATGACCAACAGGTACATGAAAAAGTGCTCAATCAACATCACTAATCATCAGGGAAATACAAATAAAAACCACAATAAAATATCACCTCCTACCTGTTAGGATAACTATTATCAAAAAGACAAGAGATAACAAATGCTGAGGAAGATACAAAGAAAAGGGGATGTAAACTGGTGCAGCCACTATGGAAGACAATATGGAGGTTCCTCAAGAAATTAAAAATATAACTACCATGTGATCCAGCAATACCACTTTTGGGTATGGATCCAACAGAAATGAAATCACTCTCTAAAAGGGATATGTGTACCCCAGATTTACTGCAGCATTATTTACAATAGCCAAAACATGAAAACAAACTAAGTGTCCACCAACGGATGAATAGATAAAGAAAATGTGGTGCATATATGTACATATACAATGGAATATTATTCAGCAATGAGAAAGAAGAAAATCCTGTCACTTGCAAAAACACGAATGAATTTTGAGGGCATTATGTTAAGCAAAATAAGTCAGAGAAATACAAATAATGTATGATCTCACTTACATATGGAATCTAAAAAAACAAACTGAAATAGAAACAGCAGATTGGTGGTTGCCGGGGTGGTGGGGTGGGGGAAATGGGTGAAGGTAGGTACAAACTTCCAGTTTTAGGATTAATAAATTCTGTGGATGTAATGTACAGCATGGCAACTACAGCTAACAATACTCTATTGTACATTTAAAAGTTGCTCAGAGAGTAGATCTTAAAAGTTCTCAGCCCACACAGAAAGAATTGTAACTATGTGAGGTAATGGATATGTAATCTAACCTTATTGTGGTAATCATTTCACAATATATACATGTATCAAATCATAACACTGGACACCTTAAACATACACAATGTTGTATGTCAATTATATCTCAATAAAGCTGGAAAAAAAGACTTAAATGTTCTCAAACTGGTATTAAAATTAGTAAAAGTAATTTTATCTCTCTTAGTTACAGACTAGATTCCCTACACTTTGAAATGCCTCTCTACCCTTTTTCCCAACTCTCACTCAGATTTTAACAATATGTGTCATAGGTGTTATTAGTTTGAATTCTTTGCTGCCCCTCCTTCCAGGCCCCTCCCTCTGGAAGGTTATCCCTTGACCCATGGATCCCTTGACCCATCTCTGACCCCTTGACTTCAGGGTTGGTCATGTGACTTGCTTTGGCCATTGAAATATGAGAGAAAGTACAATTTGGGTAGAGCTTTAAGAGTGATCACATGGCTGCCATCTTCTCTTTTCCCTGACCACAAGACCAGCAATGTTCCACCTAGACTGCTCTCTTACTGTGAGTCCTAAAATGAAGACAAATTGGAGCTGAGCTTAAATGGACCCCTGATGGATACACAGCATGAACAAGAAATAAATGTTTATTGCTATAAAGCTCTGAGATTTCAGGGACCATTTGTTACTGCAGCGTAACTTAACCTGACAGAAAGTGCTTTATAAATTATTTTACACATTATGTTTATGTAATATAAGTATTACAATAATAGGCAAAAATTATAAGATCTCCAAACTTTCTGGGCTCCTAATTTTCTGGTAGAGTTTTTAAAAATGAGAATAATAATAAGAGTACGCCAAGTGAGTTGGAAAATTTGTGTTACAAACCAATAATTCTTAGATTATTTTTCTCCATGAACCACACTGTTAATATTACATTTATTTTAGGTCAATAAAAGGACTCCCCAGGGCTAGAGGGGTCTTGTCATTTTATAAGAGGAACTCTCAGAACACACCTACTAGACCAGACCACTCAAGTGTATTCTGTGATCTTTTCTTCATCATTCTTCAATGAGATAAGCCCAGAAATTAGGAGTGTGTGTTTAGAAGCTGTTATAGCAATTTGACATTACCAGAACATCCAAACTCAAGGTTATTCAAATTGTCTTCTTGAGTGAGGTAATAGAACAGTGTGTGCATTGTCAGAATGATGTGGTGAGTCACATGTGGCACAAGGTGCATACTAAGATTGGTCTTCCACAGATCAGACACACACACACACACACAAATCCCGGCTCTTCACCACAGACAATTTGAAAAGCATTGACCCAGAAGTTGCCTGGAAGTCATCAGAACAATCATTGCACTTAGCGTGATAAGAAACCTAATACAGGACCTAAACCACACAGAAACACTATAAAGTTGAACTGTTCTCTTGGGAAAATCCATGGCCATACTAACAATCTTCCTGACATTATCTGTCCCACTGGATATTTATAAAGGCAGACAGTAGTAATAACATTTTATAATTACCCACTGTGTGTGGAACACTGTACAATTCTCAGGTTATGAAATACTGTGTCACAGAATGCAGAATACATTTTCTCTCAGAAGCAATTTTACTAATCGTGGGGAGAATCCTAGCCAGCTGATTCACTTTGCTATAAAGCAGAAACTAACACATGTTGTAAAGCAATTACCCTCCAATAAAGATGTTAAAAAAAAAAAGTTGACTTGATCTAAGAAGTAGCTGAACTCTATAATTTTTTATACTAATTTAACTTGTGGGTCTCTAGAACAGAAATTAAGGTGATAGGGTAAGAAGGAGGGGAAAGAGAAATTGTTAAACTATGGTAAACTTTTCTTTTAGATTCTCTCACCTTCTTTTATTATCTTCTATCTCTCCATGCCTTCTCAGCCAACCCTCTCTCCTCTTATGTTCCCCTAGTCTTCCAAAACATACCACTCATCAAAATTATTTCATTCCCTTTCCTTCAGTGTAGGCAATTTCAAGCATTAAGGAAATAAGTAGATTGGATTATTTTACACTTAGGTGTAGATGACTAATGGCCTCTTAATCCTTCTAGAGGTATCTATCTTTTTTAGAGAATATGCTTATTTTAACTCAAACCTCAAAGGAGAAGTAAAAGGAAATGAAAAGAATATGTTTGGGAAAACAGAGGAAACTATTCTAGGTCAAGGAGGCAGGATGACTCTTGTCCGAGTTACCTCCTGCCAATCACTTCCTGCTTTTCACAATTTCCCCCCTTTTTCTATTTCTTAAATAGAATCCCCAAGTTCTTTTCATACTGACTCTCAACACTAAAAATGGAGGCAGTCATTGGTAAAAAGGAATCATTTGTACATGAGGTATAAGGCAAGGACAGTTTGCATGAGTGAGAACTGAGGGAGGAAATACACAAATAGTTGGAAGAGAAAATATCTGGAACACCATAGATGTTGAAAGCTGAAATCAGAGACCTTAGAGATTATCTGACCCAGTATATCCCTGAAAGACAGCAGGCCCTGGGCTCAGAGTCTTCAATAGGCAATGATCTCTTTGTAGCATTTAAATTAAAACAAATTGTTTTGTTTTCACTCTTTTTTATTTTTACCACGATCTTGGAAGGTGGTGTTGCTTTTCAATTTGTGATAGTGATAATTTTCTTTTAAAATACATTAATTTAGGAAAAATAAAATTAGTTCAAGGAAAATCTTAGGTAAATAGTATAAGTGGTACATAGATGTGGAAAAGAATTATGAAGGTGGTATGCAGAATCTTGAAGCTGGGGAAACAGTGATCTAGCCTGAATGAACTTCACACTTGAATTTAAAACTGAGGAGAGAGATATGCATGCATATAGGGGGGAAAGGGGCAGGGGTGACCCAGAAATGGTATTAAGATAACACACAAACCTGTCTTCTGTAGGTGGTGTAGTTAAATTCCTCCAAACAGCCCCATGTGCAGAAACTATAAAGGAATGTTAGAGCTTATAAGCTGCAGTGACACATCACTTAGGAACCTCTGTTATATTTGCACACTCATCCTACAGCATTACCAGAATCAAGGCATCTTTTTACCTCTTCCTCCTATGAGACAACCCTTAGGGATTTCCCACTATTTACAGATTTTCAGCACACGTTTCTATTTGTGGCCAGAAAAAGGATAATCCTATAAGAATAATACAGGAAGTTTACACATGATATTGTATATATTTTTAGTCTAAATAACAATAATAAACAACAATTCAGCAGGATCTGGCTTAATTCAGGTGTGGCCAATAACTATGGGCATACAGTATGAATTCATACTGAGTCAGTGTGTAAGAGTTTTAACCATTCATGTAAAATAGCTTTGGTTGAGCTCAAAAAAGGTTTATTAAAAGCCAAAATACGTTCCAGGAATTGTGCTAGGTGTTGAGGAATCATGATCAAAAAGACTCAGTCCCTGCCTCCAAGGCATCCACAGTTGTACAAATTAAATATGAGCCATGCTATACTCATGACATTTTTCATAGCTCATAAAACAGTTTCACTTTGGATTACTTAATACTTACAGAAGCACTGGGATGTAAAAGATATTACTGTTATCCCCACTTTACAAACAAGGAAACTAAAACTTAGTCAAGTGGACTTGCCCAAGGTTGTTAACAGCACTATCAGTAAGCAACAGAGAAAAGTCTTGAACCCAAGAATCCTGCTTCCAAATCAGTGCTTTTCCAGCAATACCAGCCACCTGAAATTATTTGTCTCACGTTTCTGCTTCTGGCTGTAATGAAGCAACATGTGCTCCTGTTGAGAACAACTTGAAAAGCCAGAAAAAAATACAAAAATGAAATCTATTTAAAGGCAGTAAGTCTATTTGACATCATTAGAAAATTGCCTTAGCAGCCACAATTTTAGAGTACAAGATCAGAGAGATGAGGGGACCCCAAAAATGTGGTCTACCAGCCAGAAAAACAGTGTAGAAAAACAATGAACCCAAAATCTAGTTCTACTTGGGGGGAACTGATAAATTCACAAGTTCCTACCCAGACTGATCAAGAAAAATATGAAGAGAAGACACAAATTACCAACATGAGGAGTGAAAGAGAGGACGTCACGACAGACCTAAAAGATATTAAGGATATAAGGATATATTATGAACAACTATTATTGTGATAACATAGATGAAATGGACACATTCATTGAAAGACACATATTATCAAAAATTGACCCAAGGGGCTTCCCTGGTGGCGCAGTGGTTGAGGGTCTGCCTGCCGATGCAGGGGACACAGGTTCGTGCCCTGGTCTGGGAAGATCCCACATGCCGTGGAGCGGCTGGGCCCGTGAGCCATGGCTGCTGAGCCTGCGCGTCCGGAGCCTGTGCTCCACAACGGGAGAGGCCACAACAGTGAGAGGCCTGTGTACCGGAAAAAAAAAAAAAAAATTGACCCAAGAAGAAATAGAAAACTTGAACAGCCCAATTTCAATTAAAGAAATTGAATTCATAGTTAACAGCTTCCACGAAGAAACTCCAGGCCTAGAAGACTTCACTGGTGAATTCCATCCAACATTTAAGGAAAAAGTAATACCAATCCAAACACATATTTTTGAGAAAATAGAAAAGATAGAAACACTAAATCATTTTGAGGCCAGTATTACCCTGATTCCAAAAACTGACAAAGACATTAAAAGAAAATAGAATTACAGATTATCCCTCATAACATAGATGTATAACTTCTTAACAAAATATTATCAAATTTAATCTAACAATATATATTTATTATATTGGATAATATATATCCAATAGGGATAATACGTCATGACAGAAGGGGTTATCCTGGGGATATGTGTTGGTGTATCATTCAGGGTCTAACCAGTAGAGAGAAATCACACAGTAATTTAAATGGGGAAAGTTTGATTTAAAAAAAAATCACTAATTCAACAGGGGAGCAACTATAAATATATAAAGAGAATGCTAAAGAATAAACCAGCCCTGACAAAAATACCCAAGGATGGACAAATTTAGAAGGTCCTTTCCCCAAGGCTGGGACGCAGACCCAAGTTGGAGAAGATATAGTTATAGCCTACTCGACAGTGAAAAAGTTCTCTGGGTTGCCCAGGCAAGAACTGGTCCACAGTTACCAGGCAAGCAAGAAACACCCTCCCAAGGTTCAGATGGGCCAAAGCTGGTATGCGGACATGAGGAGGGAGTTCAGCATTAGGAGCCCAGTCACTAAAAGGGCAGCACGAGGCCTGGACCATGAAGTGTCTGCCCTGGGCCAGAGTAGGATCTAAGACAAAAACAAACACGTTCTTTGAAAGAGAACATAAAATAAAGATACTTCCAGACAAAGACAGTTCATTGCCATGAGACCAACACCACAAGAACTATTAAAGGGAATTCTTCAGGAAAATGAAAAATGATCCCAAGCCAAAATACAGAATGCAGAAAGGCATTAAGAGCACCAGAAAAGGCAAATACAGGAGTAAACCTAGATGAATACTGACTATATGAAAAAAGTACTAGTATTACTACTATTAGTTCTGTCTTGTGGGGTTTTTATGTAAAATTAAAAATGCATGACAACATAAACAGCAAATGTAAACAGAGTTAATATGTTCTAAGGTCTTATTATGTGGGAAGTGCTAATTTATA
Organism: Aethalodelphis obliquidens; assembly: GCF_003676395.1. Lineage (NCBI taxonomy): Eukaryota > Metazoa > Chordata > Mammalia > Artiodactyla > Delphinidae > Aethalodelphis > Aethalodelphis obliquidens. The sequence goes on from NW_020837951.1 coordinate 54,641,239, forward strand.
TTACACACTAATAACTCAAGAATGGATGTAGTAATCTCCAGTATAACCACGAAAGGAATAAAGACTGTATACCAACAAGTTGATTGGAATGATAAAAAATACTTGATTATACATATATATATATCTATTCTTTTTCAGATTCTTTTCCATTATAGTTTATTAGAAGATGCTGAATATAGTTCACTGTGCTATACAGTAAATCCTTGTTGGTTATCTATTTTATATATAGTGGTGTGTATATGTTAATTCCAAACTCCTAATTTATCCCTCTCCCTGCCCTTTCCCCTTTGGTAACCATAAGTTTGTTTTCTATGTCTGTGGGTCTATTTCTGTTTTGTATACACGTTCATTTGTATCTTTTTTTTTGGCTGTGCCACGCACCTTGTGGGATCTCAGTTCCCTGACCAGGGATGGAACTCAGGTCCTCAGCAGTGAAAGCATGGAGTCCTAACCACCGGACCACCAGGGAATTCCTGTCATTTGTATCGTTTTTTAAAATTCCACATATAAGCGATATCATATTTGTCTTTCTCTGTCTGGCTTACTTCACTTAGTATGATAATCTCTAGGTCCATCTAGTTGCTGCAAATGGCATTATTTCATTCCTTTTTTATGGCTGAGTAATATTCCATTGTGTGTGTATACCACCTCTTCTTTATCCACTCATCTGTCAATGGACATTTAGGTTGCTTCCATGTCTTGGCTATTGTAAATAGTGCTGCAATGAACATTGGGGTGCATTATCTTTTCAAATTATGGTTTTCTCCAGATATATGCCCAGGAGTGGGACTGCAGGATCGTATCATAGCTCTATTTTTAGTTTTTTGAGGAACCTCCATACCGTCCTCCATAGAAGCTGTAGGGAGCTTGTTAAATTAACTGTGGGTTTATTCACACAGTATAATATTCCGTAGCAGTTCAAAGGAATGAGGAAGATTTCTTTACAATAAGACCTGCACAAAGGAGTATTGAACAGAAAAAGGAATGAGGAAGATCTCTGTACGTAACACTGAGTGAGCACCAGGATAAACGAAAAAAAGTGAGGCCTAGAACAGGGCTTGTAAAATGTCACCTTTGTGTAATAAAGGGAAGGAGACTGTAAATATAAATATTTCTTTCTATTTCCTAAAAAGCAGCAACTAAAGGATAAACCAAACAGTAAGAGATATGTGCTAATTGTTACATATGGTGGGAGGTAGGGGAGTAAAGGAAGAAAGGAGATGGAGAATTCTCTGTGCTGTTTTACAGTTTTGACTGAACTATGTAAAAGTTTTACATATTTTAAAAATTACTGCATTTTTAAAAACCAATTTCTAAAATTTGAAAACCACTTCCCTGGCGGTCCAGTGGTTAAGACCCTGAGCTTCCACTGCAGGGGGCACGGGTTCAATCCCTGGTGGGAGAACTAAGATCCCGCATGCCACGCAGTGTGGCCAAAAAATAAAAATATTTAAAAAATTGACACCAAATGGAAACCTATGATTCTAACTGTATATCAAATTGATGGCATAAATACACAGGGCAAATAATTATTTCAAGTGACTTTTTTTAATTCAATTGTTTTAGTCAGGTAAAATTCACATAACATACAATTAACCATTTTAAAGTGCACAGTTCAGTGGCATTTAGTGCATTCACAGTGTTGTGCTGTTTTATTATTTTTGACTCTTAGGTCGTTTTCCTTGGAATTCTACCCATGGGGTTTTTTTTCCTTCTAGTTTTGTTGAGGTATAATTGACATACAGCACTGTGTAAGTTTAAGGTGTAGAGCATCATGATTTGACTTACATACATCATGAAATGATGACTACAATAAGTTTAGTGAACATCCATCATCTCATAGAGATGCAACATTAAAGAAATAGAAAAAGATTCTTTCCTTATCATGAGAACTCTTAGGGTTTACTCTCTTAAGTTTCACATATAACGCATAGATGTGTTCATTATATTTATCATATTGTACTTATTTATCTTATAACTGGAAGTTTGTACCTTTTGACCACCTTCATCCAATTCCTTTTCCCCCACCCACAATGATCACAAATCTGATCTCTTTTTGTAGGAGTCTGTTTGTTTTTGAAGTATGTTGACCTATGACACTACATTAGTTCCTGGTACCCAACATAATAAATCGATATTTCTATACATTTCAAAATGATCACCCTGATAAGAATAGTTATCATCTGTCACTAAAGATATTACATAATTATTGACTATATTCCTCACACTATACATTTCATACCCATGACATTTACTTTGTTACTTAAAGTTTGTACCTCTTAATCTCCCTCATCTATTTCTCTCATCCCATCCCCCCAAACCGAGGAAACACCTGTTTATTCTCTGTATCTATGACTCTGTTTCTCTTTAGTTATGTTTGTTGAGTGACTTTCAAACACAGAAATTTGACTATATATCCCTTGTGGTATATATCTGGGTGACAAAAGAAGCACAAAGAATTCTTAAGCTGCATTCAGTGGTCTTATTATTAGAAGTAATATTGATACTTTTTAAAAACTATTATATATACATTATAGGATTAGGAAATAAATACTTCAATTAATGTCTTTGGGAACCACGATTTTCGAAGTAAAGAGAAAATTGATATGAGTAAAATCAAAGAAGTTTAATCAAAACTCTGTAATGTTAAACTTGAATTGATTCATACCCATTAGGATACCTACTATTAAGATAACAAGTATGAGGATGTGGAGAAACTGGAACCCTTGTGCTTTGCTGGCTGGAATGGTGCAGCCAATGTAAAAAATGGTATGGCAGTTCCTCAAAATATTAAACATAGAATTACCATATGATCCAGCAATTCCACTTCCAGATATATACACAGAATTGAAAACAGGGACTCGAACAGGTATTTATACACCCATTATCGCAGCAGCATTATTCACAATGACCAAAATTTGGAAACAACCCAAGTGTTCATCAACGAATGAATGGATAAACAATATGTGGTATATACATCAATGTATACATAATTCACCCTTAAAAAGTAAGAAATTACATGCCACGACATGGATGACCCTTGAGGACATTATGCTAAGTGAAATAAACCAGCCGCATAAGGGAAAATATTCATAAATATAGTAAGTAGAATGGTGGTTTCCAGGAGCTGGAGGAAAAGGGAATGGGGAGTTAGTGTCTAATGGGTACAAAGTTTCAGTTTAGGAAGATGAGAAAGCCCTGCAGACAGATGGTGGTGATGCTTGCCGAACAATGTGAATGTACTTAATGTCACAAACTCATACATTTAAAAATTGTTTACATGGTAAAATTAATTATGAATATTTTACAATAATAAAACAACTGTACGGGAAACATCAGTATGAACTCATTATATATTTGTCTCTTACCATGAAATATGTATTTCTGAGGGCTGTCCACTAAAAAGGTCTAGAAGCATTGACAACCTAGTAGCAATGAGCCCCCCCATCACCAAGATCATAGCTTCTCAATACTATTCTCTACCAAGAGGAACCCGGACTCTTTTGAGAAATGGCTGATTCTAGCTCCAGGGCAAGAAATGTAAGAGATGGCCTTGGGACATCTTGCTGACCCAGAAAATAAGGACACTACTAAAGACAAATAGTTCTGTCAAAAGGACACAGGAGTCAAAATGAAGGGGCTCCCATTGACCAAAGATGGGACAATTTGAGCAAGGAAAAGAATCATGATTATAACTGACTGAAACACATAAAACCATCCACAATGCATAAATTCATGTGTTCATAATAATACTAACAAAAAATAAAAACACAAACCTCATCAATCACCATTGGATGTTTCTAGTGTACCAATTCATTACTGAGAAAACCAATAAAGGGAGGAAATTAAGCATGAATCCTGCCTTTTCCATACAAACTCTATTTCAGGGTAACCAAACAGTTGATGAGGTAGAAATTCTTTTTACGGAAGAAACTCAGCAAATGTGTTCAGAAGGAATAATAGAATTAGAATGAATTAAACAAAATGGTATTAAGCAACCATCACCAACAGATGCCAAAACAATATTCAAAAGGTTTGATGGGTGAATTTATCACGGATGAATCAGGCTGGCAACATCAGAAGCCACTGTTCAATCTTAGCATTGCTAAACATCAAACCTCCAGATCTAATCACCAGCTTAGAGGAAAGAGTGGAGGTAGAGAAACAAATTAATTGCCAACATGAAGACACACATATACTAAAATTGGAATGATACAGAGAAGATTAGCATGGCCGCTTTGCAAGGATAACACACAAATTCGTGAAGCGTTCCATATTTTAAAAAAGAAAGGAAAAAAAGAAAGAAACAACCAACCAAATCCAGAATATGGGGAATTTTGTAGGACAAATGACCCCTGAGCAAATGAGATGAGGAGCATCTGTTGTAGAATAAAAGAGACTATGCAAAATTAACAACCCAGTGTAATGTGTGGACTCATTTGGATCTTGGTTTCCAGAGCACTGTCCTCTGTGTTTCTGGTTGGAACTTGCGCTGTGGGCCTTCTTGGTTGAAATCTGCTGCTGTGAAGATGTATTTCTGTCCTTTCCTTTCCTTTGTTAGAGCCAGAGCCAATGGGCATCTACCCACAGCCTCCGTCTCACCTCAGCTATCGCTAAGTAACAAATAAGTGAGTCTCTCTGCATGAGGCCAGTTCACATGGTTTCCCCCCAGACTCTAAGAAGAGTCCCCTCATCCTGCCATGACCATTCTGTGACTCTCAGCTCAGCATCCCTGCCACCAGGAACAGAGAGTGGTTGAGAAGTGAAATCTCAGAGTCTCTTGCTGCCTGATCACACTGTCCTGCCACATTTGCATTGATGTAGTTGCACCCCAGGTTGGTAAAGGACAGCCTGGGAAGCAGCCTCATAATAGGGAGTAGGGGACAGCTGCTACCCCCTTTTCTCTAACATACACCCCCTTCCTGGATGAAGTCTGCCTGGAGAGAGAAAACAGGACCAACATCTCTCCTTCTCTCCGTTTCTTCCTCCCACCATTCCCTTGACTAGAAAGTGGTAAGTTTTTCTTCTAATTCCCCTATGTCTTAACCTCCTGCTCCAGTAGAGTGACAGCTGCTATAGATAGAAGGGTATCGTTCCTACACTACAGGAAAATTCTGTGAACTGGATCTTTTGATATTCTAGTGGGGAGATGAAGGAATATGGAACATTCTTTCTCACAATTATTATTATTATTTATTATTATTATAATATATAATGCAGAAGTATAATGTTAGTACATTTTTATTTCCTTTAAATTCCTTCTATAACAAATCCTAATCTCCTAAGCATATGAACACCTTCGCCTAGCAGGGCAAAGAACATATGCTCAGAAAGGAAAACGAAAAAAGCACATTAATAACTTTCATATCACAACTCTTATACACATGCGCACACACACACAGAGACTTACTTGGAATTATAATATGCATAGTTTAAGTTTTATCTTTTTAGGTTTAAAAATAATAAATGACTACATCTTCATTGTAAAAAGCAACCCACCCACTGTTTATTAATTTTGCTATCTCAAAACATAGTTGTATGTGTGTGTTTACCATTTTCCCATGTAATTTAATATTCTGCTAAAATATGCTTTTTAATCCCTGAGTGGTGTTCCATTGTCCAGTGTATTTTTACACACTTAATCAATCTTTAGCCAATCTACTATACTAGGCAGTTAAGTTGTTTCCAACTGAGTTGGGATGAACAGCCCTGTAGTATTTTTTTGGTATAAATTTCTAGAAGTAGTCTGGTTGAATTAAAGAATACAAACACTTTTGATGGAAAGATTACAAAATGCCTAATTATCCTTAGAAAAATCATAGCATTTTCCAGGTCTACCAGCAGTGTGTGACACTGCCCATTTTTCCTTACCTTCTCTAAGTTTATAATTAAAATGTTAAAACTGTAAATTTTATAATTGTGAATTTTAAAATATTTTATGCTATTATATACAATGGAATATTACTCAGCCGTAAAAAGGAACGAAATTGAGTTATTTGTAGTGAGGTGGATGGATCTAGAATCTGTCATACAGAGTGAAGTAAGGCAGAAAGTGAAAAACAAATACCGTATGCTAATGCATATATATGGAATTTTAAAAAGTGGTACTGATGAA
>NW_020837951.1:54647453-54876792 GCF_003676395.1 Aethalodelphis obliquidens
TACAGCAGAAACTAACACAACATTGTAAAGCATTTATACTCCAATAAAGATGTGAAAAAATAAAATAAAATAAAATATTTTATGTTAAAATATCTTTGTTCAGCTGGTAAACAAATATTGGTTTAAATGTTCATTTCTTTGAGTACTAGTGAGATTGAAAAATTTTTCATATGTTTCAAATACATATTGACCATTTGTATTACTTTAAATGATATCTTCAGATGAGAAAATTGAGGTTCAGAGAGATTAAATGACTTGTTCAAGGACACACAGCTTCTACGAAGCAGATAACTTATTTTTTTCATGTTTTAAAATGAAACGGAATTGCTCTTCAGTTTGTCAGAGTAAGCAATAAAGCCTATGGGGCAAAGTTCTGTTGAATCCAAGCGTTCAAGGATATCTAACTAACATGTAAGTCTCTTCAGGCCAAATCATCTTTATAAAATATTGCTTGGAGAACTATTTTGAAGATTTAATGAATTACAGTTCTTTTACTCCGTAATTTTTAATTCCAAGAGAAATCCAAATCAAGATTGGAAGATAAAAAAGAGATTGCTAAAAAGGGCATCTGAATATGCTGACAGCATCCTTCTTACCATCTATCAGTCATGAATGGCTGCACAGCTGTAGATGCTGAAGGAGACTCTGGTACCCATGACCTCCTTCTCCCCATTACCACAGCCTGAGGACAAAGCATCCAACTGCATATGTTTTATGGTGGTAGAATGCAACCAGCATATTATTTTGAGAGATGCTCAGAAGCTGATGCCTTACTTTTTGTTTCTGAATGCCCCTTTCCATTTCTATCCCAATTAATATATAAGGCCAGGTTGTCACCTGCTCATTTAACCTTGTGTGGCAAAGTCGAAGTCTCCTTTCTTTAATTACTAACAAGAGAGTCCATGAGTTAACAATTTAAAAGGGGGGGTGGGGAACAATAACAATAAAGGAAATGGCATAGTTACTTAAATGGCAGAAAGAAAGGAAGGAAGGGAGGGAGGGAGGGAAGGAGGAAGGAAGGGAGGGAGGGAGGATAAGAGCAAGCAAGCGCACTGGCAAAATGTAATCTAGTAAGAACTGGCCAAAGGTGTATTTCAGCAGGATAAGGAACGTGAGGGACCTGGAAAAAGGGAGGTGTTAACATCTACTGGAGGGGGTAAAATTCTAACACTTCTTTCTACTTGGCTTTAAGATCTTATCCCAGGGGAGTGAAGTTTTTGTTCCAGGAGCTGAGTGGTCAAGATCCCCTCAGGTAGAGTTTACAAGGGAGATGCCTCTTCACTCTCGTCGAATTTGTGATCATTTGTGTCCATGACTATCTCAGGCTAAGAAAGTAAGAAAGAATGGAACTTGAGCACTAGGGGTCTCCAATTTCCCCCCTTCCCAAAGTGATGCTTCCTACACCATTTCTTGTCTTAGGCAGAGAAATAACATAGAATTATTAAGTTCCAGTAGCAGCAATGGGGAGAGGATTCTAGAGTTCAACCACTGCCCCATAAAATGTATGCAGTTTCCACTTCAGTACAGCACTGTAGGACACCATAGTGTCTCTTGGATGTGAACGGAGGGATTCTTGAAGATCTTGCATAAAGTAAAATTCATGTAACTCAAGAGTAGTTTTCCCATAACAATTCTGTATTTGATCCTCATATAAGAGGTGGTGGTTTAATGCAGCAGTCCCCAACCTTTTTGGCACCAGGGACCAGTTTCGTGGAAGACAATTTTTTCACAGACTGGGGTAGGGGTGGAGTGGGGGGGGGATGGTTTCGGGATGATTCAAGCTCATTACATTTATTGTGCACTTTATTTCGATTATTATTACATTGTAATATATAATGAAATAATTATACAACTCACCATAATGCAGAATCAGTGGGAGCCCTGAGCTTGTTTTCCTGCAACTAGACGATCCCATCTGGAGGTGATGGGAGACAGTGACACATGAACTGTGTTGCTTAAGTCCAGTCTACTCCGTAATCTCGTTTTGGTTGCTGTCACTGCAGAAAACCCTGCTTCACAAAGACAGGATGTTGGAAATGGAAGCAGGCGTTTCAGGACTTTTGTGGCAATCTCAGGATACTCCGCCTTGACTTTAATCCAGAATGTATGGAGATTTGAAGTTGTCTCAAACATACTTTTAAGGCCACCATCATCTGAGATCTCAAGCAGTTGATCCTCTTCTAGCACAAAGTCGATTCACCTGGCTTATTCACAAACCGGTCGCGGATCCATTCCTTCCCAGTCTTTTGTGGTTGGGAAGTAATGCTCAAACTCTTCTGAAAGCTGAGATAGGTGATCATGCACCAGCTGGGAGAAAGAAGGCCCTGGCTCAGTCTCTTTCAAAATCTCTGCTAATGTTTGAAACATGTCAAAAATCCTAATGTTCACTCGTCGGCCCCGTAATTCCAGTTTGGCTTTGAATGCAGCCACTTTATCTGCCGTCTTGAACACAGCTGTCATTCTCCCCTGAAGTGACAGATTGAGTTCATTGAGCAGGTTGAATATGTCACACAAGTAAGCAAGTTTTGTGACACATTCTGTGTCACTGAAATGTGAATGTGCTGCCAGGGGTGACTGTTTATCTAAAAGAAATTTCTGGAGCAGCTCTCGTAACTCAAAAACTCTGGCCAGTGATCTACCTTTAGAAAGCCATTTCACTTCTGTGTATAAGAGAAGACGTGTGTGCTCTGCGTCCATCTCCTCACAGAGCTGCGCGAACAGACGTGAGTTAAGGGCATGTACTTTAATGTCGTTGATAATTTTAATCACATCCTGCAAAACACTGTTAAGTTCAGGTGACATTTTTTGGCTAGCCAGCATTTCTCTATGGATGACACAGTGCGTAGACTCACATTCAGAAGTGACCTCTTTGACCCAAGTAGTGAAATCAAAAAGCCATCCAGTCATAGCAGCTACTCCGTCTGTGCATATACCAACACAAAATGACCAATTCAGTTTTCCTGATATGTAATCATTCAAAGAACTGAATAGTTCTGCAGCTGTGGTGTTGGTTGGCAACAAAAGTGCACATAAGATGTCCTCCTGAAAAATATATCGCACAAAAACAAGCATTGTTGTCTTGTTGTCAACATCGGTAGACTCGTGAACCTGGACTGTGTACCACGGTGACTCACTAATCCTAACAACTGTGCCACAGCATCCTCTGCTATTTCATCAGTTCATCTAGTTATGGTGCTAGCCGAAAGAGGAACACGTGTCACCTTTTGAACTGCAGCCTCTCCTAAAAGTTCATGACAAATGTCCTTAGCAGCAGGCAGGATCAACTCTTCACCAATAGTAAAGGGCTTCGTAGCTTTAGCAATGCAGTTAGCCACTAAGGACCATGCTGTCGGTGCAGACACATTTGATGAAGTGGTGGCCTTCAATAATTGCTTCTGTTCTTCGTGTTCACGTTTCTTTCTTTTGAAAAACTCCAAAGGCTTGTCTTTTAATGCAGGGTGCTTGGTCTCCATGTGACGAAGCAGTTTTGAAGATTTCTTGGCTTCGTTGGAGAGCCGGTCACCACATATTATACAAAGCGGGCTTGGAGAATGTGAATCACCTGTTGCAATGAACCTGTAATTTAAGTAGGACTCTTGGTATTTTCTTTAAAATGCAGCTTTCTTTTTGTTGGCAGTCTTAGAGTCTTCTGCTGTCTCATCATTGGGTCTTTACCCCTCTTCAAAGAGGCTCTCCAGTGATGTTTGTTTTTTACTCATTTTGGCTAGGGTTAGCTTGTGGGCTTACCAAAACTGTGACTGAGACAAGTGTGCAGTGTGGGAAAGAGGCACGGACAGAAGTGGTACATAAAATAATGGGTGGGCCAAGTGTAGACTAAAATAAGTGTCGGATTCTGACTTAAAGCCTGCCACCAGATGCAGCTGTACAACTGAAGTACATCAATTAACTTGCCACTATAAAGCCTGCCACCAGATGCAGCTTGTCACTTGCCCCTCACTGATAGGGTTTTGATATGAGTCTGCAAGCAATTGATTTATTATGGTCGCTGTGCAGTCAAACCTCTCTGCTAATGATAATTTGCATTTGCAGCCGCTCCCCAGCACCGCCTCAGCCCCCCCTCAGGTGATCTGGCATTAGATTCTCATAAGGAGCGGGCAACCTAGATCCCTAGATCCCTCGAATGTACAGTTCACAGTAGGGTTTGCCACCGCTGATCTGACAGGAGGCGGAGCTCAGGCGGTAATGCTAGCGATGGGGAGAGGCTGTAAATGCAAATGAAGCTTCCCTCACTTGCCTGCTGCTCACCTCCTGCTGTGCGGCCCAGTTCCTAACAGGCCATGAACCGGTATCATAAACTGGTACCAGTCCGTGGTCCGAGGGTTGAGGACCTTTGGTTTAATGCAGTTTGTGCATTTAGCTTGAGCAAGACCACCTAGTTCAATCCTTGATCCTTCTCTTACTAATGGAGGGAACTTAAGCAAGTTACTTAACCTCTTTTTGCCTTAGATTCCTCAGCTGTAAAATGAAGATAATAATAATACACAATATCTCACTTGATTCTTCCAGCAGCCCCATGAGGTAACAATAGTCCCTACTTCATTAAGTTGTTGTGAGGACCAAAGTGGTTACTACGTATAAAGTGGTTAGAAGGGTGTCTGGCAAATGTTAAGTGTATTATAAGTGTTTGCTTATTAATTACCTTTTATTACCAGCTAAAGTGGACCTGCCATGTAGCAATAGCATAAACATAGTTTATAATTCACTTGGCCCACATGCTTTGAACTTCTTCGATTCTTGACTTTTATTTTTAATTTAGGAGATTTTAATTATTTCAAAATGAGTGTATATGTTTAGATTCTATTTTTCTTTTTATATTGCACTATCCTAAAATTGCATAATTTAAATAAGCATAAAATGAATATGTACTATATGGGCTTTAGGTGTGAAAGTACAATAGATTCAGGGTCCACTGACTGTAGTTCTAAAGGCAATTACTATTGACCAATATACAAGGGTTCTAGTAATTGTGCAATTTGCAGAGATGTGGATGGACCTAGAGACTGTCATACAGAGTTAAGTCAGAAAAACAAGTATCGTATAATATTGCTTATATGTGGAATCTAGAAAAATGAACTGATGAACTTATTTGTAAAGCAGAAATAGACACAGACATAGGGAACAAACATATGGATACGGGGGGGGGGGAAAGGGGGGGGGGATGAATTGGGAGGTTGGCATTTACATATATACACTACTATGTATAAAATAGATTACTAATGAGAACCTACTGTATAGCAGAGGGAACTCTACTCAGTGCTCTGTGGTGACCTAAATGGGAAGGAAATACAAAAAAGAGGGCATATATATATACATATAGCTGATTCACTTTGCTGTACAGCAGAAACGAACACAACATTGTAAAGCAACTATATTCCAATAAAAATTAATAATAAAATATATGTATACCAGGGTTCTTGTGGGTGTGAAGTGGCTCAGGGTGTGTTCATGACAGGCAGGCAACGAGAAGAAGTAAAAAGATGCCTGTCCAGGTTGACCCCCAAGTAAAACTCATGATGACGCTTGTATGCCAGACACTGTTCTAAGTCTTTTACATACATTCTAGTATTCAGTTCTTACAATACCCTCATGAGATAAATACTATTAATGCCCCCATTTACCGATGTTGAAACTGAGACACAAAAAAATTTAAGCAACTTGCCCAAGGTAACCCAGCTGGTAAATGGTAGTGCTGGGATTTAAACCTAAATATCCTACTCCCAAAACCCAGGTGTAATTATCTCACTACATACACCTCAAAAAATTGTGATGTACAAAGTCTGCTTAGATTCTTCCACGCTTTTCTCTTTAGGACCTCTTTATTTCTTAAATACAGCCCTAGCCACACTGTAATGGGCACAGGTATGCTTATGGTAAACACTTTAGAAAATACAGAAAAATAGAAAGCAAAAAGATTCAAGTAATAATATCACCCCAAAATGACCACTGTTAAAATTTTGTGTTTCCTTCTAGACTTTTTTCTAAGTACATGGTTTTGCTCTAGGTTTGTTTTACATAGTTGTGATCACGTGATATATACAATTTTCATCTTCCGGTTTTCCCTCATATTATGACATGTGCTATCCTATGCTATTAGAAATTTCATAAACTTCTTTTATAGACGCTGCATAATGTACAGTTACGTGGCAGTTCCATAATATATTTACCACTATTCACCTTGAACATCTGAGTATTTCCAGCTTTTTTACTGTGGGATGGATGTCTTTGTCCCCTCTTTCTCAATAGTTTCCCTTCTTCTGACATTTCTTCAGATCTTTCCCAGGCACACAGTGACATTGGTGTCCCTCTAGCTTTCATTCTCTCAAAATTTATTTTTTAGAAAGGAGCTGATAAACTCATTCATACTAAAGTGTACATGGTTCATAAAACTTATTTTCTCTTCAAGGACACTTCTGTCAATTTAAGCCAAAGGAATGGAGCTCTAATTGTGAGGGGTTAGTCACCAGAAAATCTAGCTGGGAGATTCCCCCACCCTCACCAATCAGAGGAGACTCTACAATAGCAAAAAGGTGCAGGGCTGACTTAACGTTAGGAAAGCTAATGAGAAGGCAGACTGGAGCTGCAGAGGTGGTGGCGTGGTAAAAGGGAAGGAAAAAGTTTTGTATAAGCGAGGGTGAAAAAACTGGGTAGAAGAATGGAAGAGAATTAGAAAATTCACTTAGCTGCACTTACCTAGTTTCTCCACCTCTCCTGTGTCTGCCTTTCCAAAGCATCTGGCCTTAGGGATGGGCCCGCCCACCTTCTCCTCAGAACTGCTCGGTCGGTTTCTCAGTCCCAATCATTCTGCCAAGTCTCACAGCTTTGGGGCCTTGCGCGGCCACGGAGCCGGTCGCAAGGAGCGGCAGTGAAGTTCTAAGAGGGCCCATTCCAAGCCCTGGGTCCACAGACCATCCTGTGGGAGCGTCACCTCCCTCGGCTTAAGGAGGAGAGTTAACAATACCTGTGGGGGCAGGGGAGTTTGAGGCCTCGTGTGAAAGTTCACAAAGTCCTGTCCTGCTCACCGCCCCCCCAGCACTCTTTTTTTCCCCCTCCTCCTAGAGGCTTCTAGGAGGCTTTCCAGGCTGCTGGCCAATCCGAGGCTGCAGTGGAGAAGCAAATGGGACCCAAGACAGAACTCAGTTCCCCACGACTCTCCCCACTGCGATGCTGCACTGGCAGTGGCTGGTATGGAGAAAGAGGAGGCGTGCTGGTGTGCCGAATGAAGTCCAAACCAAAGGGGCCAGCGACTCCGCCCCTCTGGATTAGGGAGAGGAGGAAACCATAAATCCGAAAACCTAGCCTGACCAATTAAAAAAAAAAAAAAAAGCGAGAGCCTCCAGCCTAAGGCTGGGGAGGAGCGCAGCGGTCCCTGAGTAGCCGTACCCGCTGCAGCCACAGCGTGGGAGCCCTCCCACGCCTGCTCCACCGGGACCCCCGGGCGCACCACGCACGCACCCACCCGCCCTCCTCCCTGGGCCGGCCGCTCCTCCCTCTTTCCTCGCTGGTTGGCCGCGGCGCCGCAGAGCGCGGCGGCGGCAGGAGGAGCCGGGCGCGCCCGCCACGCACGGCCACCGAGCTAGCAGGGGCTGCAGGCGCGGCGCGCGAGCTCAGGTGGCGGCGGAGGCGGCGACAGCGGCTGCGGCAGCGGCCAACGCACACCCTCTCCCCAGCGCGGCCGCATCCCTCCTGCACTGAGCCGCGGAGCCGCCGGCGGTCCCCGGGCTCCACTGGCCCCCGCGCGCACGGCCGAGCCCCACGCACAAGAGCGGCCGCCTCTCCTGTGGTTCGGAGCCCGGGCGCCAGCCATGGGGAAGCCGGCGAAGAAGGGATGCGACTGGAAGCGCTTCCTGAGGAATAATTGGCTGCTACTCTCCACCGTGGCTGCGGTGGTGCTAGGTGAGCTGCGTGGCGGGTGGACGACGCGCGCACCCTCACGCCCTCTCAGCGCCCAGGCCGCGTGCGGGGCGGGCGGGTGCGAGGGTGGGCGCGAGGGTGGGCATGGCGCTGGCGCACCCGATGCTCGGGTCCCTCGGCTCCCCCTCGGCCTTGGACACCACGCGGGGGCTTATCCTCGAGGGTGTTGATTTCTGCGTGCAAAGAACAAAGCTCCTCCGGGACTCCCGTTTGGATGTTCCGCGAGCTGCGGGTTCCTGCTTTACCCAAAATGGTCAAAGGGGCTTGCAAGGGAGAAAGGGAAGCAAGAGCTCTCGGTTCTTCCCGTGTGTGGAAGCAAATATGGTTTAATTTTTTAAATCCTATCTGCTCCCCCCTTTTTTTCCTGAACCATGCGTTGTCCGGACAGGGATTGAGTGTGGATGATGGTTCCCGATTGGACTGGAAGAGGCACCTGAACCTCAGGGATGGTCCGGTTCCCGGGGGGAGGGAGGAGGTGGATGTTACCTTCGGTCGGTCACCCTGGGCAGTGCCTGGAAAGTGCCTTCCCACGCGGCTAGCCGCTGCCCGCACTGAGGCACGGAAAACCTGCCAGATTCGTGCTTGAATTCAGGAGTATGTAGTTGTGGCCCGCAGGATGTCAAGGGGAAGAGAGCTATCAGATTTCTCCCTTTCCCCCGTGCAAATCTACCGAGGTAGCCTCCCTGAGCTTCCTTGCTCTCCACATTGGTTTTCTATTGAAAGTAATTTTTAAGTCATATGTGCTTGTTTTTAAACAAGGTGTATTTAAGTGATTCATTCCTGAGAAATCACTGGACTAGGTGAATGTCAGATCCATTGCTCAGAGGTATGAGTTGTTCCTATTTAGACTCTGAATTTCTGCCAGGTTGTCTGTTTTACACCTTGGGCCCTGGGATGCTCCTCTTTGGCGTTGGCGCCTGACTGCCTCCTTTCCTCTTAGAGTTGGCACAGGTGGGGACACCCAGCAGGTGAGGCTCCTTTGAAAACCCCACCTTCCATTTGGAAACTGGAGCTGGGGAGAGAGTTAGCCTGTACCTCTCCCAGCCTCATGCACTTTTCTCTCCAGCTGCTGCTTCTGAATCTCAGAATATTTGGTGTTGCCTGCTCCCCCTCTTGGTGCCCAATCCCCCGCCCCCCCAAAAAACGTCTGTGGAGGTTAATGGATTCCTCAGGGTCGGATTTGTTCCTCCAGATCCTTATGCAAAGTCAAGTCAGGTTTCTAGTAAATAAATAACATTCTGGAATTACCTTAGCAGAGGCCACGTGTGGGAGGAAAAGAGAGAAGTAGAGGAGCAAGTCTTGACTGCTTAACTCTTTTCCCCAAGAAGAACCACATGGTTTAGGGCATTTGTTTTGTTTTGTTTTGGTTGGTTGCGTTGGGTCTTCATTGCTGCAGGCGGGCTTTCTCTAGTTACGGCGAGCGGGGGCTACTCTTCATTGTGGTGCGTGGGCTTCTCATTGCGGTGGCTTCTCTTGTTGCAGAGCACGGGCTCTAGGCATGTGAGCTTCAGTAGTTGTGGCGCACGGGCTCAGTAGTTGTGGCACACAGGCTTAGTTGCTCCGTGGCATGTGGGTTCTTCCCGGACCAGGGCTCGAACCCGTGTCACCTGCATTGGCAGGCGGAGTCTTAACCACTGTGCCACCAGGGAAGTCCCTGGTTAGGGTGTTTTTAAGGGAAGAGTTATCCCACCCCATCACATTTTAAATAACAGATGCCTCAGAGAGAGTGATTTCTTTTCCCCACAGCCAAATAGATGAGATGGCCTTGTTTGTTTTCCTAGTGACAAGATTCCAGAATTAATTGTTAAATCCCTTTTTAAGGATGGTTTTGGGTAGCCTGGCATTTCCCTCCCAATCCCCCATGGGCGTGAAATGATCCTGCCTTTTCAGCTGTGGGGTTTTCCAGAGATACTCACCTATTAACCAAGTGTGGCACACCAGTGTTGAGTTTACCGATTCACTGGAGGCTGGTTTGGCAAAGATTTTGAAAATTGTCCCCTGGCCTTTGGAACTTGTTGCATAAATACGTCTTCAGAGTCACGGGAGATAACATGTCTGTTTTGCAGACGTGGCCTTTGGTGTCAGATGGGCAATTTCCTCCAGTTTTAATGTGGGTAAGCCCCAGGAGCTTGATTCAGATACTTTGCTCCAGAAAGGAAAAACACCATATAAAAATTGTAAGCACTCAACTGAAGTCTTTCAGCACATTTGCAAAAGGAGCAACATCGGGCAGTCCCTGAGCATTTCAGCTCCTGGTCTGAGAAGTCAAGCCTACACCACCCTCAATGTGTCCATCACAAGGCACTTCCCAGAGTCCTCCTCTTTTCCTCATTCTTTGGAACACTGGGCTTGAGTGCAAAAATCATACCTCTGTCTGTGTAGTCTGTGCTAACTCATTCTGGTTTAAACCCAGAAGTGAAATTGCAGCTAACTTATAACAGGGATGCTAAGTCCATCCATAAGCCCTTTAGGCCATGATAGTAAGTTTATTTTTATAACAGTCTTGATTGATACAGAAGTCACAAGCACTCTCATGTAGCCTCCTTTCTGAACCTTTCAGTATGTGGATCTTAAAGAAGAAAAAACAGTTAAACTTATTTATTACCCTGACAGAATATCATCTTCTGATTAAAATTGAAATGTTTTGTCCCTGCTATAATTCTGCAGCCCTGACACTTTAAAATATTTTGATTTTTGAAGTGAGGGGCAAAGGTTTTTCCCAGCCATCTTAAAGCCTCTGATTTTTGAAGACAGCATTTGAGGGGAAATGAAATTAAAAGTCATCTTTATTAGGTGTAAAAGTTAATTTCTTTCATGGACAAGGAGATGCTAAAAGCTAAATACTTCCTCATATTCTTATTCATGAGATAAAGGGATTGAATAGTTAAGTGACCATCTTTGTTAATTTCTGTGAAACCCTACAAGGTCCTGGAAATAATATCTTGGATTTTCAGGTGAGAGGCCTTTACTAAAATCTGATTAGGAACAATTTTCATTGCATCTATTACAATTCTTTCAAGCTTTTTCCCTGCTTCCGTAGTGTAGTAGTATGAGCACAGAGCCTGGAGTCAAGAGTTCTAGATTTGAATTCTGATACTGTCATGTTCTACCATTTAGACAAAATCTCTGATTCTCTGGAATCCTCAATTTCCTCATCTGGAAAATAGGGATATAGGTCATTACCTCATTTGCTATTAGAGTTGTTTAAGATAATGTGAAAATATCTAGTTGTGTGACTGGCATATAACAAGTACTCAATAAATGTCATTTTAAGATGATTTGAATAATTTCATTGTGAGGAAATTAATATTTTCTTATAAAATAAGGTCTCTCGTGGTCTTTCTCTGTTCTGCTTGGTGTCCAGCCTAGAATTCTGAGTCCAAGGTGATTCAAGTGTTTTGATGACGTGTTCTGTCTAGGTGAACACCAGCTTCCAGAGAATTATTTACTGTTTTAAAAGGATATGGAAAGGATTAATCATTTTGTTTTGTGCCCCATAGCCTGATTCTCATTTCACTTAACAGGGCAGAAATTATGAGGGAAGAATTTTAGTGCTTTCAGTGGGAATTCTGTGCAAGCAGAATCTGTGTGTGATAATTCTGTGTCCAAGCGTTGTGATTCAAGTCAGCCAGTACTGATCATAGCGTGTATAATGTTGGTAAAGCACTCATGGAACCCTCACCCCGTTCACAACATAAAGCCTGATCTTTCTGTCCAGGTTGTGCTTTATCTCAGTGCTTTATTTCAGTCGTTTGAAAAATCTGATTTCCAGGTTGTGGATTTTCAGGAAAGGAAATAGCTGTTGTTATTTACAGGACAGAGCTGGCAAGCTTATTCATCCGGAATAATTTTCTTTGGAGCACTAAAGAAAGGGGTCATTTACAGATTCAGATTCCATTGTCCAAAATCGAGAACAATTCCTTCATGTTCTTAGTAATAACCCTTGCCCTACCCAGCCTTACGTCTCCTACGCCGGAGCTCTTGTATCTGGCAGTGCTAATTTGAGTCATGGTGTAAGCTCTCTTGCTCAGTTTCTACGTGTCTGTGAAGCTCCTGAAGATCGGGGATCGGGCGGGGAGACGACTGCAGCTCAGTGTTCAGAATGTATTTTGTTATCATGAAACTCGTGCTCTGGCAGGTCTCAGGCCTGGTGCTGCTGGGCGTCTAATCAGCTCAGCCTTGGAATATACCTGTAGAGTAACCGATGCTTAAATCATTCGCTCATTCAACAAATATATATTGGGCACCTACTGTGTGCCAGGGACTGTTCTAGAACCAGGGCACATAACAGTGAACAAAATAAAAACCCCTGTCCTCATGGGACTTATGTTCAAGTGGAGACAAGCAGACAGTAAACCGGAAAAATAGGTAAACTACAATGTAGAGTATGTTAGATGGTGAGAGTGCTCCAGAGTAACAAAGCAGAGAGGGCGCTGGGGGATTGCAGGTTGAAATAGGGAGAATGGGAAGGCCCTGCTGGGAAGGCGAGAATTGAAGTGAGACTGGAAAGAGGTGAAGGAGCACAGATATCTGGGGAGATCCTGATGTGTTTAAGGAAGAGCATGGGGGTGGAGTGAGGAGGTGGGGGGAAGAGGCAGTTGGATGGTGTGAGTTCTTATAAGGACTTTGACTTTTACTGGGAGTTGGGAAACGATTAAAAGGTGTTGAGCAGAGCAGTGACATGGTCTGATTATCTTTTAATCAGCTTTCCCTGGCTGGCTGCTCTTTTGACCACAGACAGCGGAGACAAGTGTGGAAGCAGAGAGACCAGTTTAGGAAGCTAGTACAATTAACCTGCTATGTATTTTTTTTAATTAAAAAAAATGATTTATTTTATAATTGTTCTGTATAAGAAAGTTAGGATCTTGTTCTGCTATGTATTTTACACTTTTCTAATCTCATTTCCATCATGGCTAGTGAAATCTTAGGAAATACTTAAGAAAAAGCAATGAAAAAAATATTGCAGCTATAAAGTAGGCCTTATTGTTCACCGTTATATGGACGAGGAAACAGACTTGGAACAGTGCAGAACTCGCTCAGGATCACTCAGATAACAACTGGCAATGCCCAGTCTTCCTATACTTTTCCTTCCTCCCCCTTTGGACTGCTGTCCTCTGTCTTGTTCCCCATCTCCCTGTCATATTTGGTCCTTGCAGACCCTCCTGGAGACCATGGTGGTCTGGCTGTATGCCACATCAGGATAGGGTATGAGGATTCTGTAGTGTGCACTTTGGGCTGTAGTTGGCGCCTTTCTCCCCTGAGACTGAGAAGGGGCTGCAACATGCCTCCACAGGACTCTCGGAATTGCAGTGTGTGCCCTGGAGGAACACTGCTCCTGTGGGATTTGCCAGACTGATCAGCCAGACTGGTCTCCACTCTAGGCTCAGAGCCACCCTTACACCTCTGTCCATGAGGCTGCCCTGCTATTCTTTCCACCTTCAAAGCCTGCCCTTTCTACCTTGTAACTAAGTGGCTTGGTGTGACTGGCACAAAGGGTGTGATTGAGGGACATGGGGGGAGAAAAAGCAAGGCTGCCACGGAGGTTGGCGGCCAGATCCTAGAGAGACTGGAATGCCATGCTGATAAGTCCAGACATGCTCCTGAGGACAAAACTGGACAATGACATAGGCAGGACTGTGCTTAGAAAAGATCCTTGAGGCAGATGGATGTGGAAAATGGGTCCGAGAAGGGTGATCTTGCAAGTGGGCAGATCACCCTAGGGGATTACTGTTAAGGTCCAGGCAGAGAGAGAGAGAGATGGGGGCCTTAGCAGAGCAGCAGCATTGAGAGTGGAAAGGAAAGGACAGCTCTGTGAGGTGTTCAGCAGGTTAATCTGATGCGGCTTGGCTAGGTTTAGTCCTCGGGAGAAGGAGGTGGTGATGTCTGGCAGGAGAGGAAGTCCCGGAGGGGGCAGCAGCTTGGAAAAGAACTATCACGCTCTCCCACTGTACAGAACCAATGTCTACTTGCTTTTTGTTACTGTATAGTTAGAGTGTATTCTAATTTCCTGCCTTCCCCACTGACCCATGAGCCCTTGAGAGAAGGAATTCTGTGTTGCCCCTCTCTATACCCACAGCACCTGTCACAATACCTGGTGGGCTCAATACATTTGTTAAATTGTTGTGTCATTTATGACTCAGAGAGATAGTTAGACGTTATCCTTGTTTATTGAATGAGTAAATGAGCCCAAAGCTAAGCTTGAATTCCACCATACATTCTTCTCTGCCTACTTCAGCCTCCTCTGATCTGCATCAGTAAGACAGATTAACACTTAGTTTACATATACTTATCAAGCATGTTAAACTTTTCTTCTTCAAAACTAGATTATAGACCCCTAGAGGGCGAAAGCATTCTGATTACCCTTAGCAGGCACTAGAAAATGAAAGGAGACCTTAAAGTAATGAGACTGACTCTAAAACACTATATAAAAAAGTGAATCTTTGTTTCTTGTCAGAAGGAAGAGAGGTTCGGATTAGCTGGAAGATCAAAGAGATTTCATTCATGTGCCAACTCCAATTTATAGGTAGTGGACTGTCTGGCGTGATATGTTTGTTGAGAAAGAAAAGTTCTGAAATTGATTACTGATGTCTGCCAAGGGCTTAAGGTCAGGAAATAGTGGCCTGTGTGCTGCATACTTGTTGACCCTGGGTCAGAAAGTCCCTGAAGTTCCTTCTAGCTTTAAAATCCCTTAGCTCTATGCTTGTATAGTCATTCCTCAGTTCCTTGCTGGGAGTTAGAGGAAGTCTTCCTTAGGGAACTAAGGAAGGGTTAAAAGTCATTACTGGAGGGTAAAATGACCTTGATGTTGAGTCATTTGTTCTACATCTGTGACTTGGGGTGTAAAAATGTAAATTGTGTGTGGGACTGTTACCAGGGTAATGTTCTATGTCAGCCTTAAATTATTCATCACAACAGTAATGTGAGGTCTAATAAACTTACGTTGTTTCTATACATGTATATATATCTTGCATGTATCTGCTTAATTAAGTACCTTTGAGAAGCCATCCTTTAGCTGACTTGTCCCTAGTTCCACATATTGAAGGATTAGGGAAACAATTTTGGGCTTTGAATGCCTATGCCTGGTGCTTTCAGTTTTTAAACCAAATCAGAACCCACCAGAGTTGGGGAATCACTGAAAAGATTCTGATTTTTGGCTGATCAAACTTAACCCATCTGTCAAAAATTTGAGCAGTGGGCATAAGAAATAAAGGAAGCTTCAAACGACGACATAAGATGTAGAAAATTATCACATGCCAAATTTGGATTTGGTGGAGCTCATATAGTAGCTCAGATGAGTAAAAACCTTGGGTTGCTCAGACATGGTGTAAATAAATGGGATTAGGAATTAGCTGTTGGAGAGCATATGCGTGCTCATATGAACACTTGCTTATTAAGAGAGAAAGCTTTCCATGTTAATTACTTGGGAGAAATTGTGATTACCTTTAGCAGAACTGAGACTGAAAATAGCTGTCCTATATAGAGAGTCAGTGACATGCTGGCCTGGTGCCAGGCAGCTCTGTTCACCTGAGGAACTGCAGATCTCCCCCATGTTGATGTCGCTGGAGATCTGGGGTCACGAGTACCGTGGGGACTCCAGCACTCTCGAAGAAAATGAGCTCATCTTAGACGGAACTGAGTGGCCCACTTAAACTCCCCCGCAGCAATGTCTGTTAAAGTAGCAAGTCTTTTCAATGGCCTTTCCTATTTTGAATGTTAAACATACATCTAATAGAAGACAACATTGAAGACAGTTACTATTAAGCCAATAATTCACTTCGGAGCTGTAGTTTAGCACAGCAGATAGATTTAGAAGGAGCTGATTCATTATAGTTGCTGAGGAAAACAGCCCCAAACTGCGACAAAGAGTGCTCTGTTGTAATTAGAACGCTCCACAGTAACACCTCTGTTAATGGAAAGGAAGTGTTTCAGTGACTCACTCATTGCCAGAAATGTTACTACCCTACCTTTGAAAAATATCTGCCCACTGCCTGTTCCATTACCAGAGGTAGAATATTTCCTTTCCAGCAAATACTCCTGTACTTTCTGGGATGGGCAGACCTTGTCCCAGCTCACAGACACTTCATGCTGTGTGTCCTGGGTGGTTCCTCTCCCAGGCCCAGCCCCAGTTGTGTGAGCTCTGGGCAGTGGTCCCCGCTCTGCCAGGAGAGTGGGGACTCTGTGCCTTGTTCTCTACCACGAGACCCAGAACGAGCACTGAGGAAACAAGACCCTCCCACCAATCCCTCCACACTCAGGCTAAGGTCTTTGTTCCCAGAGCCCTTGTTGGTCAGAGTCCATAACAGGGTCCACAAGCAGAACAGTTGTCACAGCAGATTTTCCTGTGTCCAGGAAGGGTCCTGATACCAGCATCATGTGACTCTGCTAGGTCTGCATATTGAAGCAAAGTGGTGGCCTTTGGGACTGGAACTTCTATTCAGAAGTGACCTCAGCGGGGGTCTGCACTGTGTGTTAATTTTTACAGCTGCATTGAGACAACTATGCTCTCAGGGGGTTAAAACTGTACTTACTTACTTGGCTAAGGAGGAAATCCTTAGAGAACAATGCTTAAATGAGATTATAAAATTAAATTATTTTTCTACCACTTGAGAGTTATCTGGTTACTTATAATTCAGTAAAGAATTAAGTCAACAAAAAAATGCACCATCACCAGAAATGCCAAACCACAAAAAGCCTAATCTCCGAGCATTACTGGAAAATAAACTGATTCTGTTCTATTTCTGTGGCTATTTCATATACTTAATTGTTTTCTGAGCCACGTAACCACTTTACAAGTTTCATATAAGATTTCCCAAATTATGAGACAATGAGGGAGACACATTTTCTCCTTTGAAAATATGTTTTTCTGTGGGTAACCAAGCCTAATAGGTAATATTTATTGAGGGCTTATTATGACTTTTATGCACATTATTTCCCATTTGAGCCTTAGCACAATGAGGTAAGAAGTGTACTTTTTTTACAGAAAAGGAGACTGAAACTTACAAGGCTTAAGTCACGTGAGGTCACAGTCAGAGCTGGGATTTGCACCCAGGACTGACTCCAAAACTGCAGTTCTTAACTATTAAGCAAGGCTACTTCCTAATGAACCTTGATACACCTAATTGATAGTTCAGAGCATTCTTGTAGACTTCACTCTTGTACAGTAGCTAAATAAAGCCTAGTAGCCTCCTTCTTACTCCATCCCTTGTCTGTCTCTTGGCTTTTCTTTATCATGTCCTTCAACCTGAGACATTCTACAGTATTTAGTCCTTCCCCTATTCATCTCCCATATAAACCTTCTATTTGAACTTATTCTAGTTGAGCTTGTCTAAGAGTTGCTTTCCCAGGATGTGTCATACTCTCCTGCCCTACTGCTTTTGCTCATGTGTTTCACCCACTGTTATCCTACCCATCCTTGATGGTGGATCTAATTTTCACTTTTATCATATAGACTTCTCTGACTGCCAGTCAGAGATGATTTCCCTTCTCTGTGCTCATATAACCCTTAATTTATTTTCCCAAATTGTACTGCATTTGAACCACTACTCCTAATCCTGCCCTGTGGCAGACATCACGAATTGATTATAGGCACTCTTTACCTTGGAGCTTTGCTATGACCTCAGAATCCTCAAAACTCTTCTCTAGGCAACTACTGTTAATCAAAGGGAACTGGCATGTAAGACGAAAAATATTGTCCATTGCTGGGAAAATCTATTCATTTTGCAGTTAATTTAAATTGAACAAGTGTTGATGTTAACGGGCAAGAGATGCAGAGTTGAAGTCTGTGTTTTGTCTTAGTCTGTCAGGCAATATGTGCACAGAAATCACTAATATGAGTGTAAGTGTTGTAAATGCTGCAGGAAAGCTACAACACGCCTTGGGCCTTCAAAGAAGAGGGGGAATTGAGAAACAGGTGGAAATGGGAATTGGAGGAGGCCAGGAATGGCCTTGAGCAGGTGTGGTAGGATTTCTGGGCTTGAAGATTGGAAAGACGACAAACCCAGGTAGAGAGAATGATATGAGTACAGGGGTCTTTATCTTGTGTCCGATTTCAGTATTGTATGAAACTATTTAATATATGTATTGTTATGTTTTTACAGCTTCTCTTTCTTATCTCAGTGTCCTGAGGGTTAAAAAAAAAAAATGCTGTCTTATATGGGTCTGTCACACTCATAGCATCTAACCTGGTACCTGCTTCATAAGAGATGCTCCCAAATATTTTTGACTGATTATAGAACCTTCTTCATTGAAGAAGAGGTCAATCCTTGATGAGCCTATCCCATCGACCCCCTAGTTACCCAGTAAGTTGCATGGGTTTTTGAGTGAAGACCCTGAGGAACTCTTATCCAAGCTGGAGTCATCTGAAATATACTTTACTCCTAGTTTGGGGGCCCCGGAAGAAGGGCAAGCCTAATCACTAACAGTTCTGAAGCCATTTTAGTGTGAGCTCAGCATGACCCTGGAGCTTTCAGAATGGAGAGCATCTTTCTACCCTGAGGAAGATCTGACCTTCTCAGGAAACCAGCACAGGAATGAGCCTGATCTCCAGAGAGTTCTGTGGACTAATTAGACTAACTAATATTTCCATACAATACTGAAACTGGACAGAATTAGAGAGATTGGAAGATCCATCTGGCTTCCCAAAGTTGGGCCATGGCGTGGAGCTGAATCACCCTTGGATGGTAGAGTCTTTTTGAATGTGGTATTTGGCAACTCCCATGTCTTTCAGTGAATTTTTTTCTAGGTTTTCCCCCTCCACACATCGTTTCACATCCCTGTCCAAATTCTGCCCATTTCTGTCCCTGTCTGGAGATTATTTCTATGATAAGAGATTAATTAGCCTGTCTGTGCTGCTTGTTCCAGTAGACCTTGAGCTTAAACAGCTTGGACAAACACTAGACTTGATTGTTAAAGATTCTGAAGATGAGTTTTTACTTTTTTTATTAGCAAAAGTTAATTGTCAACCAGGAGACATAACAGGTTTGCTCCATTTCTGCTTCCGCTTCATTGATTTCTTTCTCACACCTAGAGAATTTCCTGAGGTTTCATCACATGGGAGAAATTCTGAGTTCCACAGAGTAACAGAGGTTGAGCTCTTGTTTGTTGCCAGTGCAGAACACACAGTCCCCGAGAAACATGCCCAGGTCTTCTCTGTAACTGGTTTGCCATTTGCATTGAATATAAGTATTTGCCAGTAATCTCTAACTAGCTTGTTTTTTTTTGAAAAAAAAATTAGAAGTTTACATCTACTGTTGTTTAAGTGGAAATGATTGGGTAAGGTTTGGCTGCGTTGGGTCTGTGTTGCTGTGAGTGGGATTTTTCTAGTTGCGGCAAGCGGGGCTACTCTTTGTTGTGGTGCATGAGCTTCTCATTGCGGTGGCTTCTCTTGTTGCGGAGCACGGGCTCTAGGTGCGCAGGCTCAGTAGTTGTGGTGCACGGGCTTAATTGCTCCGCGGCATGCAGGATCTTCCTGGACCAGGGCTTGAATACATGTCCCCTGCATTGGCAGGTGGATTCTCAACCACTGTGCCACCAGGGAAGCCCCCTTGGCTGCTTTTTAAATTGCAAGTAAGTAACCATCGAAGACTGGATTTATTGAATCCAAGATCAAGATCCTGCAGTGCTCATCGCTGAGTTTTTAAAGGCTTTTTGAATCCCGTTCAGGGCTCTGTGTTCTAGGGGAAAGTGTTGGTAGATCACAGTGAATTTTGCAGTGAGGTTTGCAGCTGTGACTTTTTGCTTAGATTCTCTCTCTTTCTCCCCTTTTACAGCCTCTCCCCATGCCCTGGAACATCTGTTCATGAGGGCAATACTGAGAAAGGAGGCTGAAGATCCTCACAAACGTAAAACATTCCAAGATTCCAAGAATAAACGAAATCCTCTAGTATTACTGTGAAAAGATTATACTCACCATGTTTGTTTCTTTTTTTTTTCTTTTTTTGGTCTCTGCCAGTCATCTTAAATGCATTTATACTTATCTCTAGACCTTAAATCTAATCCATTGTTTTTATCAAATGAGCTAAACATGTGGAGGTACTTTATAAAACTATAAAGTGTCTTATAAATGTTTGTTATTGTTTCCCATAAACAAAGAAAAAAGGGAGTCATGCAAATTGTAAAACTTGAGTCCTGGTTACAATGTTATTCCTTGAAGACACTAATATACAATGTTATCTTCGTGTGTTTTCTAGGGCCCAACTCTCATCCCTGTGAAAAGACATCTGGCCCTTTTTAGCTATATGACATGTTTAATATTCTATACATGAGTGTTCTTTCCTTTCAGAGGTAATAAACAAGCTGGTCTGTCTTTGCCTTTTTTCTTTCAGTTAGGGTTAAGAGAAGCATCTGAGGTATTTAGAGACAGAAATCCCTGACCCAAACTTTCAACACTGGGTACCACGTTCATTTTAATTTAGGAAATATTATACAGTTCTTCAAATACACCTTAACTCATTTGAAGATGAAAGTAAATATTTCTGCAGTCCTTCTGGGAGTGGGGAAGGAGAGGTCAGAGTTATGGCTCCATAGAAGTTAGGAGAAGAGAGGGATAAACAGTTGGCAGGCAGGAACATGGTAAGAATAAGCAGGTGACACAATTTTGAGGCAGAGGTGAGGAATGGGCTGAGAAAGTTGGGGAGTCCCAGTTACTTAGACTTAGCACTCTGGATGCAGGGTTCATCAAGATGGGAATTCCAGGCTTGTGACAGGTCTAGAAAATCCAGGATGACTGGCTCCCTTCTCTCTCGCAGAGGTCCATCTCTTTCCTGCTCTCAAATTGCCCCTGACTAAACCCCACTGTGGGGTAGATGGTCAGATTTCTTTTACACATGGAAAGAAGCCTTCCTAAGATTGTGTAATGAACCAAGAAGGTGTTTATGGGAGTTGTAAAACTGGTTACTGTAAAGAGGTAGGGTTCCCGGATAATCTGGTGTTAAACCCGAAGAAAAGGTGTGTCCTTCAAGCAGAGGATTCCAGGGCCTCTCCAAACTGTGTACGTCTGAGTGAGGAGACTTGTCATTCCTTCAGAGACTTGGAGACCAAATATTTGCCTGGGTACCAAGGAGGGGAAAGAGTGGAGTATGGCCACAAGGTAGATGAAGATCTTTCACAGGAATGTATAAAATAACCTGATCGGTAGAATGACCCATGAGTTTAGCAGATGTGAACCATTTTAAGAGGGAAAAAAAAAAGTAGAATAAAGAAAGTCAACCACAGGTAGGAAACGGGAGATTTTAGAATCCACAAGTCAAGTCATAGATAGGTATCTCAGGAAATAACCCAAACACACATATGTGGGACTGACCCATCTTTAGGGGGGAGAGACAGTCTGGTTGTTCCTAGCTTAGAACAAGCTGGGCCTCTAAGCCAGTTGAATGCTTGCTGTAGAGACTGGATTCCTGTGGGTTGGTCCTCTAACCAACCTTATCCTCACTTGAACCCAAGGGACTCTTTGGACTCCAGGGGCTCCAGAAGCCTGGGAGAAGTCCCAAGGTGTAGGAACCAGGCACCTAACTTTTAATGGGTACATTACTATACCCATTGTCCATCACTGGAGAGGCCATATTTATGATGCCTCTCTGGGTTTGATGGCTCTGGGACAACGTGGCAGAATTGTACCCACATTCCTATAGCCCAGTTTTCACGCTCTGCTAATGGTAACCTATCTCAGCTATTTTCTCCTGCCTTTTGTAATCAGATTTGATGAGTAACGAATAGAAAATACAGTGGTTTCCTGGGCATATGCATTAAATAGCAAAATGGTTCACTTCAATGCAGCAGGTATTGGCCAAACATCCATGGAGTGTCAGGCACTGGTGCCTGGGACATTACGGGGGTACAAAAGTGAGCATACAATGCTTATGCCTTGGGAACTTGCGATGAAGGGAGGGGCTGAGATAGAGGTCTTTTAGAGGGGACAATAGATGAAGATGAAGCTCTGAAGGACTCAGAGAAGAGACTCATCTCACCTGGGGAGAGACCCTGGGAAAGGCTTTCTGGAGGAGGTGACTCTGTTTTGAGGGGTGATTAGCACTTCACTAGGCAAAGATAGTGACAAAGGGTTTTCCTTGGAGGGGGATCTGCGAACAAGCGCACAAAAGCAAGGAGCATCTTTAAGAAACAGCAAGGAGTTTATTGTGACCAGACATGATAAGATCAATGATGATGAAGATGTGAGGGCCTATATCAGCTAGGGCAGACCTGACAGAAAACAGATGATCCACTCACTCAAAAGTATATAACTGAACAGACTGTAATCAAGGGACTACTTACAGAGTTAGGTGGGGTTAAGGGATGGTGAGGCACCCAGGGCTAGTAACTGTGGGAAGCTGTTAACTCTCCTATGCCAGAATGGTCAAGGGAAGGGGGACAGTGTTATCACAGTCCATTGGGGGCTGGGCTGCAACAGAGTAGCTGCTTGATAGGACCTGTATGGCCACAGAGGAACATAGCCACTGCCAGAACCATGGCAGGACAGGGAAGGAATGAAGACAACATATACCCCAACTTTTCTCTCTCTGTCCTAAGATCCACAGTTAGTGCTTCTCCTTGGCTAAACCCAGCTAAAGCCAGAGGGCAAGGAACCCCAGGTTACATAATTGGTAGAGATCACTCTCCCAGGACACAAAGCGGGGCAGAAAAGGACAGAAGGTAAATCTAAAGGGCAAAGGGAGAATAACGGGCACAGAGCCACATGGCATTGAATGCCATGCTAAGAGGTTTTCTTGGGACACCATTATCAAGTTCTACGAATGATGGTAGAGAAGTTAGTCTGATGGTGTCTGGTAATACTGGAGGCCTCTGCTATGGGCATTTTGAGAAGTAAGTGGTATAATGACTCCTGTATCGTCTGTAACCATGTACCAGCATGACCATTCTCCTACCTTGCCCTATCCCACAGGCCCATCCCCATGGCTTCCACAGCTAGAAGGCCTTGCCCTCACATCAACCAGCTTTTCTTTCATGCAAAGAGGGCCAGCGTGGTTGATCGAGAGGGCACCCAGAATATCAGTGACACTTTCGCTCTCCCCACTCTTCTAATTGGAAGTGACAGAAAATCCCAGTTGAACAGGCTTAAGCCAGAAATGTGGGGGGTCGGCATAGAATTTATGGCTCAGAGAATTTAAGAGCTCAGAAATGGTGAGTGGTTTCAAGTACAGCTGAATTCAGGGGTTCAAAAATATCATTCTGTCCTATTCTCTCTTTACGTATAGTCTCTGCACTCTTGTGTTATTTTCACTCTCAGGTAAGACACTCCCACTGGTGGTGAGATAGCTGCCAGCACAGTTCAAGGTTTCCATATCCCTGCTTCATACCCAGCAGAAAAGAGAAAATGTCTCTCTGTTCAAACAAGACTCTGGAGCCTTGGCCTGAGTTTCACTCAGTCCTAATTGGGTCAATGACCATTCCATAATCAGTCTTGGTACTAAGGAAACGAGATTATCTGATGGGCCAGGCCAAAGTCACTCCTTCATCCCACCCTCTTCCCCTAACTTCTGAATTAGTTATAACTTGAGCTGGACCTGAAACAGATTGAGAGTTGGGAGATATGCTATTAACAGCAGAGACAATGGACATTGGGTGGCAGTTACAGCAAATGTTTTGCCTTTTATCTGTTGTGCTCCTGAACTGTTTCCTGAATGCACTTGGTGTATACTCATTGCTAAGCTTTATTGAATTCATAGCATTACAGAAACATTTGAAGTTGTTTAGATAATAAACACATACTTTGAAAATAATTAAGACAGAAACTACTTTAAAGCCTGAGGGAGGGGAAGGAAAATTAAGCAAGGACCACAATTGAATTTTTGCTTTAAACTCTTAAGAATTTTAAAAAAACAACCCCCCAAACCCCAAAAACCCAGCCTATTGCTAGTGTCATATTTAGTGATGAAAGTCTGAATGCTCTCCCCTTAAAATCAGGAATAATGCAAGGATGTCCACTCTTACCACTTCTATTCAGTATCTTACTGGAAGCCTGATCCAGTGCAATACAGCAAGAAAAAGAAATAATGAACATAGATTGGAGAGAAATAAAACTTACCCTGTTCACAGATGGCACGGTTTTCTACATAGAAAATCCCAAGGAATCTACAGCATAACTCCTAAAACTGGTAAGTGATTTAGCAAGGTTGCAAGATACAAGATTAATTCCCAAAAAAGCATTTGTTATTTCTATATACTAACAATGTAAGATTGGAAATGGAAATTTAAAAATATTATTTAAAATTGCTCCAAAAAGTAAAAGATCAGGTATATATCTAACAAGATGTATGAATAGGATCTATAGTTGAAAATTACAGAACACTGATGAAAGAAATTCCAGACCTAAATAAACAGTCATACCTGTTCATAGATTGGAAGATACATCATAATGATGATGGCAGTTCTTCTGAAATTGGCTTATAGTTTTAATGCAATTCTAGTCAAAATCCTGGAAGTATTTTTTGTAGATGTATCAGACAAACTGATTCTAAACTTTATATGGAAAGGCAAAGGAATAACAATTTGGAAAAAGAAGAAGAAAGTTGGAAGAATCACAGATGACAGTAATCAAGACTTTGTAATACTGGTGAAGGGATAGGCACATAAGTCAATAAAATAGAATAGAGATTCCAGATTTTTGACAAAGATGCAAAAGCCGTTCAAAGAAGAAAGTAAGTCTTTTCAGCAAATGGTATTGGAACAGCTAGACATTCATATGCAAAAAAAAAAAAAAAAAAAGAACCTCTACCTAAACATCATATTTTATACAAAATTAACTCAAAACGGATCATAGATCTAGAAGAAGAGTAAAAAAGAAAATTTTCAGTCTTTGTGACCTAGACTTAGGCAAAGAGTTCTTAGATATTATGACCAAATAGAATTCATAAAAGAAAAAATTGATAAATTAGACTTTATAAAAAAAAAAGAACCTTTGTTCTATGAAAGACACTGTTAAGAGAATGAACACAACAAATCATAAAGTTGTACACCTTAAATGTATGCAATTTTTAATTGTCAGTTATATTTCAATAAAGCTGGGTGGGGGGAAAAAGACTGAAGAATCTTACATACTAGGAAAAAATAATTGCAGATCACATAGCCAACATGTCTGCACTTGTATCCAAAACATAATAAGAACTTTCAAAACTCAATAGTGAGAAAACAAATAATCCAACTTTTAAAAGTCACTTCACCAAAGAGGTTGTCAAGTAAACACACAAAAAGATGTTCAGCATTATTAGCCATTAGGGAAATGTAAATTAAAACCACAATGAGACAAGGAAAAATTTTTTTTTGTTTATTTAATTTTGTATCTATGTGAGATGCTGGATGTTCAGTAAACGTCTTGTGGTCATCATCTCAATGTATGTAAGTCAAATCGCTGTGCTGTGCACCTTAAACTTATATAGTGCTGTATGTCAATTAAATCTCAATAAAACAAGGATAAATTACGAAAAAACACAAGATGCCACTACATGCTTATTAGAATGACTAAAATAAAAAAATCCAGTACTGAGTGCTGATGAAGATGTGGAACAACTGGTCCTCTTAAACCTTGCTGGTGGGGATGTAAAATGGTACAACCACTCTAAAAAACAGTTCTTAGAAGTTAAATATACACTTACCATATGACCCAGCAATCCTACTCCTGGGTGTATACCCTAGAAAGAGAAAAACTTATGTTCACACAAAAACTTATACACAGATGTTTATAGCAGCTCTAGTCATAATCACCCAAAACAGGAAGCAACCCAGATGTCCTTCAGTGAATGAAAAGATAAATACTGTCCACCTATATGAGGTGATCCATTCATCAAGAAGAAGGAACATATTATTGATATGCAGAAAACATGGATGAATCTCAAGTGCATCATACTTAGTGAAAGTAACCAGTATTAAAAGGCTACTTAGAGTATGATTCTATGTACAAGGCATTCTCAAAAAGAAAAAAACATAGTGGAGGAGAACAAATCAGAGGTTGCCAGAGGTTAGGGACAGGGTGTGTGTGTGTGTATCACTGTAAAGGTATAGCATAAGGGAGTTCTTAGGGGTGATAGAACTATTCTCTGTTCATATCCTAATTTTGACGGTGGTTGTAAGAATTTTAACACATGTTAAAAATCATAAGACTGTGCATTAAAGTTCAGTCTTACTGTATGATAAATACACTTAAACATACACATACACCTTAAGAGTCTGGCTGGTACAGACAGGCCCAGTGTTTCAGGAGGTGTTCTATGTTTAAATGGTGTGAGGAATTCCTTCTTTCTGGTGTCTTTTCATTCCTGTGAAGAGCGAAGCCTCCAGTGGACTGATGCTGCCCTCCTACGGAGGATATCTGATCTAATTGTTTTTGGTATTTTGGGGTGTGGAAGATAAGGGATCTTCTTAACTCCACACCTGCAGGGCCAGCCAGGGCCTGCCTTGTTACCTGGACACACGTCACATGGAGGAGGTTGGGAAGGTTTCCAAACACCCTTGAGCTGAGGTGTTTTTGTTTTTGTCTTTTTAAATAAATTTATTTATTTTTGGCTGCGTTAGGTCTTTGTTGCATGAGGGCTTTCTCTAGTTACTGCGAATGGGGGCCACTCTTCGTTGCGGTGCGCCGGCTTCTCTGCGGTGGCTTCTCTTGTTGCGGAGCACGGACTCTAGCCACGCCAGCTTCAGTAGTTTTGGCACACTGGCTCAGTAGTTGTGGCACATGGGCTCAGTAGTTGTGGCTCACAGGCTCTAGAGCGCAGGCTCAGTAGTTGTGGTGCACGGGCTTAGTTGCTCTGCAGCATGTGGGATCTTCACAGACCAGGGCTCGAACCTGTGTCCCCTGCATTGGCAGGTGGATTTTTAACCACTGCGCCACCAGGGAAGTCCCTTGAGCTGAGTTTTGAAGTTGCTGAAATGGTAAACAAGTAAAGTCGGAAAGCAGAGGGCCTATGTGCACAGGCTCAGAGACCTGGGCACTGGGGTGGGGCTGGGGGTAGGGCGGACCAAGGAGCTTGCATGCCACCCCGTGATGGGAAACCATTGAAAGGGCTTTAAGCAGGAAAGTAACTCAGCCAGATTTGCATCTCGGAAAGATCGTTCTGGCTTTGATTTGGAGGATGCATTGGAAGAGACAAGACAAGAAGCAGAGAGAGTGTTAGGAAGTTGATGAAATAGTCTTGGTGAGAAATGAGCCCGACCTGAACCAAGGTGGTGGCAGTGAGGATGGAAGGGAGAGAGACAGATTGTTTAGACAGTAGAATCAGCAGAACTTGGTGGCTGTTCGATGTGGGCCTGGGATGGGATGCAGAGTTGTCTAGAATGTCCCCAAAGTGTACCACTTTAGACCCAGACTGCTTCGGTATCTTAGCTGTGTCACTTATTTCCTGTGGACCTTGGGCAAGCTACTTTACTTCCTTGTGCCTCAGTCTCTCACCTGAAAATGAAGTCACCTCACAGAGTTGTGAAGATCAGTCAGAGTTAATTATGCTTAGAACAGTACCTGACCATAGTCTACACAGCCCTCAAAAAATGTCTGCAGTGACAACACAATTTAGGAAGATAGGGAACTCTTCCAGGTATCTATTTCTTTTTTAAAATTAATAAGCCAATTAATTAATTTGGTTGCACTGGATCTTAGTTGCAGCAGGGAGCCTACTTGGTTGTGGAATGTGAACTCTTAGTTGCAGCATGCATGTGGGACCTAGTTCTCTGACCAGGGATCGAACCCGGGCCCCCTGCATTGGGAGCTCGGAGTCTTAGCCACTGCACCACCAGGGAACTCCCAGGTATCTATTTCTGTGTAACTAATTACTTCCAAAGTTAGTGGATTAAAATAGCAATCATATTATTATCCCTCGTGGTTCTGAGAATTATTTGGGCTCAGCTAAACAATTCTTACTTGTGGTCACTTTTGTGAATGCAGGGATATGGTGGCTGGGCTGGAGTCAACTGAAGGGCCATCACTCACGTGTTTACTGCCTGGAAGACTCAGACAGCTGTTCTCTCTCTCTGTCACTCACTCACTCACTCACTCACTCGCTCTCCCATGTGGTCTCTCCAGCAGGGCAGCTTCAGGGTAGCTGGACTTTTTACATGGTACCTCAGGTCTTCAAAGTGAGTGTCCCAAGAAGAGAAACCATCAAAAGCCACCCCTTTTCTAAGCTAGCCTCAGACTCCATGCAGGCTCATTTCTGCTGTATTTTCTTTATTAAGGTCATTACAAAGACCTACCCAGGTTTAAGGGAAGGGGACAGAGACTCCATCTCCTGATGGGAAGAGTGTCAAATAATGTGTGGACCTATTTTAAAACCACCAGCTAACCCAGGAGGAAAAGTCAGAAGTCTTCTGGGAGAAGGAAAGATAGGTTTATTTTTAGTATGTTGGGTCCCATGTTGAGTTATATATATCTAGGTAGAGATTGCCTGAAGACCTGGAACTTGGGAGACAGAATGAGGCAGGAGATAGAAGTGGAAACTGAATCTATAAGAGCAGATAGGATTACCCTGGGAGAGTGGACAGCCCATGAATAGGTCAGAATACAAACTCCTTGGCAAACACCAGTATCAGTGTGGAGGGGAATGTCCAGAGGTGGGGAGATGGAGAGCTTACTCAGCCTGTCTAGGTTCCTCCAGACATCCATCCGGTTTTACTCGTAGGATGTTGCAGTCTTAGAATTCTTTCTCTGGGTCCTAGCATCCTCTTGGCAAAGAGTTATCTTTTCAGCCAGAATGGACTCTTGGACCCACATTGAGCATCCTCTCCCCCTCTCCCACCAGGCTGCTACTGTCAGAATCTCCTGCCCTTCCTGGAAGGCCAGGCAGTGCGTGCAGGAAGCACAGCATTCTGATTGCTTCTGTCCTGTACATTTTCAGTATGGGGCAAGGAATTAGATCCTCCTCCCTCCTTCCAGTCAGGTGTTTTCCCTGAACTGAAAGATTACTTGAGCAAGTTGTTAGGAAAGTCACTTCTCTTCAGCCACCTAAAAATCTTTTTTTCTGAATTCAAGCCACGTCCCTGTGACTGGCCTTCAGTTCCAGATCCTTTTAGAGAACCACTCTGGTACTAGGGCTAGCCTGGTTCCTCTTTGGAGTTGCCACAAGGAAAAAGGAAGTGACTTGCGATTCCACAAAAGAGCCAGGTTCCAAATCAGATGTGTCTGACTTCAGAGCTGAGCCCTTCACCCCAGGCATCCTTCTAAAGACACCACTGTACACCTACCCTGAATGGCCTGAACATTTGGACAGTTTCCTACGTATCTCAGCCCCTACATACCTCAGCCAGCTTTATCTCCAATCCAGGCTCACCCCCATGCAAACATGTTCAATGGCTTCTCATTATCTCTACTAATAGCTAATCTTGGTATATTACGTTATAGTGTAACACATGGTTTCTCTTGTTTAATCTGCATAACGACCCAGTTATCGGAAGGGACCTACGCTTAGGGAAGTATAAATTCTCCTCGCTGGCATTCTAGGCCTTTCATGGTGTGCCCCAACTTAGGTTTCTGTCTCAGTTCTCTAAACCACGCCTCGAGCACCAGCCAAACCACTGGCCAAACACATCCTTGTAACCTCTTCATGGGAGGAGCTGCACTTTGGGGTCTGACAGACCTGGTCTCAAGGCTGGCCATGTGACCATGGGCAAGTTTTCTAACCTTTCTTGTATGTATTCATTGTGCTACATGATTTTATATAAGGTACTTGAGCATCCTTGGATTTTGGTATATGCAGGGGCTCCTGGAATCACTCCCCTGTGGTTAAAGTAATGCAGGGACAACTGTACATTGTAGAATAAAGGCTTGTTAGGTTAGATGACTGTAAAGGTGCTTAGGACAGAGGCACTTGATGAGTGTTTCTTCTTCCCCTGACTCCTCTGTCTTTGGCTGTTTCTCCCACTTTCCTTCTTCTTCAATAATACCTGCCTTTTGAATTCCTATTCTATTATGGAAGGTGCATCGGAACCTCTCCCTTTCTTAATCTAGCCTAATGGGAATTTCAAGAAAGTCTTGAATTCCTACAAACTCTGGGGTGGCGTCCTCTGTAGACTCGCAAGCGCTTCTGACTATCATTATTGTGCATGTCCTGTCCTGCCTTCTAGAATGTAGGCTCTTGATGGCAGGGGCAGCATCCTCTCTTTGGCCTCTCTTCCTGTGTTACGTGCAAGAAGTTAGATAACACTTGCAGGATTCACTCAAGAACATGGGAGGCTGTATGAGGTCATCATGATCATTTCCTGGTCCCTGTGGTGTTTGCTTTCTTTTGAACACAGCAGCTTTCCCTCTTGTGTTTTATCATGTTCCTATACTGTCTTCAGTGGGAAAACCAGAATAAAAGATGACAGCTCAACAGGAAGTTGGCTTGCAGAAGTATTTAGTGTGACCTCACAGAGCTTAACAATTGTTTTTAAGCTTTCATTAACATTTAAAAATTGAGTGGTTTCACACAGTGACCCAGATTCTTAGTTTCTCTGTAAAAAATTCAGAAGATGAGGCCACCCTGGACCCTCACTTCCATGTGACACTGCTTGGCTGGAGCTGTCAGGACCACCACAGGCCCCTCAGGCCTGTTTCTCGCACTTCTGCCCGGACTTCTGGCCTTGGACATTTACAACCTTTGCTGTAAACTGTGAAAAATCATTAAAATATATTTCAACTCTATAATTAAGAATGGTGGACTTCCCTGGTGGTGTGCAGTGGTTAAGAATCCGCCTGCCAATGCAGGCGACATGGGTTCAAGCCCTGGTCGGGGAAGATCCCACATGCCACGGAGCAACTAAGCCCTTGAGCCACAAAAAAGCTTTCTGTCAAGCTTTCATTACTAAATATAGTAACCTATTCATTGTGCTTGTCACCTTTGATTGCTTTTGAATGATTCCTCTTGGTGACTTTTATGTCTCCCATAAAAACCCATATCCAAGGCTTCCCTGGTGGCGCAGTGGTTAAGAATCCACCTGCTAATGCAGGAAAATAAAAGGAAGCTAAAGATAAGGTTACTACACAAATGTATCTTATGTGGTTCATCTATTTGGTCTACTAGTGGGCATGAGAAGTATACCAGAATTGAAATGAAAACTCTAGTATTGATTATAATTCACATCTCTTTTCATTTGCCCTAGCATTCTTAACTGTACCCAAATAACTCTAAGTTTTCACATACTAGTTATTTGAATTTGTGAATTAACATATCCAGTGATATCCTCCTTGAATCTTCCTGTCCTCTAGTCATTTTACTCCCAATTAGCATGTCATCCATCAGAGGTTGATGAAGAAAAAAAAGATGTGTGAGTCATCCCAACCCAATTTCTTTCTCGGTTAATAAAAGGTAGTAGGGAGTGAGGATTCCTGGGGATGGGGGGGAGTAAGCCAATTAGATGTTATTAGAACCATTTGGAAGAGGATAAAGAAGAAATATTTATTGATAGAATTTGTGATTTTTAGTTGTCAGAGTCATCACAAGTGAAGAAGTTCATATTAACATTAAGGCAAGCTTTCAGAGAATGTATGTTTCTTGATATGGAACATTTCCTTGCTATATATAAAATAGATAACCAACAATGACCTACGGTATAGCACAGGGAACTATACTCAATGTCTTCTAATAATGTATAAGGGAAAAAAAGAATCTGAAAAAGAATATATACATATATATATATATATATATATATATATATATAACTGAATCACTGTGCTGTACACCTGAAACTAACACAACATTGTAAATCAACTATACTTCAATTAAAAAAGAGAAGAGTATTTCTAAAATTATTATTAAAAGAATATGAGAAAAATACAAACTGATATGTAAACTATAAAATATGTAAAATATCTATAGGTAGACAGAATAAAAGTGGTGTGTAAAAACAATAGTTATATTGGGTTGACGAAGATGAACTTTTTTTTCCTTCTCACAGTATTCTTAGATGTTTTGTCATGATAATAAATATAATTGAAGGGGAAGAAAAGAAATGAAAACAAAAGCTTTCACACGAACTATACTTTTTCCAAATTTGCTGAATAACGTGTACTTGTACTCTTTACCTTTTAAAATGTGATTTGTTTTTTAAGTCTTAACATTTACAGACTCATGGGAGATCATCAAAATTGTTTTTCTTGCCACTAAAATTTGCACTGGGGGTGGTATTTTTCCGTAGAAATTTATACAGAAGAACTCAATGTTGTTCCTTTCTTCTTTCCAATTCTTGTTTTTCTTAGGGATTGCCATAGGCGTTTTGGTTCGAGAATACAGCAAGCTCTCCAACCTGGAGAAATTCTACTTTTCCTTTCCTGGAGAAATTCTAATGAGAATGCTGAAACTCATCGTTTTACCATTAATTCTATCCAGCATGATTACAGGTACCTTGAGAAAACTGACATTCTCCATGATTATTTAAGGAGCCATCCCATCACCTGAGTTGTTCTTTTCTTATTATGGAAAAAGTCAAAATGCACTTGATGCATCACACACACACACAAACACAGACACACAAAACACCCCTCACTTGGAAAGTGTATATTTGCTTGAGTGAAATATTTCATTATTCACAAAGTGGCATTGCTTTGTGGCATTGCTCTGCCTGTAGCACTGTCCACCGCAGCTCAGATCTTCATTTGACCAGCCGTATAATGTCTTATGAGGAAGGAAAAAAAAAGGCATATTTGGTCAATGAGATGTCAGCCAGTGTCCTCAGGGAAAATGTGGTTGTCAGTCTTGATCATGTTTTCAGTAGTTTACTCGTTTGTTTCTCAGCTGTATCCTGCCCCCTACCCTGTCAGCGGCAGCCTGCAGAGTCCTCTGTCCCCTCTTCTCACTCACATCCACTTCTCCACAGAACTCAGAACTTGCTACATACTTGCCTTGGAAATTTGCCCAGGGGACCAGCAGTCACATGCTGTGGAAAAGGTTTAATGATGGCTTGGCACCATATTTTAAAAACCTGGTTTTCTTAAATCTGAACTTGTGATGCAGTTGAATTTGGAAATGATTTTTTCCTTATAGATCATTATATTGCAGGGTCTCTTTAAAGAACAAGCGCCTTGATGTAGATAGAGATTAATTTGGCTTACAAAAATGTCATTTGTCTGGGTATGGTAAGCTTCTCTGTGCATTCCATAGTTTCTTGTCCTTATCTTCATTCTGGCAGTAGGTAAAATGTGGCAATCACTAGTGTTGCCAGCTTGAAAATCATGGTTTTATACAACCAGGCAATTAGAGTTCTCGACATGGCCTCTTCTAGAACATTTTTCTCTGCTGCCACTAAAGAGACCTAGGACTGATCTATGTAGAGTACTGGACATTGGCTGGGTTAAGGGAGGGTGGGTGTCAGGATCTTCTGTGTTCAGCAATGCATTGCTTGAGCTGTGGATTTGGCCATTGACCTTTTGAAGTGCCAAACTCCAATCAGACTAGAGTCCCTTGGGTGTTGGTGTTCTTGGCCTATTACAAACCTAAAGAGAGTATAATTATGTTTTGAAATGACTGGCTTCTTTTAGGCCCTGCAGCCAGAGGGCCAAATCAGCAGACCAGTCATTTGTACCATATAATGTTTGTTTATTTGTAGAAGTGATTGTAAGCATTTAAAATTTGGAAGACTTCATGTAAGTATCCAGATTTCTGGCTTCCTCTGAAAAAAAAAATAAGATCAGGAAACATTGGAGCCATGTTCCCACACACCAACAGTGGTTTGGAGCTGAGAAACAGCTACTCTGTTTACTTGGAGCAAATGCATTTGAGGATGCCACAGTCCCCACCACTCCCTATTGCCTAATACCTCATCTACTTCACTCATTTACATTACCTGCCTTTCCCTGTAGACACTGCCATTACAACCCCTTAGAATTTTCTCCATATTGAAGAGTCTTAATCTCTTCTTAGGCTCCTTTGAGAACATGATGAAAGCTTTGGACTCTCTCTCAAGAAAAGTGTTCACAATTGTACATATATACTGTATTTTACATGCGATTGCACGAAGTTCATAAACTACTTAGTGATTGATACTTACGTCTATAGACTAGTTTTAGGATGTTTGAAAATATATACTGCTCTTGGTATTCAATAACTAGTGAGATTTTTGCAGTCTGGCTGTTTTGGGTGCTAGCTCAGCCTTGCAACCCTGAGCATTCCATTCACATAGCCTAGCTGCTTTTTGAAGGTGTAGCACAGGTCTGGAAATTTCTACAATTTTCCTTCACCAAATCCCCAGCAGTTAAACAGGAGTTAGAAAGCAGAACAACTACCCATTCTTTTGACATAAAGTGATAAAATGATCAAAGATTCAAGGGACATGAACAAAGCAGAATGGAAATGATGATGCTATATTTGTGTTTTAAATTGTCAGATTAAAAGGAAAAAATAATAACAATATGAAGGCAAGGTTATGGGGAAATGGGCTCATTCATTCACTTTCAGTTACTGTATAATTGGAACAAACTTTCTGGGGGCAGTTTGGAGCACGTTCTGACCTTTCCACGTAGTATTTCTACTTTGATGAATTTAGCGCAAAGAAATAACCAGAGATATGTTCAAAGATTTAGGTACAAGGATGTTCATGGTAACATTTTTTTAATAATGGTGATAAATTATAAGCTGTCTAAATGTATGTTATACCTGTAAGTTAGGATTCTATGCAACTATTAAACACTTTGTTTTGGAAACATAGTTAATGAAGGTGGAAATGTTCCTGATACAATATAAAGTAGAAGGATAAAACAAATTAAACAAGATATTGTGTACAATCCAAATTTTATTAAAATGTATATACATTTTAAGAGTCGGGATCAAAACCAAATGGCTAACAATGATTAGATCCTGATACTAAGAAAAAGTGATTCACTGAGCTTTCTTTGCATTTTCAAGGCAAACACACGTTAGTTTTGTTTTGTATTTTCTTTCTTCCTTCCCTTCCTTCCTCTCTCTCTCTCCCTTCCCTCCCTCCCTCCCTCCTTCCCTCCCTCTCTCCCTCCCTCCCTCCCTTCCTTCCTTCCTTCCAGAGGAAGAAAGTAGGATGGATTCTGCTCTGTGCTCCTCCAGCCTTCCCTCTGGTAGTTTCCCTCCCACTCTCCTCCCCAGCTCTGCTCCCTGTTCCTGCAGCTCAGCACCACCTTCACCTGGTGTGTGGTCCTTCCCCCAAACCCTGCAGTGGTCCTCAGCCTCCCCACCCAGCACAGAACCAGGAGAGTAAAGCAGAAGATGGCTATGGAAAATACACAGGAAGAACAGTTTTCAAGTTTTGAAAGCCTTTATAAATCCAGCAGGTCAAGAGCTTATTTTATACATTTATTAGGACAAAGGAGAATACATGTTGGAAGTGGGAGAGAGTTGAGTGAGTGCCCTAAGGATACATAAATTAGTGGTAGAGACAAGCAAAACTGAGACCTAAGACTAATGATCTGTGCTTATGCATAATCTGGCATAACACGTAGGAAAAAATCCTCTGCCATCAAAGCCTCTGCTGATGTAAAACTACTTACTTTATAGCTGTTTTAACAGGAAGAATATCTCTTTATGTGATGATGAGGATCAGATGTCACATTAATCAGGGAAATTTG
This sequence comes from Aethalodelphis obliquidens, assembly GCF_003676395.1. Classification (NCBI taxonomy): domain Eukaryota; kingdom Metazoa; phylum Chordata; class Mammalia; order Artiodactyla; family Delphinidae; genus Aethalodelphis; species Aethalodelphis obliquidens. The sequence goes on from NW_020837951.1 coordinate 54,682,891, forward strand.
AATATACAATGGTTATGAGATGGTATCAAGAAATTGTTGATAATTTTGTTAGCGGTGATAATGGCATTTAGTTACGTAAGAAAATGCTCTTTTATCAAAAGTGTGTGGAATTATGTAGGGATGAAATGACATAATGTCTGGAATTTGCTTTAAAACAGAAAAAAGAAGGACTTCTCTGGTGGCACAGTGGTTAAGAATCCACCTGCCAATGCAGGGGACATGGGTTCGAGCCCTGGTCCAGGAAGATCCCACATGCCACGGAGCAACTAAGCCAGTGCACCACAACTACTGAGCCTGTGCTCTAGAGCCCGCAAACCACAACTACTGAGCCCATGTGCCACAACTACCGAAGCCCATGCACCTAGAGCCTGTGCTCCCCAACAAGAGAAACCACCGCAATGAGAAGCCTGCACACAGCAAAGAAGAGTAGCCCCCCGCTTGCTGCAACTAGAGAAAGCCGGCACACAGCAACGAAGATGCAATGCAGCCAAAACTAAAAAATAAAATAAAATAAATTAATTAAAAAGAAAAGAGAGAGAGGAGGCACAATAGACATAATCTCAAGGCATTTTCAGAGGCGGATAGTGTGGGCACCAACAGAATCCTACCCTTAATTTACATCCTGAGGGACACACTCGTGCCATGTGCAGAATATCAGTGCTTAGGCTCTGTTAACATTAGGGTCTGTAAGCTGTATTTATATCACACCACCAGGGAAATAGCAGGGGAAATGGCTTTTGGCCATGCCTGAGAATTGTGGCTCTGGAAAATCCTGGCCCATTCTTATCAGCCAGTGAGTTTAAATTCAGGTCACATTTTCTTTAATATACAAATTATAATGACTGGAGCCTCCAGCACAGGAATGGAGCAGCTCCTTGGCGCCTGCTCCAAGAAATTCCCTGAGCATCTTTCCAGAATGCTGTCTTACTCCCCTGATGCAGAAGCTGCAATGACAACCATTTGATCTCACCTCCAGGGGCAAAGGTTTTCCATTACTGGTTTAACGAAGGCTTTGATTTAAACAGTATTTATGAAGCAACAGCCAGTATTTATTAAGGCTTAGATATAAACAGTATTTATTAGAATATATGTGTGAGTAGGTTTCCTTTCAAGCAGGGATCTGGAAGCTTTTATTGTAAAGGGCCAGACAGTGAATATTTTAGGCTTTTGAGCCATACTGTCCCTACCCAACTATCCAACTGGTTATCACAGAAGGGCAGCAGTCAGTAATATGTAAATGATTGGGCCTGGCTGCGTTGCCAATAAAATGTTTATTTACAAAAATCATAGGAGACCAGCTGGCAGCTGACCTCTGGCGAGATAAATTTAAGACTAGATTCTAACTCTCAAGATACAGTCTAATTGGGATGGAATCTGAGTGACAAACCAACACACCAAGCAAATACTACTCATAAGAAGTGAAGACACACAAGAATGAAGGATGGAGCAGATAAAGTGAAGTATCAAGGTATTTGGAGACTCCTATTTTTATTTTTGTTTAATATTTTTTAAAATTTATTTTTGTCTGTGTTAGGTCTTTGTTGGCACGCAAGGGCTTTCTCTAGTTGCGGTGAGCGGGGGCTACTCTTCGTTGCAGTGCACAGGCTTACTGCGGTGGCTTCTCTTGTTGCGGAGCACAGGCTCTAGGCGCGTGGGCTCAGTAGTTGTGGCTCGCAGGCTCTAGAGCACAGGCTCAGTAATTGTGGCGCACAGGCTTAGCTGCTCTGCAGCATGTGGGATCTTCCCAGACTAGGGCTTGAACCAGTGTCTCCTGCACTGGCAGGCGGATTCTTAACCACTGTGCCACCAGGGAAGCCCAAGATCCCTATTTTTAAATTCAGACTTTGCAGGTGGTGACATACTGGGATCGTCTAGGCTGGGGAGGGCATTTTTTTTAAGGATACATATTCATTTACTCATAATCAGCTGCGTACCAGGAAGCTGTCCCACACCCTCCAGTGGAAAGAATCATGGCATATGCCTCCCTGAAACAGGTTCAGTTTAATTCAGAAAACACTGGTTAACTGTGTGAAAACAAACTAACCCTGTGAGAGGCTGAAGTTCCTACCATCCACCTGGTCATGGATCCCAGGTCTTCTGCTAGCCACGCAAGTCCATGAGTCCCCGTGTTGGCCAGAAGGTATAAGAGTTGAAGACTCACATATCACTTGGCTGTACAGCTTGCTATTAGGTAACTAAGAGCATCCAATATCAGCTTCATCTATGGGGGAAAGTATGCATGCTTTTCTTGAAACATTGGTGGCTTTTTTATATAGTTTAGTCTCTACGAAAATTGCCACTTCAAGATGGATTATAAATTTAAAACTTACTGCTGGAGCTCAAAATCACACAGGCTGAGAATGAACATCTTACCTCATTTGCACCATCTGGAACCACTGGACTCTGCCTGCATTTCAAGAAGTGCCTCCTTTCTCTTTTCCCAGATTTGTTTGGGAACCAAGAAAATAAGATGGCCTAAAGAGCTTTGCACACATGAATTAAACACTCCCCTAAGACCAACAAGAAACTTTTGTTGTGTTAGAACACAGTTATTGAAGCCAGAGGACTTATTATATTAACTGGGTTTCTACAACGTGTTTTCTCCAAAGAAGGAAGGGGTACATTGTATACATAAGGAATGGAGTTCCCATAATGAATGTGCCACTGGCCACAGTAATAAAGAGAAAAGCAGGAAGAGTATTCCCTGCTTCAGTCTCTGACATAGTGAAACCCAGAGAGTCCACCCTGAATGAGCTTTCCTTTTGCCTAAACCAGTGCTGCTAGACTGGTTCACAGCTCTGTTCAACTGAGTTAACCTGGTTTTGTTTCTTAAAAAAAAAAAAAAAAGGAGTGAGCCTCATATACTTGAGTCACTTTTCCACAATTGCCTCAATTGCCTCTCTTTGTCAACCTAATGTGAAAGCAAGTAGGTTTTGCCATTTCTTTGGGACTTCATTCTTTATGAGGGCTTCCATGTCCTGTAAAACTTGTGTTAAATAAATGTGTATACTTTTCTCCTGTTAAAAAAATAGAAAAAATGAGTGAGAAATCGTGCGAGGATTCTAAGGAACCTCCTTTGTGGAGTACATGGATCTGGGAAACGACATTCATTCATTCATTCATTTCATCTTCAATGTCCCAGGCTCTGTGCTGGGCATACAAGATATAAAGAGAAGTCCTGTCCCTCAAGAAAGGGAAACTACATTGCAATGCTGTGTGATAAGTGCTTTGTGGGAATGAGGACGGGGAAGGGACATTGGGTGGAGTTTTGAAGAAGAGATAGGAATCAGATGAAGTGAGGCAGGCATTCCAGGCAGAAGAAAATAGCAGAAGGCATGGCATCTTGGGAGGACAGTGAGACTTGGACTGGAATGCTGCAAACCTGGGGAGGAGGCATGAGAATGGAAGGCTGAGGGCATGGCTTCATGTGATTTGTGCGCCTTCCTGGGAGGTCACACGAAGCAAGTTAGAGCAGTGACTCCCACCTGTGTCATTATCTCCAAAGGAACACCCTGAACAAGCGAGGAAGTATTGTTTAAAAGAAAATTCAGTGACAGTCCAAGATGGTAAGGCAGACTTTATTCCATCATGGTAGGTAGAGGTACCACTGCAATGGGATTTTGCAGTGGAGGAAAGAGAGTGGGTTCAACTCCAAATGAATACAACATGAGCCACTGGGAGTTGATAGCCAAGAAACTGAGTAGTGAGAACAGTGGATGGAAGGTTACTGTGAGGAAACGTCGGAGGTAAGCGGGATTCTGCCTAAACTGACCTCTAACAGGATTCTTGCTGGAGACAGGCCAGGTTAATCAGATATCCCCTGAGGGGTGGTGGAGAATGAGGAACCTGATTAGATATGGAGAGTGATCAGATATTGAGGTATGGGGGTTCTGGTTAAACTGATTTAGCAGGGTTCTTGCTAAAACTAGATTTTACAGTGAAGTCCACAGTTAGGCCTAGGAGAAGGTTCAGGAGCCTGACTAAAGTGTGGTCAAGCAAAGAATCTTTGTCAGTATCAATCACAGAGGAACAGGAGAGTCTACTGGTTAAGAGCCAGACTGCCTGGGTTTGCATCCTGGCTCTGCCATTTACTAGCTGTGAAACCTTGAACAATTTACTTAACGCGTCCTCAACTGTAAAATAGGGATAATGATAATACTATGTCATAGTGCCCTGGAAGAGCTATATAATTTCTTAACTTACTCTTTTTTGTCTGATACTATCAGAGGTTTCTAGACAGTCCCAACGTTGGCATCAGAAGCTACAGGGTCAATATTAGAATCAAGCCCACACAGGTGAGTTCACACAATGCGTTCATTCTGGAAATGAAAATAATAGGAAAAGGCTTGCTCTGCCAGCAGTGTTAAGTTCCTCAGCATACAAACAGCCTCTACCCAGATGCCTGAGCTACCAGCTTTGTAAGGTAAGGAGAAGCAAAGAGAGAGCTCGGTAATAATTAGCTTGCGGTAGAAAGCCAAAAAAGTCTCACTGAGTTGTTAGTTATCCTGATGTCAAAGCACGGACTTTGAAGAGAGCGGCTGAGCTCCTTAGATCCTCTGAGGTGTGTTTAATGCTTATTGAACAAGAAGCCTCCTATAAAAGCTCATTCAATCTTCTGAAAAATTGGCCCAACTACAAATACCACTGTCCTCTATGATATTAAAAAAAAAAAAAAAGTTAAAACAGCACCTGGATTGCTGAAGAACCAGGAGACCAGCCCATTGCTTCTTGACAGATGTTTTGAACATCAAATGTGGACCTGCTGACAAAGGCTGCAAGTGAGAGCCTTTAGTTCATTTGCTGGGGACCATTTTTTTTTTTTTAACTTCAAAGAATAGTCTGGGAGGTGATAGAACCTATTTCAAGGCAGTTCTTTTTATTAATGTCTCTAAGGAAAATAGATGTCATAGGTGAAGTGTGCACAGAAATATATTTTGCATGCTCCCCTCTGCCTTTTCTCTTTCCCCCTTTTAACATCCCAGGAGTATTAATCCAGGCCCCCCTGAATCAACAAAGTGAGAGCATAGCCAGCCTTGTTTTCTCTGGGGAATGAACTTACTTCTTTATCCTCATAGCAACCCAATGAAAGTAAGTAGGACCTTACCTCTCTGTCTTCAGAGATGAGGAAACAGGAGATTGAAGAGAGATTCAGCCAATTTTCCAAGATTACACAGATCATAAGGGCAGCACCTAGGACTGACGCAGAGTCTCGGGCTCCATTCTGGAACCTTCTGCTGCCTGGGCACCAGAGCCTGGGAAGAGGTGCCTGGGGGCAGGCAGCCATACATAGGTTTTCTATTTTACCTTAAGTGCAACGAGAGGCTTATACCTGCATGTGAAATGGCCTGATTTATGTTTTAAAAAGATCTCTTTAGTGGCCATGTGATGAAGGAATACAGAAGGATTATGGTAGGAGTGAGGGAACGAACGAGTTAACACTTGTGTAGTGCCTTCCATGTGCCCAGTGACACATTTCATATTGATCATTTCATTCAATAATAACGGAGGCTATTGACTGAGTAAAATTTAAGTTCTAGGCATGCTATAGGTACTGTTTCTGACCCTTAAAACGGCTGTACAAGATGGGGTTGTTCACTTTGCTCCTCACAATTACACTTTACGAGGTAGAGGCATTTAAAACCTCCATTTTAGGGACTTCCCTGGTGGTGCAGTGGTTAAAAATCCGCCTGCCAATGCAGGGGACACGGGTTCGAGCCCTGGTCCGGGAAGACCCCACATGCTGCGGAGGAACTAAGCCCGGGTGCCACAACTACTGAGCCTGCACTCTAGAGCCCACGAGCCACAACTACTGAGCCTGCGTGCCGCAACTACTGAAGCCCACGTGCCTAGAGCCCGTGCTCCACAACAAGAGAAGCCACCACAAGGAGCCTGCGCAACGCAACGAAGAGTAACCCCCACTCGCCGCAACTAGAGAAAGCCCGCGCACAGCAACAAAGACCCAACGCAACCAAAAATAAATAAATTTATTAAAAAAAAAAACACCCTCCATTTTATAGATGTGATCCCAGGGGGTCCCACCGAAGCCCATACTTGTTTCTCCATGTGCCGGTGGCCTCTCTGCTGGTGATGGAGAGACAGGAGTCCTCTGGATAAGAGGATGCCCCAGTGCAATGAGTTTCTTGAATGATGTGTCCATTCACAATTGTGAAGCACCATCAGATGCCAGACCCAAAAATCTTCCAGTAACAGTTAATTCTGATACCTTAATGGCAAGGTGGGGAGAGATCATCATGAAATTTTGTTCTCAGGTGGGTGGTAGCTTAATCAGAGAGCTCTCAGAGGAGTCTTTTGCCCTCAGTTGTTTATCTTTAAAACATACTATTGTTTAGCCCACGCTTCCTTTGCAGTGTTTTCATAAAAAAATTCTAGTAGATTGTTACTGCTTTGGTCAGGAGCCAGCACCCCAGCTCATCCAAGCCTCCTCCGGAGGTGAAAAAACAAGTGTGGTTTCTTAAAGAGCTAGCAGGTGCCCCTAAATTCCAAGGACTACCTCTGTTTCTAGGCCACAGCTCAGCCTTAAAACTATCCCTGTTTTTAAAGGACAATCCTGGACTCACTGGTAACTGGACTTGTTAAAGAAAAGAAATTCGGTGATACTTGTTAAAGATGGTAAGGCAGACTTGACCTAGAACCATAAAGACAAGTGTAGGGACCACTACAATGAGATTTTGCAGTGGAGAAGAGAGACTGGGCTCAACTCTGAATAGAGCATGGAAATGGGAATTTATAGCCAAGGAGCAACGGGGGTGGGGGGCACGGGATGGATAATTATTAAGAGAAAACATCAGGGGTAAGGGGGATTCTGGCTAAACTGACCCAATAAGATTGATGTTGAAGACAGGCCAGAGTAATCAGACATCATCTGGGAGATGGTAGAGGATTAAGAGACCTGATCAGATGTCTAGGATGATCAGATATCAAGGGTAGGGGGTTCTGGCTAAACTGACTTAGCAGGGTTCTTGCTAAAACTGTATTTTGCAAGGAAGTACACAGATGGGCCTAAGAGAAGGTTCAGAAGCCTGACTAAAGTGTGGCCAAGCAAAGAATCTCTGTCAGAATCCGGCACATCTTGATGCTGCCTGCTGCGAGTTGCTTCTGGTCACCTCAGCCTGGTGACACCTCTGGCTCCTCTGAAAGCCCATGGTACCAGGTCTCTGCACCAGTGCTTTACAGAGCATCCAGTTTTTAAAGTGGGTGGGAAAGATCCAGTTTTTTAAATTTCCAATCTGCATGGATCAGTAATCTTTGTAAACTATAATAGAAATGAATTACTAGGAAGAAGATATAAAAAACAAAGACACACAAAACACTTGCCCGACTTTTTATTATTACATTCAACAGACATAAAATTCTGTTCAATTGCTATAAACTTTCAAACACTTACCTTTGATTTCTGTGCAGATCCTGTCGCACCTGCTTTGCAGTGTATTAGTGCACAGTTCCCTCTCATTTGTCAGTTGCTAAAGGGCAGGTGTTAGCTTCCAGAAGAATTGAGTTTTGGGAGTGGACCGTAAGGAGAGGCGGTCCTCTAGACTTCACCAGGCATGAGGCGTGGCCTGAAAGCCAGGAATCCAGGAGGCTCTTTAGAGTAAAACCCACCATGCTATGGTGATGTTTCACCTGTAAGAGTTTTAAATTTTTAAAATTATTTTTAATTGTGGTTAAAGTACACATAACATAAAATTTACCTTTTTTTTTTTTTTTTTTTTGGCCATGTCCTGTGGCATATGGCATCTTAGTTCCTCGACCAGGGATCGAACCTGCACCCCCTGCTTTGGAAGCGCAGAGTCTTAACCACTGGACCGCTAGCGAAGTCCTAAAATTTACCATCTTAACCATTTTTTAGTGTATAATTCAGTGGCATTAAGTACATTCACATTGTTGCATAACCATCACCACCACTCATCTCCAGAACTCTTCATCTTGCAAACTGAAACTCTGTACTCATAAATAGCTCCCCATTCTCCTTTATCAAGGGGGCCATATTCTCAACCACTGTCTCATACTAGCCCCATGCATGTGCTACAAAATCTAGTCCAGTGCTGCCCAGTAGACCTTCCTGTGATGATGGAATTGTTCTCTATTTTTGCTGTCCATTGCAGTAGCCACCAGCTACATGTAAGAGAGCACTTGAAAAGCCCTGTCTTCGGAGTCCAAGGTCTGGATTAAGTTACCATTTGCAGGACAACATCCATTGAGCTAGACCACACGTTCTCAACAGGAGCAATATGGCCTCAAGGCAGCAAAAGCTGGTTCCTAGGGTGGAGGGGGGACTTACTCTTCTCATGTAAAGAGCACTTATATACATTTAGTACGTGAACAGATGAACAGTTTGTGCTATTAAAATTTCATGGGATGGCTATGAGGAAAAAAATATCTAAGACTGGAGGAGGGGCGAGTGGGGTGGAGCACACAATAATGAAAAAAAAAGAAAAACACTAAGATGCTAAATATGTTCTCACATGGAGGTCTGTTATGGGTGAAAAGTATTTTTGTTGGCCGCTCTGGGAACCATACCAAACTGCCCTGTATGAGTGGTTTTTAAGATGACCTGCCAAGTTCCTAATCTCTTACACAGGAGTGGATCTTTGAAATGGGCTCCCTTTGTAAGGAGAGGAATACCAATAAGAAGTGCAGTTTTTTCTGTCACATGGAAAGCATCGAGTACAAAATTCGTAAAGCATCTTATTTAATACACAGAGGATCCAGAAAAGAATAAGCCTCTGGCCTTAGAGCACTATGGTCAGCATGGTGATGGAAAAGCACACCAAGAGATGATGGCTGATCAGGTTTACCATTATCCTCTCCACCGCCCCTGTGCTATCAAGGTACAGGTTGCACTGAATTTCTTTTTTTAATACATTTATTTATTTATTTATTTTTGGCTGCATTGGGTCTTCGTTTCTGCACGCAGGCTTTCTCTAGTTGCGGCGAGCGGGGGCTACTCTTTGTTGCGGTGCGCGGGTTTCTCATTGCAATGGCTTCTCTTGTTGTGGAGCACGGGCTCTAGGCGCATGGGCTTCAGTAGTTGTGGCACACGGGCTCAGTAGTTGTGGCGCACAGGCTTAGTTGCTCCGCAGCATATGGGGGTCTTTCCGGACCAGGGCTTGAGCCTGTGTCCCCTGCATTGGCAGGCGGATTCTTAACCACTGTGCCACCAGGGAAGCCCTGCACTGAATTTTGTAACATATTTAAGCCTGAGTTTATTCATTCAACATTGCTGAGCACCCACTAAATGCTGGACATTCTGGTAAGGTCTAGAGATTATGCTGATGTCCAGTATGGTAGCCATTAGCCACATCTGGCTATTTATATTGTGATTAAAATTAAGCAGAATTTAAAATCAGTTCCTCAGTCACACTAGCCACATTGCAAGTGCTCACTAGCCATGTGTAGCTGGGGCTACTGCAATGGACAGCACAAACCAAGAACATTTCTATCATCACAGGAAGTTCTACGGGCAGTGCTGGTCTAGAATTTTGTAGCACGTGGATAGACCCAGTATGACATAGTGGTTAAGATCTGGCCCTTGGGGTCAAACCTGGGTTGGGATCCAGCTCCACCCCTCACCAGCTGTAGGACCTTGGCATGTCACTTAGCCTTTCTGAGCCACAGCCTTCTCTGTAAAATGGGAGTAATAAGGCCTAGCTCACGGGGTTATACAGTAAGCATAAAAGGAGATGATGCACTTAACATGCTGTCATTGCTCAATACACAGTGTCTATTAACATTTTCATTTTTATTATCATTATTACTGGCAGGTGGGGTGTTTAGACCACCCATCCAGACATTTTATATTCATGTTAAGTTCAGTAATGTTCCTGTTATAAAGGTTTTCAAATATTAGGCTGTTTCCCTGCATACGTTCCCTCCCTTTATGGCAGTCACCCACCCCTCATCCTCAACACTGTTAAAAATTGTTGAGAACCTGGATTTGAGTGCGAATGCTGCCCCCAATCAGTGGTGGCTAGAAAGTTAGAGTGGTAACTCTAGAGAGGTGGGGAAGTATGACTGTTGATTTGAATACACTTCTGATATATCCAAGAGAACTGTAGGACCTAGGTAGATTTGAGAAATGGGGAACAAAGCTCTTCCTGAAAGTAACTACAAGAGAGTTGCTGTACTCCAGCAGAGAGGAGCTGGCTGACTGCTTTGGAGGCTGTATTTGTTTAAAATATTTCCACCAAGAATCTCATTATTATGAAGCCTTTTATTGCCAGCTGGGATCTGGAATAAAAGCAGAGGCACCAGCCCATGACCAAATCATTAAGACAAATTAAGACATATCCATATATGCTGGAAACAATTACCCACATAGCTTTAATTCGTTTCACTGCTGGAAGAAAATCCTGAGCGGGGCGGGGGGGGCATGAAACACATACCTGAGAGCAGTTCTGCAGCCACCCTGTGAGCCTGTCACTTGTCAGCGCCTTAGGGACTGGGAGATGCTTAAATTGGATGTCTGACAAAGGACAATATATCTGAAAATACATCTTCTGTTAGATCAGGGATACAGGTGTTTGTACCGGTTACTTGGAGTGCTGTTAAGTTGGTGATTTTCTTTTTTTTAACCCACCATTATTGTTATGAATAATAATTATAATTGTTTATCAAAATAATGTATGGAGCTCAAAAATGGAATAGGAACATTTTATAATCAAATAATACACTTAGCAAGCTTATATATTTGCATTATTGTTTGCTCTTTTTTAAGAGACCAAAGCTAAATATGAGATAGTTCATTGGTTTCTGAGTTGCAGCCTTCAGTGTCTCTTAATTTTTTTTTGTTATTGTTTCTTGTAGAATTATTGTTTTTAATTGTCTTAACATTAGGAAAAGAAAGTCTGCTCAGCCTACCACATTCTTTTTCCCAAAGAAAGAGAATAGGATCTATCATCCAGGTTATTCTAGTATGTGACTGCTGCAGTATACCCATCATATGGTAACTGCACAATCTTGCTCCGGAGGTTGGTTAATGAGCCCTTAACAACATCCTGGGGTGACTGCTAGAGGCCAGAGCCCCTTCTCTCAAAATATTAACTTCATAAGGAGCAATCAACAGCCAGAGGAATGGCGTGTTTAGAGTGAGAGATGACTTTTTCTGTCATCATCATCATCATAGCTTCCTTACAGATTTTTCCTGTACGTCAACTATGTACGATTATATTTGAGGAGCATAATCCCCTAGTCACTTAAAAAAAATGGATAGGCCTTTTATAGCATGAGGAGTGAATATAAAAGCTACTTGTGCTTGCTGATAGCCTGCAGGTTTACGACCTTTTCCTCCGGGTTGTCTCATGACAACCTCTTCGTTTTTCCTGCTACCCTGTACTTCAGGTTTTGCAAACAGTTATGGAACAACTCGTGTGTTGAAGACTCAAAAATCACTTTCTGTGGTGATGGTTTGATTCAAAATGTGATTCTCATTTTGGAAGTCGGACAGGGTAGTCTGAAACCTTCAAATGACGGTTTGCTGAAAGATGACTTGGTCGCTTCTGAACCTGCCTCGTGTCCCACGTAGAAGCAGTCCAGTTAGAGAGATGCATCATTTGATTCCATTTATATGAGCATCTTTGATGGAACACAGAGGTTTCTAGCAAGGAGGGATGTGTGCCTTCCACCTCTACAGCTATCCTTGGCACTCTACACAACCATTTCAAGTCAGGTAACATTCAGTCATTTTACTGGCAGCCAAAGACCATCTGAAACTAGATCTAACAATGTGGTCCTAAGTCTCTTTGATTACCTGTGCCCTCGGAAATTTTTATTTATATCCCAACTCCAACTGGGATTGTAAGGAGTCTCACAATCAAAGCCATACAGAATAAGGTTGTAAACATAAAAGCAATTTAAAAATCATGAAAAGAAGGAAATTTGCTAGCCAGGATGGATAATGAAATTACTGTGATTTATTATTGAATTTGGCCCTGAGATTGTCTAAAGATCCATCATTAAGTAGATGATTAAATACCTGTGGTACAGCCACATGACAGAAGATTATGTAGCCTTTAAAATTATCTGCGGGGTGAATTTGTAACAATAAGAAAAGATGCTTATAATACAGTATTTAGAAGAGAAAGGATTAAAAACTATCAAATTATCTCAGCCATGTTTACAAAAAATTGAGAAAAAAATATGGGGATAAAATTCACCAGAATATTGACTACAGCTGATGACATGAAATGATTTTTGTTTTCATCTTTATGTTTTTTCTTTTCTTCAGATAATTACAATGAACATATATATTATAATCACATGTAAAAGTTATTTTTTTAGTTGACTCTGAGATTCCTGACAAAAAAAGGCAGAAAGGGAAACAATCATGAGTTACATGGTTTTTACTATGTGATGAAAGAACTTTCTCAGTTCTTCAAGGTAAACTTTTCCTTGATACTGAATCCCAAAAGAATGTTGAGTGATAGAATGTACAAATCTTGATAAAGGTCTTAGAGCGGATGCAGAAGGGGGGACTCCTTTTACTGTCTCATGACCCGCCCCCAAGAGCAGCCAAAGACACAGCACTCACTATGGGCTAAAGCAGTGGGGATTAGCCAGAGGGGAACTTGCCTCCCACTAGGCTTCTGTCTCTTAATTCTGCATTTGGAATGTTGAAGTGGTTCTTTTGCCCATTGCAGTTATTCAAACAAAATGTGTGAGATAGGCCTAGCAGATGCAGACACAGCTCTCACCTCTTTTTTTCACACCTTGAGGATTGAATCACCACCAGTCCTGGAAATTTTTTTGAGTAATATAATTTGATTTCTCCCCCCTTTTCAGGTGTTGCTGCACTGGATTCCAACATATCTGGAAAAATCGGTCTACGTGCTGTCGTGTATTATTTCTGTACCACTGTCATTGCTGTAATTTTAGGTAAAATTTATTTCTGGATCCTTATTTTTCTGTATAATTGTGACTTTCCAGTTAAAAGTAGTTGGCTTTTAAAAATGCACACTTTTTTAAAATCAGAAAGTACAATTGTCAAACTACTATGAAGCTTTTTGGCTTGAAGTCAGCACAGCACATTTTATATGAACAATATAATACTGACTGAATTTCAGCCGTGGTACTGCTTATTAGTGTCTCTAGTAAGAAACAGAAAGAGGGTGACAGTTCTGTGCCATATCTACCTTATCAGGTAGAAAGAAATGAAGCCAAGAGCTAATATAATCTTTAAACTTGATAATTAGTCTATAATAGTGGCTTTGAGTATAATTATAAAGTATTTCCAGAAAGACAGCATTTCATTACATTTCAAATTTCATGTAGTAGCCAGAGCTAACAGAGTCTTGCCAAGTATAAATTCTACTTGAAAGAGGGAGAATGTTCTAATGAGGGAATATGGTTGCTCTTACACCTTTGGCACTCTTTTGTGAAAAAAGTATGGTCCATCCTTCGGGACCTAGCGTAACATCTTAAGAAGGATGCCCGGAGTGGGAAGAGAGGAGTGTACTCAGATGTTGCAGCCAGTTTGACCCTTGCAGCTCTGCTTTAATGAACTGATAAAAGGTGATGAAGATGTGGTGACATTTTAGGGGTATTAGTCCAGGGGACTTAGGAGGGCCTGAACCCCGCCTTAACTCAAAGCTACATCTCCTCATGAGATTCCTGAGGGAGGCCAACGCAAAGAACAAAGCTGGGCTTATCTATTTTCTGCAACCCTGAGACGGAAGCGTGGACCACACCCATTCATTGCCCCTCTATTGCCCAGTGACTCCTCCCATTAGCAAAACTGACCCATTCAGCATCCTTAAGTCCCGCCCCCTTGGACTAGCATTTCTCCTTGGGAAGAGTGATAAAGGGCATGGGGCCTTTTCTCCTTCACTCCCCTCCAGTCAAACAACCTGGTCTTTCCTAAAACCTCCCACCTCTGCTTGAACACCTCAAGAGGAACCCATTACCTCCAGAGGCCAAAATGGGGCTTTCAGATGCTCTCTGTTTAGACATTTCTTCTTTACAATGAGAAGAACTATCTCTCCTTGGAACTCCTGTCCTCATTCCACCCCCTAAGAGTCACACGGAACAACACTTCCTAACCCACATCCTTTTGTGGGTTACACAACAGCTTTCCAGATATTTGAAGGCTTGTGATATGAAAGGAAGATAAGGCTTATTCTGTATGAGCCTCAGAAAAATAAGCAGCAACTGTGGGTAAAAGTTACAGAAAGATGTTGGGTGAGTGCCCTGAGTTGGAAAATGAATTATTGTCACCCTAACCCCTGCCTAGGCTGATCTCATAAGCTAAAGAAAAGAAAAAAAGAGGATTCTCGTCAGCAGGTGTTTCCAGAAGCAGTTCTGGAATGCAGCCCCTTCATTTTTTAAAAACACACATGAAGAGTTCTTTCTGCTTCATTTAGTTGGAAAAGTAATAAAGGCAACTGCTGAGGTCCCCACTGAGGCTTGTCGTTTTGGCTGGACCTCAGGGTCCCCATCCCAGTATTGCCCAGTACCACCAGGCCTATTGCTTCTAAAATGGATCCACGAGGGGTGTCAGGTGCCCTGGGAGGTTCTTAATGCTCTGTGGGTGCTATCTTTGGTCATAGGTATCGTGCTGGTGGTGAGCATCAAGCCTGGTGTCACCCAGAAAGTGAATGAAATTGACAGGACAGGCAGCAGCCCTGAAGTCAGTTCAGTGGATGCCATGTTAGACCTGATCAGGTGAGTGTCTGGCCAGCAGGGTGGCTTCATAGGCATGCGACCTATGTGGTCGCACAGGGCCCCATACTTGGTTTAATGCTCTGCTGTTGCTGTCTTGAAATTTTTAATAATTTTTGAATATTATACATGTTCATTTTGCCCTGGACCCTGCAAATTACACAGCCAGTCATGCTTACCACGTCATGGTTCCGAGAGGGAATGGAAGGAACAGCGTTCTCTGTCAGGGTTTAGGATGGACAGAGATGCCTAAAGTATACTTGTTGCGTTAAGATGCCGGGCTGTGTTAGGTGGTCAGTTCTGAAGCATACTTGAAGAAATACATTTTTTAATTGTACAGGAGAAACCCTCTTATCTGAAGCAATCAGGGCTGGAGATTGGTCAGTTAATTAAAAAAAAAAACAGCATTTAAAGCAGAGAATCGTAAATATGCATTACATATTTTGTTTACACTTAAAACTTAAATGCATTTATTTGCCAATTTTTTTATGTCGGGCCAAGGTCTTCTTTTAGAGTGTGTCAGTTGATTTTTCATATTCCTGTTGCCTAGGCTGCCTTTATAAACGCATCATCTGCAATTTCCAGATTCAGTTTCCATGAAGTGGAGAAACAAAACCCTTAGAAATAGCAAAGAAAGCTGAGTGCCGAGTTCTTCCGGTTGTTTTTTATTTCAATTGTCTTTCCTTACCTAATGCAACCACAGAAGTTTTACTCACTTGCCTCGATTGAGTTTCCAGGCATTCCAGCTTAGTTTTTTTTTTTTTGCAGCACGTGGGCCTCTCACTGCTGTGGCCTCTCCCATTGGCGGAGCACAGACTCTGGACGCACAGGCCCAGCGGCCATGGCTCACAGGCCTAGCCGCTCCGCGGCATGTGGGATCCTCCCAGACCGGGGCACGAACCCGTGTCCCCTTCATCGGCAGGCGGACTCTCAACCACTGCGCCACCAGGGAAGCCCCCAGCTTAGTTTTTACGGAAACTGCTCCTTCCTTTTCACACTTATAATGCATTGATTTACATAATTTTTAATTCAATAATGATTATTTGCAACTGGCATAAAGAATTTGGGAACAAGTGCAGTGGACTCTCATTATCAATGAAAACAGAAATGTGGAAAATATTAAAGAAGTCTCTTAACTGTGCATGTCTACCTGCCAGTGTGAATTTCACCAAGGACAGCAGGCATGTCAGCTACTCGGTGAATCAGTTAAGCATGACAGGTGGTTAGGAGAGCTTTCTATCTATCCCTGGTTGAAGCTCAGCAGGGAAAAATAAGTCTTAATACAAGGAAGTATTATGTAAAGGAGAGGCCAGAAGAGAAACCAGAGTACTAATTCTATCGCATAATCATTTCCATCAAAGTATTGGGTATGACAAAAAAACCCCAAAAAAACAAAACAAAACACTTTTGCCTTGGGCTTCCCTGGTGGTGCAGTGGTTGAGAGTCCGCCTGCTGATGCAGGGGACACGGGTTCGTGCCCCGGTCCGGGAAGGTCCCACATGCTGCAGAGCGGCTGGGCCCGTGAGCCATGGCCGCTGAGCCTACGCGTCCGGAGCCTGTGCTCCGCAACGGGAGAGGCCACAACAGTGAGAGGCCAGCGTACCGCAAAAACGAAACAAAACACTTTTGCCTTAATGTAATACTGCTTGTCCTATCTCCAACAGGAATATGTTCCCTGAGAACCTCGTCCAAGCCTGTTTTCAGCAGGTAAGAATAATGACTTTTGCCCTCAAGTTGCTCCCCTCTTCCCTCTTGCCAATTAAGATTTTTTTCCTGCTATGACCCAAGAAATGGAATTAGCCCGTCAAAAATGACAGGAAATGCACCTGTGAATGGAGGAATATCAGGTAACCTATTTCGTAACCCTAGTATTTCCAGGCACAGTGACATGCCTGTTGTAGCTCCTCCGTTTTCCCTTAGGCTTTTTTTTCTTTCTTCCAAAAGGGCTCAACTGGAGCAAGTCAGGAACCTGTCAAATAATGAGTGTTTTAAAATGTGGCTTCTAGTACCTATTTTTGGAGAACCACATTATATTTGTGAAGAAACTTAGACTATCTACAGATATAATGCAGTTAGAAAAGTAGCCCTCCACCGCTTCTTTCCTTTCCTTCCCATGGTGGGAAATCAGTATCTGACCCACATGGGTGGTTAGTGTTCCTGGCATTTGGTCTTTTCTTTCATCTTTACATGCCCATTGCTGGCACTCTACAGAGCAATATAACAAAGCCAAGATTTTTTTCCTTTAGGAAGTTTAACAATCTCTTCACTCCATTTCCTTTAAGGCTTTTTCTCTTGTTTATCTATGCACTTTAAGACAGCTGAGTCTATCACAAGCTGCTGAATTCATTTACATAATTACAGGAACACAGACCTCTGTGTAGACCAATAAAAATGGCAATTACATTGCTCCCTGCCGACCTCCAAGAGGTACAGAACCACCTCTATTTAGGGGGTGCCTTTGCAATTCAGCCACAGTGGTCATTTGTAAGGTTCCTGGTGTTGGCAGAGCCTCGTAGGAGTGACATTTATGCCTGGCGTGATGATATACTAGCTCTTTCTTAAACATCTCTGCTGAAGTCCAGCAGAATCAAACAGGGCTGAAGAAATTCAACAGAAATCTCACTCACGTAATAGCCCTAAAGGGACTATTGACTTTGGAACAACCATATAGTTCTTGATGTTTGTTAAAGTCATGGTGACTACATTTATCCAAATGATGAGGTTTTGTTTTTCCAGATTAAAAATAATAAATGAATAAATAAATAAACAGAAACAAAAATGATTCATAGGATTCCTATAGAGTCTGTCTGGTAAAGCAACTACAAATAAAACCCATGCTTTCTTTCACATTATTGCTCCATTAACTGGTCCCTTATTACAGAAGTTAGAGAGCATTTTGACACCATTGAATGGTGGCTGTGGAGGTCAGGAGGTTGGATTTCTCAATTCCATTTTTGCTTCCAAAGCCTCATGGGAGGTACCGTCCAAACCTGAAGCCAACAGAGGCCTCGGAGGTGGAACCTTTCAGTGACACTTGTCTGGTCAAAGTAATACTCCTTTAGCCTCAGAAGCTTAAAAAAAAAAATCTTTTTGTTTGTTTCTTTGACCTTTTTTCCCCTCCAACGTGCAGTACAAAACCACACGTGAAGAAGTGAGACGTCCCGATGAGCCAGGGACAAACAGGACGGAGGTGTCTGTCACAGCCATCATGACAACTGCTATTTCCAAGGTACCATTTCCATCCTGTTGTTTGCTCCCTTCCCTGGTAGGCAGGGGCCGAGCCATGAGTGAGCAGGAGATGGAAATAAGTAGATCCTCATTGTTCGCAGATCCCGCGTTTGTGAATTCACCTACTCACATTCACAGACACACAAAGAGTGGTGAAAGTTTTAAGTTGCCCAATGCACATGTTCCCCGCTGAGGCTGAACAAGGCTACGCTCAGCCTTCTTGGTTCAGCTCTTACACGGTAAATAAGTGTCCTTTTTGCGGTGTGTTTATGCCACATTTTTCACATTTTTGTACTCTGTCTTGGTGATTTCGCCGTTTGAAATGTCCCCCAAGCATCATGCTGCAGTGCTGTCTAGTTAGTTTTCCCAAAGGCAGGCAGGCTGATATGCCATATGGGAAAATACATGTGTTAGGTAAGTTTAATTCAGACATGAGTTAAAGTGTGTTGGCTGTGAGTTCAATGTTAACAACTAAATAATATATATTAAATAAGGTGTCTTTGAACTGAAACACAGAGAAAACAAGGTTTTATGTTGATTATTTGGCAAAAATGTTGTGACTGTTGATTCCCAGAAACCTAATCCTATATTTCCCCTAGGAACATTGATTCAATATTCACTAATTCAGTGTTCGCAGCCACTTTATAGAGTGTAACTTCTGAGAATAATGAGAAGCAACTGAACCACGCAGAGAAAAGAATGAGCCCTCTCACTTCTGTATCTCTGCCACCCAGACTTGAGTTGGGCACCTCTGGGAACTATGTTAGATTTGCAAGACTACTTAAACTGTAGGCCTACAGTTCCTTATCTGAAACTCTTTGCCCATATTTGATACTGAGTTCAGAGCTTTTCACTTTAGAAGGTCCAGGTGGTGTATGTACTATATGTTATACAACATCCTTAAGTGGAATTGACAATAACATTCTAGAATCAAGCACATCAGTATTTCTGCAACTAACTTGTGAATGTTCTACCAAGTAAGAAAAATAGGCTATATGTAGCCTCATCTCAGTTCGGGATAGGTTTTGCCACCAAGAGTTTGCCATAAATTTATCAATGAAATCAACAGGCTTTGAGAACTTTGGGGATTTCAGCATTGGAGATTAGATCGTGTGGGCCTAAAGTAGTATATCTGTAGCCCTGTAGATCGCTCCTGAAGGTACTGTGCCTTCACACAGAAAGGAAAGATTTAAGGAGAAAAGAAATACTCAGTAGACTTAAGAGTTCAGGTTAAGTAGGCCACAGTTAGCTCCCTCTTTCTTCCTACAGAAAGCCCTCCATGACCTAGCTCCTCCCTGGTTTCCCAGCTTATTTCTTGGTGAGCCCAATCTATTCTATCCAGATCCACCTCCTCAATTAGTTTCTATTCCTGCTTTTTGATATGGTTCCATAAAGATTTTCTGAGCACCCTCCATGAGCCAAGCCCTGCTGGGCATTGGGATTACAGTAGAGAAAAGACAGATGTGACATATGCCCTCATGTGAAGAGTGATGAATATTAAAACAGGGAAGAATAGGGTACTCTGGGGCATTCAGCAGGGAGGTTTAAATTAGTGTGGGGTCCATCAAGGATGAGTAGGAATTATTCAAGCAGGGTACAGGGACCTGGTGCGTGATGACTTCTGCCTTCCTTACATTTTTCTGGACTGTGCTTTCATCTCCTGGCTGCCTACTGCTCAGGCCTAGCTTTCCCTAACCTCACAGCCCTCATTCATGTCCCCAGTCTCCATATGATGTCTGTAACTCATAGCTTGGCTGTGCAGCTAATTACACACCACCTTGCTATCATTGGCTCCTGTTTCTCACAGTTAGTCTTGTCTGTCCAGCTGCATTTTAAGACTTTATGCTGTAGCCAATGCAGTTAGCACACTAACTGCTCAATAAATATGTTTGATCATGTCAGATCATAAGTAAGAAATAATCGGTACCCCAGTGGCTCGTCCACGTAATTCTTTGTAAACCTGGTTTGCACCACTCAGAATACGTTATCTCCCTGTGAAATCTCTCAGTAAATCTCAGCTGCACAACGCAGATTGAGTTATCTCTCGGTATATCTCATGCTCTTCTTACCCAGCATAAAACAAAGACATGGTTCACAGTAGTATATGTCTGGTTAATTTTTATGTCTCTAAAATCCTATTGGTCATCCAGGATTAGAGGCAGAAAAGAATATTCCTGTGTTCATTATCAGGATAAAACAGATAGTAAAGTGTCCTAAAAATGTCCACACTGGTAAATATTTTGAGCTTCCTGCATTATTAATCTGTATCTTTTTTATGCGGACTCCAAATGTAACTAGTAGTTAAAATAACCCTGAAAAGTGCCTTGATTCTAAAGTTCTTATTAAAAATTTAAAACACCCCAGAATAAGAAATCTTCAAAAGAAATATTCAAATACGATTTGTTGAAAGAAGGGAAAAAAGACACACTTTAAACTTCAGTGGCAGAGGGTGGGGGGCAGTAAAATTTGACCCACGCGTAGGTGTTTGTGTTTTTAATTATGTTTCCCAGAGTTGTTGATCCAGAGTTCTTGCTAGAGCCACTGGTTTGTTTGGCTGTCATATCTTTCTGTTTCAGGGTCTATGCATTCTAACAAGATTGTACTCATGCATCAATGTATTTTCTTGGTTTTGATCCACAGAACAGAACAAAGGAATACAAAGTCATAGGCATGTATTCAGACGGCATAAATGTCCTGGGCTTGATTGTCTTTTGCCTCGTCTTTGGAATTGTCATTGGAAAAATGGGAGAAAGGGGACAGATTCTGGTGGATTTCTTCAATGCTCTGAGTGATGCAACCATGAAAATCGTTCAAATCATTATGTGGTGAGCACATGCCGGTTAATGCCATCTTGCTTCCCCTGACCCTTCAAAATTAGCCTGAAGAGATTTATGTTTCTCAGTTGACCTCACCTTAGAAGAGGGTATCCAGACACTGGAGTATTAAATAATTCCATGTATTACTTAGGACTTAGGTCACTAACAAAAGTCTAGATGTCAGCTATTGTCTTTTCTACCAAAGTCCTTGATCATCTTGCAACCACGCAACATTTATGTAAGAAATAACTCTTAAAGGAGTGATTTGAAAGAGTTTCCTGCACATCAGAACACAAGGTGCTTTCCTTCCCAGGCCCCAGGCAGAAGGGATATTCAGAATATTTACAGTTGGTACGACATGGGCCCTAACGCATCCAAATAAAAGCTGCCATTGGTGAGCATAGCAGTGGCACCACCTGAGTATCTGCCCTGTCCCTAGAGATGCCAAAAAGTCCACCTTTCCTAGGAGACCTCTGCCCCGCTTATCTCATAGCAAGTTGGTTCAAAGTATAGACATTGACAGTGACATTTCAGTCACTTAATCCTGCTGAACCTCAGCTTCATCATATGTAAAAAAGGATAATAACGTCTGCCGCTAGAGCTGGGAGAAGTACATTAAGTGAAATGGTGCATGTAAAATTCTTAACCCAACACAAAGCACGTAATGACAGCTCCACAAACAGAGCTATTATGACGAGTTGCACGACTAGTTCTACTGCTCTGTTGCTGATACCACTACCTGGGAAACAAGACAACCATGTCCAGAAAGAGCCTAGTGGCCATATTTGGACGGTCAAGCTAAGGAGAGATCTGCAGATGTGACAGTAGGCAGGGTGTTTGTGTACCAGAAGCAAGGCATGGGGTATGTACCAATTTAGCCACACCTTCTAACCAAGTGCACCCCTTACAGTAGCTTAGGTGGGTAGAAGTTAAGGTGCACAGGGGTGCTGAAACCTGGTGCCAATGTGGTCCAGCAGGGCTGAAAATGAGACCTTAGCTTCACTGTGGACTCCCAGCTGAGGGCACGTGCCAAGCCCAGGTGCATGCCCTGGCTTGTTTCTTCCCCAGCATTCCCACCCTGAGAAAATACTTGATGACAGAAGTGAGTCTTTCTTATGTTTACTTTCTAGCTACATGCCGGTTGGTATTTTGTTCCTGATTGCCGGGAAGATCATAGAAGTCGAAGACTGGGAAATATTCCGCAAGCTGGGCCTTTACATGGCCACCGTCCTGAGTGGGTATGTCAGACTCGAGGGAAGAAACAGAAACATCATTTGAGCCAGTGGATTTCTGCTGAGAGCCTGGGTTTCAGTTGGTTAAAATTGGCTTCTCTCCCACGTGCAGGGAAAGATGGGGTTCAGAGATAAGAGAGCAGCAGGGAGGAGGGCTGCCCTTTAACGGCTGAACTGGAGGTGGATCACACTGTGCTAATTTCCAGATCTTGGCAGAACAGCCTGGACCATGCTTTGTCACTGCCTTTATTAGTTGTCTTAAAACAAGAGAAAACCCCACTGGTGGCTTCTCTTGGTCTGCTCCTGGCCTTAACTTCTTCAAGGATGTAAACCAACCAAACCAATAAGAACAGGCCCCACGTACCCCGAGTCTGAAAGAAATTAAGCAGGGCCTAAATTAAGTCAGACTGGAGCAAGTAGGAGTGGGATGGCTGGTTGGTTCCACTCCTGTTGGTGGTGCTGGTAGGCACAGTCACAGCCTGCATCATTGGAGAGGGTGCTAGGAGAACCTTTAGATTGGTAAGAACTGTGCAAAGCAGGAGGGCAGTAGGAGACAGGTTGTGTGCATATTCATTGTAGCCCACTTATTGGTTCTTGAGGGGAGATGTGGTGGGATAGGTTATGAGTGGTGTGCCCAGATATCTAGCCGGGGGCAGGATACGTCACATGTGCTAAGAAATGTGGACCAAGGGAATGACTAAACATCATCAACTTGACTCCCATAGGTCCTTGCCCCCAAACACCCAACTGGAGCAATCAGCTCACCTATTGGAACTCAGATGCACTGGGGACTTTCCACTGCACAGCATTTGGTTCTTAATCTGTGTGTACCAAAAGCATAGCCCTGCTGGTCAATGGAGAAGCAAGCCAGAATCAAATCCCAGGGCCCCAGTAGTAATGGCGGTGGGACCATCCACCTTACTGGAGGCCAGGGGCTGTGTCCGGGTCATGGTGTGGCTGAGGTTTATTATGCTGAGCTGTTTCATAATGGGGTTCTGCTGGTTTCTGCTCTATTGACCTATCTAGGTTTCTAACAGAAAACGAAGTCATAAACGAAGAAATTAAGTTTCTCATAATTCTAAGCCACAGGCTTTCTGTCTATAAGATCCTCTTTCCTGACCTCCAGGATCTGTATTTTCCATGACCATTTATTATTATTTCAGCTTCACATAACTGATCTGTAAACTCTAAGCTCCCACTTACATGGCATCTGCTAAATCAGTCTCATTTCTTAAGCCCCCTGGCAAGGAATAGTTTGGAAGGTAGGAATGACAAAGAAAAGAGGGTCAGTCCTGAAGTATGACTGTGGAAAAGCAGGGATTACTTCCTCCTTATTGCACCCTGATTCTCCTCTTAGGTGGTGGGTGCCATCCAGCCAGACAGTGGCATGGCCCAGGCTGAGTGCTGTGAATAAGGGCTATAATACTATTGGCCACAGAGTCACCAAGGAGGGAAAGGTCAGCTTGACCTGGGAAGGTGAAGGAAGGCTTCCCAGAGGAGGGGCAAGTTTTGCTGAGTCTTAGAGGAGGAATAAGAATTCAACAGCAGAAGGAAGTGAAAGCACGTTAGCACGTATAGCAGGAAGCGTAGGTACAGGGCTCAGCAGCATGGCACAACTTGTTCTGTGAGCTCCTAAACATGGGCTCAGCTACTGGCTTAGCCATTAACTTTGACAAGATATTTGATTTGCTGAGTCTCTTCTTCCTCATATGTGCACTGGAGACATATATTCCTGTCCTCTTTTTCATATTCTCATTGGGTCATTATGAAAGTTGAATGATATATCATGAGTAAAACTGCTGTTTGAAAAAAAGAAGTAGTATGAAAAGATGATATCATCTATGAACCTGTTTCTCTCCTGTTTACAGGCTTGCAATCCACTCCATTGTAATTCTCCCACTGCTATATTTTCTAATTGTACGAAAGAACCCTTTCCGATTCGCCATGGGAATGGCCCAGGCTCTTCTGACAGCTGTCATGATCTCCTCCAGGTAAATAGAAGAGGGGTGTCTGGAAGAAGTCTGTGAACCAAGCCTTAGCAACTCTCACCTCACCTGATGAAGCACTGGCTGCAGCTGGTGGGTTTTGTAGCTGCCTTTAATTTGAGAAATGACGTCCATAGTCTCTGCCCATGTCCTTAAACATATTCCCTCACCTACTGGATATTTCCTGCCCTCTTGGCAGAGCCTGCAGCCCGGAAGGGGTTAGAGTGTAGCTGGGGGCAGTGGCAAGCACAGCGCCTTCTGATTCCTGGACCTGCCAAAAGTGCCATCATGCTTTGAGATCTCGGTTTAGTTTTTGGAACAGAGGTATCTCTTCAGGCAGGGATCGAGGACCAGCATTCCTAGACCATCAGTTCCTTTCTCTTTTATCACACAGTTCAGCAACACTGCCAGTCACTTTCCGCTGTGCTGAAGAGAAGAACCGGGTGGACAAGAGGATCACTAGATTTGTGTTACCCGTTGGTGCTACAATCAACATGGATGGGACTGCACTCTATGAAGCAGTGGCAGCTGTGTTTATTGCACAGTTAAATGACTTGGACTTGAGCATTGGGCAGATTGTCACTATCAGGTGGGGCATGAAGTCACACTCCTTTTCATTTCTGTTACTGGAATTGCCTCAAGTGAAAATCATCTGTGAAGGGAGATCAAGGATGGTCCAGTGATAGGTTGATTTTCTTGGTCTACAAAGTCCCTTCCCAAGATTAAGCACAACTGTATTACAAGTAGTGGGATCGTGGTACATAAAACTGCTTCAGGTCTGGATAGCCAAAGGCATCCCTGTGTTCTCAGTCCAGTGCACCCACTAGGTGCTAGGCACAGAGTAGGTACCAAGGACTCAAGGTGGAATAAGGACCAGTCCCTGTTTTCAAGGGGTTCCTGGTAGAAAGGTAAGGTATGAAGATATCTAAATAAGTGCTGAGTGGTATGGTAAAGGCTATAATAGAGGTCTGAGTTGAGGGGGCACAAAGGGAACTGAAGAAGAAAGGGTTGGCTCTACCTGGGAAGGCGAGGAAAGGCTTCCTGGAAGAAGGGAACGTTTAGCTAAGTCTTAGAAGAGGAATAAGAATTTAGTAGTAGAAGGAAGGAAGCTAAAAGCATTTTGGAAAAAGGAATAACATTAACAGGGGTCTTGATGTAACTATGGCCTAGTTACAGAGTACAGATTATTTGGTATGGTTGACATAAAGAGTACAATGTGAAGGCAGGGATCATATCCTGAAGGGCTTTGTGTGAGGAGCTCATGGAAGGGTCTTAGACAGTCTTTCATATTATGGACAGATTTGCATTTTAGAGAGGTAACTGGTAATATGGTGGATGGCCCCAGTGGGGGCAGGAACCATAAGCTAGAAGACCAGTTAGAAGACTATTGCAAGTAAGGTATGAAAAGGCCTACATTAAGGTACTGACACGGGGGATGGAGAAGAGCTAATGAATTCAAGAGGCATTTACTGGATTCAGAGTGAGGGACAGAGGAAGGCTAAGATGACCCCCAGGATTGGTGGATGGTTCTGGATTGATGGATGGTGCTTACCAGAACAGGGACTAGTATAAGAGAAGCAAGTATAGGTGGGAAGGTAAAGAGATTACACTTTTTGACACATTGAATTTGAAATGCCTTTAAGACATGCAGGTGGAAATATGCGGTGAGAAATGTGGTCACAACTGCAGATACAGAAGTCAGAGTCATCAGCTTGATGGTGCTCATCAAGCATGTGGGTCGTGAGTCAGTTATGTATGTTTGACCATGATTGGCTGTGACCTTGACCAAGTTACTCGAATTCTCTAAGCTTCTGTTTCTCACTTGTAAAATGAGGATAATAATAGTACCTACATTTTATGCTAGTGATAATTAAGTCAGATGATGCATATAAAATGCTTAGAACAGTGCCTACATCCTGAGCACTCAGTAAATGTTGGGAATGGATGACATTACGTAGGGAGAGTTTGTAGAGAAGAGAAAAAGACGAAGGACTGAGCCCTAGAAAAGCCTAATATTAGAGGCAGGCAGAAAGGGGAAAACCCAACAGGAGAATGAGGAGGAATAGAAAGGTAGTAAGAGAGCCATGAAACCATGGTGTCATGGAAACCCAGAGAAGAGAGATTTTCAAGGATGAAATGGTCAACGAGTAAAATCTTGCACAGAATTGTAGTCAAATGAAGACTGAAATTGTCTGCTCAAGTAGATGGTGAAAATGTCATTAGCGAATTTTTTTAAAATTTATTTATTTATTTTTGGCTGCGTTGGGTCTTCGTTGCTGCACGCAGGCTTTCTCTAGTTGCGGCGAGTGGAGGCTACTCTTCGTTGTGGTGCACGGGCTTCTCATTGCAGTGGCTTCTCTTGTTGCGGAGCACAGGCTCTAGGTGTGTGGGCTTCAGTAGTTGTGGCGCGCGGGCTCAGTAGTTGTGGTGCACAGGCTTAGTTGCTCCACGGAATGTGGGATCTTCCTGGACCAGGGCTCGAACCCATGTCCCCTGCATTGGCAGGCGGATTCTTAACCATTGCGCCACCAGGGAAGTCCTCATTAGTGAGTTTTGCCAGAGATGTTTCTCTGGAATAGCACTGTTCAATATCGTAGCCATTAGCCACACACACAAATTGGACAAAGCAGACAGCGAAGGTTCTGTCATTGTAGAAATAGATGCCATCATAGTGGAAAACTCTACTGGACAGTGCTGCTTTGAAGTAGTGGGTTGGGATTAGAGTTAATCCTGAGACTTCAGTTTAGAGTAGAAGTTTAAGACTAAACCTGGTCCCTAGGCCTACACACAGTTGAATCCGAACCTTTCAGAGCTAATTCACTCTTGCATCCTCAGCACTTGACATAGGCATAAATCCCAGGCATAAAGTAAGTTCTTGCAGCATTCTAAT
Source organism: Aethalodelphis obliquidens (assembly GCF_003676395.1). Lineage (NCBI taxonomy): Eukaryota > Metazoa > Chordata > Mammalia > Artiodactyla > Delphinidae > Aethalodelphis > Aethalodelphis obliquidens. Next base: position 54,709,715 of record NW_020837951.1, read on the forward strand.
GCAATAAATTTTTAAATCTTCCCAACCCTAAATCATAAAGTATGTACTGCAGTTTGCTTGAAATTAACTGAAGACAAGTACAAACTAGACCATTTGGCACATCAGCCAGGAAGCTATACCAGTGCCTCGTGATCTGTAAAATGTATTAGTGGCTATGGAAGCTAGACCCCAAGGAGCATGGGTAAAATTCTGTAATTTGAGTAGCAGCAAGTATGTTAAAAGTGAAACCCTGAATCATGCCTGAGAAAGTTCCACAACCACTGTGGTTCCAGCAGTTGTTACTTTTACAAGTAACAAGTGCCTTTTCCCACCTCCCTCACCACAGCCTGTGGAACCCAGTCTGTGCTTAACTTATTTCCAAGGAGTGGTTGTATGAGGTACCAGTTCTTTTGGGTATTTGCCATTTGGGGGATGAATTCCCTTCCTCTGCCTCAGTCATAAGTTTCCTAGATGTTTCTAACCCTTTTTTTTTTTTTTTTTAACCTCACTGCTAGAGAAATAAACTTTGGGCCTAGAGACTAAATAATCAATTCACATGAAAAACCTCTCTCCCTGCTCTGGTGTATTCTTTTTTCTTTTTTTTAATTTATTTATTTTATTTATTTTGGCTGCATTGGGTCTTCGTTGCCACACGTGGGCTTTCTCTAGTTGCGGCGAGCGGGGGCTACTCTTCGTTGTGCTGCACAGGCTTCTCATTGCGGTGGCTTCTTTTGTTTCAGAGCATGGGCTCCAGAATGCAGGCTCAGTAGTTGTGGCACAGAGGCTTAGTTGCTCCGTGGCATGTGGGATCTTCCTGGACCAGGGCTCAAACCCGTGTCCCCCGCATTGGCAGGTGGATTCTTAACCACTGTGCCACCAAGGAAGCCCCTCTGGTGTATTCTTAAATCATACTTGCTGATAACTACTGGCCCAGAGCAAGTAACAACAACTGTGAGGCCCAGAGTAATCATTGACTTAAAAAATCCTCTGGCTCTACCTGGGAGAGAATCAAGTAATAAGCGGTTTTTTTTTTTTCAATTTTACAAGTTACAGTTGTGGCTCATGTGGTTGATGGTTACAGAGATTTTTGGATCCATAGTTTATCTCTTTCTGTGGTCCTTTTGGACTGGACATCAAAGAAACCATCCACCTAAAACATTCCCTTTTGTGGTTTTATCAAAATATTCACTTATCAAAGGTTACAACTGATTGAAAATGGGATAAAGTTTCTTATAACAAAAGATAATTATGGGATTTGGGGCCTAGAAAGAGCGTAGAGGGAAAAAGTAGCAGCAGTAGTAACAGTAGATGTTTTTATGATAATTTTAATAGTAATACTAGCAGCAGTAGTAGTTGTAACAGCTGCTGACGTAGCAAAATGGCATCAGTTTTAAGCATCTACTACATCCAGGTGCTATACTTGATGCCTTACATATAATACCTCATCTAATCTTAACAGCAGCCCTGCAAAGCAGACATATTCTCCCCATCTTACAGGCAAGAAATTGAGACTCAGAGAAGTAACTTGCCTAAGGACACACCGTTAGTAAAACGGCAGAGCTGGATCTGTCTGCCTCTAAAACCTGTGCTCACTCTAGCTCACGACTCAGTCCCCAACCTGTATGGAGAGCTGAGTTTTAAATGGCCTGACCTAAAACTAGATCTCAGTGCTAGGAAAGAACTTTCTACCAATGATTATTGTGTTTTCTTCTGTGAAACCCTCTTAAGTCAAAGTGGGGTATGTTCAAGAAGAAGAAGTAGGTTTTTTATATTTTTACCCCCATCTGAAGATTTATAGTTCCAAGTTTCAGACCTAAGCCAGGCAAATGGCTGAAGTTTAATCAGCAAGGTCAAGGCTCAAGGGCAGAGTTTTCTTTGACTAAATGGATTTTGAGTTTCAAGCCCAGCCTCAATCCATAGGGACATGGTTAACTGTGATGTGTTGGGTCTTCCAAGAGGGATCAGTGGGTATGGACACAAATCACTTCTGACAAAGAAAACCCACTGATGCATTCACTTTAAATGTTTTCGACCACTGACATAAACTTAGGTTTTCCAAAGACTACTTAAGTCAGAACAGATCTAAAGGATTATGCAAGCCTGAAACTTTTAGAGGAATTGGGACAGCCCCAGAAATCTCTAATTAACTGTAAGTTGGTGGTCACAGCCACTGAAGGAAACCACACTTGTCAAAGAACTCTGGCCTGTGTTTGAGCGTGCCCTCAGAGACCACCTGTGACACATCACTAGGCAGATGAATGAACAGTAGAATCAGCTTGGTGAGAACTCTGAGGCTTTTTTAGCCCACAGAGTATAGATTTGTAGATCGAATCAGGGATTCTTCTAGTTTAAATTGACAGTGTCTCCATCTTCAGCTTTAAATCCAATGGCATCCTTGGCCCAAGGATGAGAAGGTGTATCCAGAAAATATAGGGGTCCCCTCAAGCTCATTCAAATCCAGGGACATTTCAGGGCAGGGCAAACCCTTGTTTTCTCCAAAATGACCAGATTTAAATCAGGAAGATGTTGCTGATGAAAAACTGCACATTCCAAAGAGAAAAATCCCTATTGCCACATTTGATCTGCGCAAGAGGGATCTTTTTAAATACAAGGTAACGAAGTTCATTTGGCTGCCTCTCCTGGATTCCAGATCTTTCTTCCTTTTGCACAAAGTGCATCCACTAGCAAAAAGGAGCAGTCGGGAATAAACACTTGCACCTTGGACAGGAGTCACAGCTATTTCTCAACTCAGTGCCCTAAAGGGCAGCTCCCAGAGAGGTCAAGAGACTTGTGATGTAAAAGAAAGTACATTGAAACCTGTTTGGCCAGTGCCTCATTCCTTTGCCTTCACCTGGAATACCCTTGCCCATCCACCCCCATCCCTACCCCTTCACCATCCTTCAAGGCAGTGTAAATTCCTGGCACACATTAGATGCTCAATAAATGATTGCCTGGGTGAATAGATGGAGGAAGGGAGGAAGAAAGCAGGTGGAGAGGTACTTGGCACTTGTTTAGGATGGATGGCTACATGGATGGGTGGATAAAGCCCTCCATTAACACCTCGATTGGTAAACTCTTGCCTTCCTGGTAAGTGTCTCTCTAGCTCATTTTTTGTGTGCCACTCACGCAGTTCCTCTCCACTTCCTCATGTTAGAATGACTTGCCATATCTCCCCCCGGAAAAAGATCATGCTCTTCTCAGTCTTCCACAGCTGTCTAATGAGGCAGAGCTTGTGCCCAGCAGAGAACAGATTCTGACTGGCCAGTCTAGGGACAGAGCAGTAACAGCCAACAGGACTAACCATTTTGGACCAGGGCCCTTGAAGGGAGAAATGGGTGTCTGACTCCTTTTGTGTTGGTGTGTTTTGTCTACAGTGTCACGGCCACAGCTGCCAGCATCGGAGCTGCCGGTGTGCCCCAGGCCGGCCTGGTGACCATGGTGATCGTGCTGAGTGCCGTGGGCCTGCCCGCTGAGGATGTCACCCTCATCATCGCTGTCGACTGGCTCCTGTGAGTTGGGATAAACACACTGCCTCTGGCGGATGGGAAGGCAGGCTTCCTAGCCATGCATAATCTAGCCATGCAGTCTGTCATCATTCTCCCCTCAGATTGCCTAATGAGCCATCTGTTGCTGCTTTAATTTCCCTCTGACCAGGCCGTCTGATAACATGCTTAAAAACTAACTCCTCATAACTGCAAGCAGTGATTTTATAAAGCTTGTGATCTCCGTTAACTCATTATACCTGGTAATGCTCAAGGTTAGGAGCTGGGTGTGGGATGAGATAAACATAAAATAATAAGGTGAAGAAGCTGGGCAAGGCCCCAGACATTCCAAACCCAATAGGCCACCCTAGCCTATCCCAGCATCATAGGTTCAGAACCACCTGGTTCAACGTCAGCCTACCTTCCCAAGATCGTCAGCACCATCAGGGCAGTAGCACAAGCAAAGGCTTTGGGATAAGACTAATTTGGATTTGAATCCTGATTCAGTGTCTTACTGGCTCTTTGACCTTGAGCAAGTTCCTTAACCTCTCTGGGGGCCAGCTGCATTACCTATGAGATGGGAAAGATTCTGTCTAGTTCATGGGGTTGGTATAAGGACTGAGTGAGCTAAAATGAGAGGAGTGTCCAGAACAGTGTCTGGCTGGCAGTATGTATTCAATTAACAGCAAGTTTAATTGTTATGATTAGAATGAGTTGGACCATTCAGGCCTGAACCAACAATTCATTCTCTCTCTCTCTAACAACAGACACACACATGCACACACCTACCTAAGGAACACAGCAGAACATCTGGGTAAGAACATGCCTTTTGTGACCCCCCCAAGGTTAAAGTTAGAATGAGCCTGGTTCCTGGCTTTAACCTTGATACCCACTCTGTGCAGTGGTCTTCCAGCATCTGGGTGTGGCTCTGTCCCCTGGCCATCAGGGGATAGTTTGCTCCATATTGAGCCTTCACTCAGAACCAGCCAGCTTTACTGGGGAGTACAGTGCTATGTAGTTTGCAAGTAGCAGCTGAAATAGTAGAAAGGGAAGCAGAAACATTCCATGTGGCTTTGAAGATACCATTACATTCCAGAAGGCAGAAGCTTCTGCACTTGGGAAGCTGCTATGGGGCCCCCTCAGCAGCTAGCTGGTTCTTCAAGGCCCAACTGAGGTGGCACCTTTCTTGCCAAGATACCCTACCATTGAGGCAGGTGCTTCAATTTTTCTTTCTAGTGGTGATGGTGGATTTGCACTTCTCTCCTTTCCCTGGTTCTTCCTGAAACACAAGTGACCTTCACTTCCAAGACATCCAGAGAAGTCAAAGGCCTGACCTGATCCACGGACAAGAAGACACTAGCTGGTCCACACCAGGGTCTAGTTCAATCCATGTTCTAAATAGCAGGAGGGCACCCAGAATGGACGTGTGTAAGCACGTGCGTAAGCGTTTTCTGTCCTGCAGGTGTAGCTTTCACAGTATTCATGTACACATTTCCTAGCAACAGTGCTCCAGCATCCAGGATGCCTCCTTTACCTACTCGGCTTCCTGCCACCAGCCTCTCCTCTGGGCTGTCTGGGGGGTACCACTGGCTGAGAGTGCCACAAGGAGTGAGCTATTCCCAGGCTGGCTGGGGTTTTGACCCTATGCTCAGTGGTGTCCCTGTTGGCTTGCTCATGGAGTGACCTTGTGTGGGAAAGAAAGGAGCACACCGGGGACACACACACCACCCACAAAACATCCAAGTTCTCTCATCTTAGCCAAAAGAAGGCTCAGAAATGCCCATAAGAAAGAGGTTGGGTGAAAGACTAATGAATCCTGACCCTCCCTCAGCTCCCCCCAAATATCTGTGAAGACGGTGTTCACATTTCTTTGGGAGGAGAGGAGGGAATTTAGGGAGCTCAGTGCTGAATTCAGGAGATTCACTGTGACTGACGGGGACCCAGGGCAGCCTGTGTGCTCATTCTGTGCCTTTACAAACCACCTCTGGCCCAGGCCTGTGAAGTGGAGAGCCTCTGGTCAGCCAGCCCTGGGGACAGCACTTCGTGCTTTGCTTAATTTGTAATTGAATTCCTTGGGTCCTTTCCCATCTCCAACTTGAAGGAAAATGAAATCCGGGCCTTCTGTCTGACTTCCTCTGTCCTCCCCAGGGATCGGTTCAGGACCATGGTGAATGTCCTCGGCGATGCATTCGGGACTGGCATCGTGGAGAAGCTCTCTAAGAAGGAGCTGGAGCAGATGGATGTTTCATCTGAGGTCAACATCGTGAACCCCTTTGCCTTGGAATCCACGACACTCGACAGTGAAGACTTGGACACCAAGAAGTCCTATGTCAACGGAGGCTTTGCCGTCGACAAGTCCGACACCATCTCATTCACCCAGACCTCACAGTTCTAGGGCCATGGCTTTGGAAAACTGGGAGTGGTGAAGGACCTCTCCAGGAGAGTCATCTCTTAGCAAATTCAAACATTAAGTAAGGAAAAGAAAAACACTAACAGCCAACTGTACATTTGATTTGATATACAGACCTCTGGATTATTTTCTATATTTGGATTCACAGGTTTTGCTCTCCAAGTTCTGGGATTTGGGGGTGGGGTAAGATGAGAGAAAATTGATTGAAAGGAAAGCTGTATTATCTGGAATTTTTAAATCCTGTGGGAGACAGAGTTAGGAAGTATTTAAAGTAGTAACTCTTTTAATTAGGTAATATCAATAGATGTGAAAGAGAAACTGCTTTCTCATGCACAGACCAGTGTTTTGGTTTTTTTAAAAAAAAATTCTGTCATTACTCAGGCTTTATTGCCATGGATTTCCTTTGACCTCTCACATTTTTATAGATTATAATGCATCTAAACACCCCGCCCCCGCGCAAGTTAATGTGTCAAATTGTCCACTTTGAACTCATCTCAGGCCAATTTCAAAGAAACTACTCTGAAAGAAAACAGACCAGCATGGTTCTGCAGTAACAGTTTTAAGATGTATGTGAGGTCTGGGGAGAAGAGAGAAGGGTTCTTTTTTTCAATGTACTGTATTGGGACGCTGGTAACTATTAACCCAGTGTTCAGTATAGAGCTAGATATATATATATATATATATATATATATATATAAATATGTATATATTTATTATTTTCATATAGTTTGCCAGACAGAGATCACAATTGAACTGTCAACGTGAAATACAGAGCTCTCCTTGTACTTGAATAATAACTACAATTTCAATCCAGATCTGCTTTGGGGCTTAATCAGAACCCCTCTCTCATAAGCATAAGAATGAGAAATCATGTTGTTTGATCGTTTCACGTTTGTGTATCAGCCCCAAAGCAGAGATGTTATTCTGGTGATACTCTGAGGTGGCATGGCCCACTCATTTACAACTTCCAGATTCTACTTCTGGGAGGGAATCCATATCAGCTCTATATAAGACTATATACAAAGTTGTCACTCATATAAGGTTGGATGTGTTTTTATCCAACTGGATGTGTTTAATATAATAATTATATTATCCAACTATAATTCTTCCAAAGTCAATTATACCTGCTTAAAAAGACAGTACTTTGCCCTTTCCTACCCACCAGGCCCAAACAACAATGGCAAGCTACCAGCTAAGTTGTATTTTAATATGGGTTTGATGGACTGAACAAGCCACATTGGCCAGAAAAGCACTGTCCCTACCCTAGATTCTTGCAGAGTAAATCCCACAACATGAGACATTGGTATCAGTGGTTCAGGGAAATTCTCCCGTTGTATGAAACTTGTGTCCTCCTCCAGGGAAGTTTGTTCTAACTAACTAGTAGTCTAGTAATCTTGGCCCCTGCTCATTGAAATCCGTTGCCTGTCATTCTTCTGCTCATTTGTGAAGACAGCGTATTGAAGTCTGTGCTCGGCTCTCATCCTGTAAATAATGCTTACCATATACTTGTGTTTACACCGAGATCCAAAATAGTCCTGTTTCTGCAGTATTGCGTAGCCAATTTAAGCCTGTGCTTTTATATTTAAGAAACCAGAAACTGTGCCAAAGATCATGGAATAGTAAAACAAAATGCTCAGTATTGACCACCTGCACCTGAAATCTACAAGAGGATGATACCAAATGGTCATGTACACATAAATTATGGACCCATGATTCAATGTGAATTTTAACATGCAAATATTGTGTTGTTGTTTAGGAAGTAAATATAAATACAGTTGAATCAGTAATTTATCTTGGGCTGAATGGTTCTACCCCCTTGGCAGCCTGCTCTGATTTGAGGCACTGGAGTTGACAGAGCCATTCGTGAACTGCAGGTCATCCTTATTTTGGAGTGAGTTTGTAACCAGCCTCTTAACACACTGTGCTGTTAACTCATAAAAGAGAACAATGTTCCATTTCAGTCTCAATAAACATTTCCATCATTCTTTCTTCTCTGCCTTTTCCTTCCCTAATCTGTTCTTTTATCTCATGCACTCCGATGGGTGTGGGAAGGGAGAGACCTGGTCAGTTGATAGTCACACGTGAAACATCTCATTGCCCTAGTAATTCCAGAGACTGCAGGAGGCACAGGTTGTATCTTACACTCCTTAGCATATCTCGTCCCATACCCCCCAGGGCACATTACAATACTGAGCACGTAGTATTACTAAAAACAAACTGATATCTCATTGTAGTTTTGATTTGCATTTCTCTAATGATTAATGATGTTGAGCATTCTCTCATGTGTTTGTTGGCAATCTGTATATCTTCTTTGGAGAAATGTCTTTTTAGGTCTTCTGCCCATTTTTGGATTGGGTCGTTTGTTTTTTTCATATTGAGCTGCATGAGCTGCTTGTAAATTTTGGAGATTAATCCTTTGTCAGTTGCTTCGTTTACAAATATTTTCTCCCATTCTGAGGGTTGTCTTTTCGTCTTGTTTATGTTTTCCTTTGCTGTGCAAAAGCTTTTACGTTTCATTAGGTCCCATTTGTTTATTTTTGTTTTTATTTCCATTTCTCTAGGAGGTGGGTCAAAAAGGATCTTGTTGTGATTTATGTCATAGAGTGTTCTGCCTATGTTTTCCTCTAAGAGTTTGATGGTGTCTGGCCTTACATTTAGGTCTTTAATCCATTTTGAGTTTATTTTTGTGTATGGTGTTAGGGAGTGTTCTAATTTCATTCTTTTACATGTAGCTGTCCAGTTTTCCCAGTATCACTTATTAAAGAGGCTGTCTTTTCTCCACTGTATATTTCTGCCTTCTTTATCAAAGATAAGGTGACCATATGTGTGTGGGTTTATCTCTGGGCTTTCTGTCCTGTTCCATGATCTATATTTCTGTTTTTGTGCCAGTACCATACTGTCTTGATTATTGTAGCTTTGTAGTATAGTCTGAAGTCCAGGAGCCTGATTCCTCCAGCTCTGTTTTTTTTTTTCTCACACCAGTCAGAATGACCATCATCAAAAAATATACAAACAACAAAGGCTGGAGAGGGTGTGGAGAAAAGGGAACCCTCTTGCACTGTTGGTGGGAATGTAAATTGATACAGCCACTATGGAGAACATGGAGGTTCCTTAAAAAACTAAAAATAGAACTACCATATGACCCAGCAATCCCACTACTGGGCACATACCCTGAGAAAACCATAATTCAACAAGAGTCATGTACCAAAATGTTCAGTGCAGCTCTATTTACAACAGCCAGGACATGGAAGCAACCTAAGTGTCCATCGACAGATGAATGATAAAGAAGATGTGGCACATATATACAATGGAATATTACCCAGCCATAAAAAGAAACGAAATTGAGTTATTTGTAGTGAGGTGGATGGACCTGGAATCTGTCATACAGAGTGATGTAAGTCAGAAAGAGAAAAACAAATACCATATGCTAACACATATATACGGAATCTAAAAAAAAAAAAAAAGTCATGAAGAACCTAGGGGCAAGACGGGAATAAAGATGCAGACCTACTGGAGAATGGACTTGAGGAGGATACGGGGAGGGGGAAGGGTAAGCTGGGACAAAGTGAGAGAGTGGCATGGACATATATACACTACCAAATGTAAAATAGCTAGCTAGTGGGAAGCAGCCACATAGCACCGGGAGATCAGCTCGGTGCTTTGTGACCATCTAGAGGGGTGGGATAGGGAGGGTGGGAGGGAGGAAGCTGCAAGAGGGAAGAGATATGGAGACATATGTATAACTGACTCACTTTGTTATAAAGCAGAAACTAACACACTATTGTAAAGCAGTTATACTCCAATAAAGATGTTAAAAAAAAAAACAGTGATTGCAAGCAAGGCTACAGAACCAGTTCAGTTAATCGTCAGGGCTGGGACCATATGACTCAATGAACAAAGGATGTCATCATTCGCCATGTTGAACTCCCCTCATGCAAGGACAAACGAGCTTTCACAACAAGGAGTTCTCACCATGAATCCAGCACTTCCAGCAATGACACCTATTACAGTCTTTCCTAGAAGTCGTCCCACTAAAATAGGTGTGATATTTACCTCAGTTCAAGATATCAGTCTAAATAAGTGCCAGTTCCTGGAGGAAAAGGAACAGGGATGTTGATTTTGGGGTGGGGGAAGGGGGGGTGGTTTCCTAAAAATGCTGTTTACAAACATAATACTCCAATGACAGGAAATGAGAGCAGAAAGCATCTCTTGTTGGCCTAAGCAAGAAGTGGTTAACCTCGTCCCAACTCCTGTCAAGAGACCTTAGTTGCCCTGTCACTTTACTGAAGGACTCTGAATTCATTTTTTTCAAACCCTTGAGGTTGAATTATCCAGCATGCACCAGCCTCAGGGACAATCAAGTGACAACCAAGGGGTGGCAGAAAGTAGCAGAAAGGTCATGAGGTTTGGAGACAGGACAGACCAGGGTTTGGAAATTGGCTCGGACACTCAGCTTTTCTGAGCCTAAGTGTCCTCAGCAAAAAAAAAAAGGGGGGGATGGGGGGAGGGGAATGCTTTCCTCAATAATTAAATGAGATGAGCATAATAACAGCTAACACTTACTGAGTGCCTGTTTCGTGCCAGGCACTGATTTGAAGGGCTTTAAATGCATTAACTCATTTGCTTATGACAACAACATTATGAAATAGATGGTACCATTGACTCCATCTCACATAGACGGACACTGAGGCACAAAAAAAGGTTATGTTATTTGCTCAAGTCACTCAGCCAGTAAATGGCAAAACCAGGATTCAAAGCCAGGTGCTCTCACTCCAGGGCCCTCAACCTTAACACCGCCTACTAATGCCCTTGGGAAGCACCTGATACAGCACCTGGCAAACTGAGGCAGTAAATACAGGAATAAAAGAGAGAAAAAGAGGCGGCAGGAAGAAGGAAAAAGACCTTTACTCCATTTCTCTCCTGGGATTCCAGGTCTCCCAGAGTTAGTTGGTAAGGTCTTTAAAAGACTGTAGCTCGGGGCTTCCCTGGTGGCACAGTGGTTGAGAGTCCGCCTGCTGATGCAGGGGATGCGGGTTCGTGCCCCGGTCGGGGAAGATCCCACATGCCGCGGAGCGGCTGGGCCCGTGAGCCATGGCCGCTGAGCCTTTGTGTCTGGAGCCTGGGCTCCACAGCGGGAGAGGCCACGACGGTGAGAGGCCCACATACCGCAAAAAAAACAAAACAAAACAGACTGTAGCTCTCCCAAGTCCCTGGACGTTGCCCTTGTCCTGGCCTCCTCTGTGGAAGGACCTAGAATAAACCACTCCACACCCCACCCAGGCTGAGCAAGACGTGCAGTGACATACCTTGGCTGAGCCAAAAGCAGCTCCAGCCAGTCAAAAACCAAAGACCCATCACATATGTTTCAGCTCTCCTACCTTAGAGCGAACTCCGCCCTGCCAGAGGTCTCCCTTCTTCCTCTTCATTTGAAAATCCTAATCCTGGTACCTGAGCCGCCTAGCAGCCCCCAGTTCCCCACACCATCTCTGGGCAGGCATGGTGGCCCTCAGTGCTGTCATCTCAGAGCTCCTGGAATTGAGATGACACACAAAACAAACCCTGCCACAGAATATACTGTATTCCTTCTGCCCACAGCGTCTTGGAGAGGCAAAGCTGTGGTCACCACAGAGACCAAATAAATGAGCCCTGGCAGGTGATTCTCATGGTGAATGATGAGGAGGGTTGATATTATACTATGGGCTACAGGGTACTTTTAAAATAAAGATAAGAGAAAGAAAAGTACATAAATATACATTTATGAATATAAAAATATACTTACGGGGGTGCTGCAGGATCACTCTAAAAATACAGAAGCCCAAGGGGGAAATTTCGGACTGCTGAAGAAGCTCCGACAAGCCAGCCATCCATTTGCACCAGGGTAAAGCGCCTGTCCTAGGTATGACCCTGCTTTTGCCAAATTCCCTAGTTCTGAAGGTGAAACCAAGCACAGGCTCTTTCCTCTGATGATCGAAGTAACTACTGCTTCTCCTAGGCCCCATGTGGAGGGGCCGGGGGAGCAGACCAAGGAGCAGTAAGATTGCAGCTCCGCTCACTGTCAGCAGGGTTCCCACTCCATGGGAAGAGGGGACGGAGTTCTCTCCAAGACCTGCACATCCCCCAGGAGTGCTGGGATGGGGCCCCCATTCAGGGAAGGACAGCAGTCCCATCAAGCAGTACTAGCAGGTTCACTGGTCACACATGGACTAGAGAGCACGTCCTTTCCTCGGGCTGCCCTCAGAGAGGTCAGAGGACTCCTTTAATGGAACTAATCAAGAACAGCCATGACTATTAGTAAGAGCGGCCAGGCATTCAGGGGCTAGGTGAACTTGCATACATAATCCATCAGTCCTCCCCAATTATGCATTTAAAACCGACCAACTTCTCTTATGTTAAACATATCATGTACACTCTCATTTTTAAAATCTTATTTATAATTCAGGGTCTATAGGCTTCAGCTAACTTTGGGTCAGTCCGGTGACAATAGGGAAATGGTCTTACTGTATGGTGGCTTTTGCTTGGAGGGCCCAGGCTCCACCAAGGAGATTTTCCCAGGAGCCTCTGTAAACCCAGACCCTGTAAAATACATTTGTAAAATACGGTCCAGGCTTTGATAGATCTGCCGCTGTGAAAGTCAAGAAAACAGTAATAAACTGAAGCAAGACAGGTGGGGATATTTATTATGTTTAATGACACAGATCTTCCCAAAGTAATCCCCAATAAGTCACAAAATTATTCACATTTTTATATATTCCAAAAGAAAAATCCTGCTGCAATCCTGGCCCCAATGTAAGTCCTCAAAACTGAAATAACTCCTTGAGAAATAAAAAGATAAAATAGGAATAACTTAAACAATAGAGTTAGCAGATTAGAAAGTGAGCAAAAGGCAGATTGATTTGCGAAAGAAAAAAAAAAGACTTTAAATAAGAATGGGCATTTAAGATCTTATCCCTAAGTTGAATTAAGGAGTTATGCTCAAACCATAAAAAAAGAAAAAAAGGACAATGAGTGTCACAGTGGGTATCTGAACAATAACTGCCACCGGATACCAATTCATTAGAACTGATTTCCTTCAGCTGCTTATATCCTTCCTAAGTGGCCCTTTTCTGAGAACTCTACCATAGTCTTAATGTAATACAGTATTTTTTATTATTGATGACTACTTAGACCTCAAAATAACAAACTGACAACTATAGTTTCAGACACACTGAGAACATACAAGCAGGTGTAATTTAAGCATATTGTCTGTCTTTCAAAGGTGGAATACTTGTTGTGATATATACCTTTATTAGGCTGAAATTCTGAGAAGGGATAAATGAATTTTGTTTTATTTTGGCTTTTGGACTTTTTTTCTCCTTTAATTTTAAATTTTGTTTTCTTAATTTACCTAATGAACCAATTCCTGTGGTAATAATGAGAAAAGGAAACTTGATTCTCACTGAATCTTGTAAAAACTGAAAGGGTTTTAGGGCATGGTAGAGGAAAATGCTCAGGATATAGCATGAAGGAAAGACAAAGGTTTCCATTTTCAAGCCCTCTCTTCTCTGGGTCTGTAGACCCATGAAGACAAATGTCCACTTCAATCCACCCCCATCCTCTTCTTGATCCTCAAACTGGGTAACCATTTCATAAAGGCACCCTTCTACTAATTTTAAATCTGGTTTTGACAGTCATTTCTGCCAAACTTAGTGTAGTTATTTATTTCAGAAAAATATTTGAAGGTTTTGTTCCTCATATAAATTTATTTAAGAATTGTTGGAAAAAAGGAGGGGTAGGTGACAGAAGGAGTGTTTTAAACAACAAACAAAAGAAATTAGCCTCCTCTTACAAATGTAGCATGGAAATTAAACCTTTAAAGCAAGACCTGAATTCTCCAGAAGTAATGCTCCCTCTTCCTAGGTTTTCAGTTGATATCATGTAAATCAAGCCTAACACTAAAAAGCAAACAACCACAAAAAAACAGATTTACCAAAAATGGAAAATCAGGTGACAGTCTTTTTCTAGAGGATATATCAGTTTATTCCTCTAGATAGCAGCTTCCTCGAGCTTATGGAAAATGTAAGAGGAAAGGGAAGGAACAGGAAGGGACAGGAAGGAACGGGAAGGAAAAGGAAGGGAAGGGAAGGGAAACAGGTAGAGGTGGGGGAGGGGTGAGGACAAGCGGGAAGGAGAAAAAAATGAGGAAGGAGGGAAAGAAAAGAACTTTTCAAGAACACATCCACTGCCCAAAATGAGGAACACCTGAAAAGGCATCTTGACATCTTCATCAGAATTTTAAGAAGCGCTTTCCAAATGAAAAAGCACCTGCCACCCAACTATTATTTTCGTTTTCAAGCTCAAAACAAGCATACAAGCAAACTAAAACACAAATTTTCCAGCTTGACAAGAAAACTTGAGCCCCAAAGAGCAGACACTTTAATCAATGGCTCTTACCTGGGTACAAAAGACTGGGTGGGTACAGGTTTGAGTTAACGGGGGTTAGACACTGGTGCTTTGATACACGGGACAAAAATTGTTGTTCAGTTGGCTTGATGACTGAGCTCTTCATGATGCTCCTCCAGCTTTCATTCAGTCTCCCCTGTGAAATGTGAAGACACTTCATACACTACATGTGGTACCGAGAAAAAGGCCATCAATAAACACAACCAAGGAGAAGAAGATGGTTTCCCTCTATCCAAATCTTGGCATGTAGCTCTACGTGTAGGAATGAGGCAATGTTAGGTTAGCAAGACAAACACTTGTGTGACCTTGGGCAAGTTACCTGGCCTCTTTGTATACTATCAGGATGATGACAAGCAGAGTATCTACCTCTTAGTGTTACTCTGAGGAGCTAGTACAGTCCTTGGCACATAGTAAATGTGCAGAAACTGCTAGGTGTTATTGAGCTGAACTGTTAAACATGACCAAATCAATTCTATTCCATGGAACAATTATTTTTCAGAGTGGAGGGGGTCAGTATAGGATTTGGGGGTGTTCTGAGTCCCCCATTCTCAAGACATTTGCAGCCTACTGCAGAGATTCTCGGTGCTAAATGTGCATTAGAATCTCCTGAAGAACCTTTATAGAAATACCGATGCCAGGCACCACCCACAGAGATTCCAATTAAGTTGGTCCAGAGTGTGACCTGGGCATCAGTATTTTTCAGCACCCCCAGGTGATTCTAATGCTCATTGAGGATTGCTGACCCAGGAATCTGCCATGTGATTTGGGTGTATGGCCACTGCCTGTGTGGTCTGTCTGTTAGACTCTGACAGGACCAGGAGCCCCTGGGATGAAGGGAGGTGTGTCATTATCCATGTGTCAATCACCACAAACCATCAAATGACAAATCCCTCCGAAGCTGGTGAGCAAATCAGAGAGGGAGGGCCTCGAGATTGGAGCTTGGCATCTGTAGGCTGGTTTGCTTTTTGCTTTGGTTGTAAGGGAGGTGAAGGGGCCCCGTGGGAGGAAGTAAAATGGCTCCTGCCTGCCCAGCAGAGACGGTAAGGTTGGAAGCCACAGCAGCCCCTCCCTTTGGAGCTGGAGGCCTAGGGAGCTGTGACAGAATCAGAAACCGGCATTTTAATTCACTGTTGTCCTTTTTCTTTCCTTTTCTTGGTTTATTTCCTTTTTGCTATTCTTTAATTTTAGAAAAGGTTTTGTGCTACAGTTCTTGTCTGTGTCTGAGGACGTCTGGGCCTGGGTTCTTTGCCCTTCCTCAAGTTGGGAGCATTACAAGTGGACCAGCTCCCGCTGCAGGCTGGCCATGGCGGCAGCAGCTGGGATCACGGGAGCTGCTCACAGGGGTGGGAGGGTCGGTGGGCCAGAACTGGTGCCATCTGCTCATATATTCATATAATTCATATAACCTAAAATTCACCATCTTAAAGTATACAAAGGATCATCTGTTTTACACCAAAAGTATCAAGGCCCAAACCATCCTGAGTAAGGAGAAACAGATGTATTCCAACCCCTTCCACCCATCTCTTCCACACATTCCCTGGTCAGACAATTGGACTCATTGTTTCTGGTCCAAGCATCCCTAACTTAATCCCTAAGTGCTAAGAATCTACTTTTTCATTTCCCCTGGATCTTGAGGTCACCAGAAAACCAGGAAAGGGAAAGATGATGAACAGTGAAAGAGCAGAAGTGCAGAAGGGAAGGACAAGCACTGGTGCTGTAAGCAGGAGAGTCCTTGAGAAAAGCAGGGCAGGGGACATGGAGTGGAAACTCACTGGGTCTTCTGCCGAATGCTCCTCTCTGTTGCTGTCTACCCAGCCCATAGGCATGACGGTCCCGTTTTAGCTGCTTGACCTTGCTTGTTTGGATCTTCCCTGGATTCACTGAGACAGCTTCATTCTACTAAATGCCCTGTTTGCTTAAGATGAGTCAAAGTCACCTGGGTTCTTTACAACCATGAAAACTTTCACTGACAGTCCTCCAGGACCCCTGCCTCACCAGGAATCCATGACCCGAATTGGGACAGGAAGAGAATGGTATGGAGAGCTTTCATAGAAGGCCTATGAGCATATTCCAAACCACTGAGTAGGAACTCATGTTACAAAGGAAACCTATTTACTAAGACGGATGTTTTTTTCTTACCTTCTATCTCCTCACGTCAGGGTCCACATATCTGCCGGTTCAGGGCTTTATGTAACTTGATGTTAGCCATGTTGAAATTCAACACAATTTGGCATTTGGTAATTACATGGGCCACGTTCCCTAAGTGGTAATTAAGTGGGCTGTGTTCCGTATAAACACCTAATAACTGCCTAGATGACTATTTTGGCAACCGGAGATTATGTGGCCCAGAAGCCATCCCTTAATCTACCAAGCAGAACGTTCTAAGGTAGAAGCCTGCAAAGTGGGAAATTACTGAGCTGTCCTCCACATTCCTCTGTGCTGAAGGCGGGAAATCCTGGCCAGCCCTGGGCAAGGCGATGTGTGCCCTAAAGCATGAATGACCCTCAAACCAGAATTTCAGGAGCCTGAGGACAGTGAAAACCTAGCACATCATCCCACACTCCTTTATTGTTTAAAAAGATTCGTTAATTATCTTGATGTTGCTAGAATGAGGGACTACATGATACAATACCATAGGACTCTCTGGGGGATGTTCAAGGGCAATGTCCACCGATTCTGCTTAGGTTCCAAAGGGCTCTGCTCTTTCTCCCCAGGGTTCTCCTATCACACACTCCAGTTTTGGAGAACAATGGAATGTAATGGTTAAAAGCCAGATCACCTGGCTTCAGACGGCAGCTGAGCCATTCACTAGCCATGTTACCTTGAGCAAGGCACTTAACCTCCCCTTGCCTCAGTTTCCCTGTGAAATGGAACTGGTGATAGTACCTACTTCACAGAGTTGTTGTGATAATTAAATATTAGTTCATTTAATACAAGTGAAGTATTCGGGCCAGTTCCTGGCACTCAGGAAGCACTTAAAAAGGAAGAGCTATTCTTATGCTGGGCCTGGGTAGGAAGGGAAAGAAGAGAAAACCTGAGAAATGACGACAGCCCTGAAAATGTCAAACTTCTTACCACACACCTGAATTCAAGAGTTGCCTCATCACCTCGTTCAACAGCCTCCCACAAAAAAATATTTACTGAGCACCAACCGCAGTGGAAGGTCATCTGATGCAAGGGTGGCAACAGGGTGGTGGAGGGAAGGAAGGCTCTTGTTCAGGGCACACACCTGGCATGTGTGGTTCAGTTCACCTAAGTTAAATGGGATCCCACTGTAATTCCGGCTGTAAAATAGTGAGCAGGACGGCAGAGTCCCTGACCTCGGGAAGGTGTCATTCAAGTAGAAGGAGCAGACCTTTAAGCAATCAACCCACATAAAAATATAACAACAAACTGTGTCATACTGTATGAAAGAAAACTGCAGAGGGCTAAAAAGGTGTACCTCAGAGCAGGAGGGGGTGTCATGGAAAGTCGTGAGACCCGAAAGGTAAAGAGAGTGACCCATACAGGGTCAGGAAGAAGTATTCCAGTCAGAGAGCACATGCAAAGGCCCCACAGCCGGAAGGAGCCTGTGTTTGAGGAGCTGAAAGAGGGACCATTAGGTAAGGGGGTAGGGGGAGCATACAAGAGGCAAGACTGCTGGCAGACCCGCATATGTGCTGTCTGAAGGAAGAATGTGGCTCTTATCTCCTCCTTGACTCCTGTCCGCCACATTTTCTAGGTACTTTATATGGTAGCAGGAAGCTGAAATTATTTGAGCAAATCAACAAGAAGCACTTAAGCTGCTTACTTACACAGGACAGCAGTTTAAAAATATCTCTGTTTATGCACCGGATATTTCTTCAGAGGGTAGTTTGGTCTTTCAAGGATATTCTTTACTTCAGAGATGGAGTCTTCCTATATAACAAAAACAAATCCAGCAATTGCATTACTCATAATGTAATACAGATCAAGGATATCTGGATGTGTAGTTTTGCATTTAAGAGGTCTATGAATCCCATATATGCCGTATATATTGTGTTCATGATACATGTGTGTATACAGATACTATTCCTTTTTTCCCCCTCCCTCCTTCCCTTTATCGCTCTTTCTTTCTTTCCTCTTCCTTCTTCTCTCCCAAGCCCCCTCCCTCTTCCCTTTCTTCCTTTTCTTCTTTTTACATTTTAAAGGGATTCCCTTACTTGAAAAAACTACGAATTAACAAAGCAAAGCAAATGACTGTGCAGACAGACCGTAAAGTAATCCACGACCCTGGTGATTAGGGGAATCAATATTCATTTAAATAATTCATTTAAATGCCAGCATTTAAATAAGTCAAGATGACCAATTCAACTACATGGTATAGTTAAATCCAACCAGAGGGGGCACTGTCAACCTTCCATTTGAATTTTTTTGAACTGGTGACAGGTCACAGTTAATGGCTGTACATCTGCAGTAGACAAAGTGCTGGGTTTATCTATCTATGGATCAGAAACACTCCCCTCACCCCCATAAAAGTCAAACAGTGAAAAACACCTTATTCACTTTGAGGAAAACTTTTTGCCATGTTGTGAGCTCATGCAGACCACACACGTCCCTAGATTCTTCCCTGGACAGGGATTCCTGTCCAGAGCAGAAGGAAATGTGCTTCGGGCCAGTTACACTGTCTTCTCTAAGTTCTTTGACAGGACAACGCTCCCTCTTGCTGTAGGACGTCTGCTTGATGTGTGCTGTTCTCCAAAGTAGCTGCTACTCATCACTCGTAGCTACTACTCATCACTCAGATTGAAGCTCCACTGTCTCTTCCTCAGGGAAGCCTGCCCTGATTGCCAACCAAGTCCAATACTCCTTTTCATACACTCTCAGGATACCATGTAACCTCCTTGATGAGCATCACAATTTTACATTTATTTCTGTGGTTACTTGATTAATGTCTGTCTCCCCTGCTAGACTGTGAGACCCAGTCCCCATATTATTTTGTCAGCAAAGATCTAATTCCATCAGAAGCCCTGACCTTGTTTAGGTGTTGCTGAGATCTGTGGGACGTCAGACGACTGCAGACCCTTTCGTGGATCTTCTTCCACATGGACTGGGACGCAGGGTGGAACCTGCTCAACAGAGTAAACAGGGTGGAGTATTATGCAGCTGATAAAAAGGACACTTAGAGTGCATAACAATAAGGGTCGATATTTATAACTTAAAGGTGAGAAAAAAAAGCAGCAACATGCAAAACAGTGTGCATAGCATGGTTTCAATGTCTTTATTAAGCCTATATTAAGATATAGGAAAAGCACTGGGAATAAAAACAACCAAGATGTTAAAAGTGGTGTGTGTCAGGGTGTGTGACTCTTTTCTTCTTTGGAATTTACTGTGTATTTTAGATATTTCTCTAAAGAACAAATCCTGCTTTTACTTTTAAAACATGTAACCCCAAAATTTTTAATACAAAATTTAATCCCAACTTTTCTACCAGGGGTTTTTTATGTGTCATTTACTTTAGGCCACCCAGACCCAAACTTAACCACAGATCTTTCAGTGTCTTTCAGTTCCTCAAACAGGCTGCATTTTCTCCCTTCCATAGGCACTTGCCAGCACTGCTCCCTCGGGTAGAATGCTGCCACCCCCAAGCCCCATCCCCGCTCATGTTGAGTCCTACCCACCTTCAGAGCTCAATTCAGTTACTGATTTCTCAGGAAGATCCTTCCTGAGCCCCTTCCTGTAGAGCAGTGGTCCCCAACCTTTTTGGCACCAGGGACCGGATTTGTGGAAGACACTTTTTGGCACCGGGGTTGGGTGGGGGGGAGTTCAAGCGGTAATGCGAGCGACGGGGAGCGGCAGATGAAGCTTCGCTTGCTCGCCCGCCACTCACCTCCTGCTGTGCGGCCCGGTTCCTAACAGGCCATGGACTGGTACCGGTCCGTGGCCCGGGGGGGTTGGGGACCCCTGCTGTAGAGGGAGCCGGCTTCCCTATTTCATGCACTTGGAATCCATTCACCTCTCATTCATAGCACTTCCCCCAGTGGACATTTTGTCATTATTTGGTTAATGTCTGTCTCTCCTCCTAGACTGAAATTGGGACTGAGCCTCTTGGGCTAATAGCTCATCTCAGGGCTTTGAATACCACAGTAGGAATTTAATACATATTTCTTGAGTGACTGAATTCATCCATTCATTCATTCATTTTGGGGAGGGAAGTGAGTACCAATTCTTAAGTTGAGGCAGAATTTGCAGTTTGATTATGAAAAGCACAGATATTGTTTTCTTAAAATGCCTAAAACTTTTAGCAATTTGGATAAAATCGTTCTCTTTAACTAATATACAGTAAACACTGGAAATGACAGAAACATGTGAGAATCAATCCAGTTGTTGTTATGGCCACCACACTAATGAGTCCCTGTTCAGTTGCCCCTCTGCTTGGTTTGGGACCCACATCCAGGCCACCCATCCTGGCTCCCTGTAACAAGCATGTACCCTCTGGTTTCCAGGGAGACAAGACCAAGAGAATGACTGGATCTACACAAATCCATTACCAACCCAGGAAAATGACTCACAGCAAATGAACGAACCATTAAAAGCACTGCCCATGTTTAAGAAAAGGCCAGGTACATCATTTCTACACTCCTCTAAGAATTTTTAAGATGAAGGAATAGAAATATTTTGAAGCTATAAATAAAATTGGCATTTAAAAATAGCCACCAAATGGACACTGCAAATGCTTTTTCATTGGTCTTGAGTAACCAGTGCCAGAATTATCCGTACACTTGTTACCCTTATTACTATATACAATCAACACTATATTTGAAGACCTCTGAGAATGATGAGTCAACAGGCAAGAGCAGTGCTCTGCCTCCTTGTGCAGTGGGACAACTGCGGATGGATGCTGAACTGAGGATGGATGCTGAAGGGATGTGACTCTATCCGGACACTGGAGCTAGGGAACCGGCTTGAGAGTGTTTCTCCCACGTTTGGGACTACCATTTCCCATGCTGCTAGTTAAAAGGGTTTTCCACTTCCTCCATTAAAACCTTGGGCTGATTCTCACTCCAAAACTTGCCTCGCATCTCATCCTTGCAAACTTGGCCCTTGCTGATTTCAGTATTAAGTCAGCAGAAACTCAAAAGGTATTTCTCATGCACTTCTGTGATCTGAGCAGAGGGAGACTGGTCCCAGTGGCTCATGTGAAAAGAACGGTGAGTGAGGCAGAGCCTAAGCACTGGTAGTGAAACTACGCCCCTTATGGTTGACTACCAGAAATTCTTGACCTTGACTTACAGAAGATAAGGAAGCAGCTTGTTAAAAACCCCTCTTCTTACAAACTGCCTTTACTGATTAAGCTTGCTTTAGTTGTTTTTATTCTTTTTTCCTTTCTTTATTTGCATACCCTCCAAGCTTCACATAGCCTAGGGTAATATATCACAAGACTTCTTAACCATCCCTATAGATAAAGCCTCTGACATCACAGGTCACTATAGTAATGGTGGGCTTAAGTTGTTTTACAAGAACATGGAGTTGGATCCTGTCTAGTTCAAGCTGGCTAAGACTGGTTGGGATAACTAACCCTAAAACTGTGTCTGCACAGTTATCTGATGAACAATTTTTTGACTTCAGAGGGCCAAAAACTCCACCCTCAGATCATGCTAAGTACCTCCATTTTTGAACATGCATCCCATGAAGAAGGATGTAACCCAGATATGCCTGGGCAAAGTACCGATTACTTCACCTTTTCTCTACCTCCAATCACATTTCCTCATGCCTAAGACCACCCTGCTTCTTTATCCCATAAATATCTCAAGCCCCTTGCCTTTGGGGAGGTGGAGCTGAGACTTGTTCTCCCATCTCCTTACTTGGCTGCGTTGTGAATAAACTTTCGCTGCACCTCAGCATTTGGCTTGTTGTGCATAGGGCAAACGAACCTGGTTCGATAACAGTAACACCTAGTGTTCCAAGGGCTACCTCTGTGAGGTCAACGGGGAATGGATTCTTCCACAGGGGCTACACTGAGGTCAATGGGGAATGGATTCTACCCCAAGGATACAAAGGGATATCCTTTACTCAAAACAGCTGCCTTAAAATTATTATCTTCAGTGCCACTTCCCTGGAGGTTAAGGTGACAAGCTCTCCTGGATGCCTGGAACTAAGAGGTTTCCCACAGTGCAGGACTTTCAGCTATAACCAGGACAGTCTTGGGCAAACCAGATAGCCTTTGTGTGACCATGTTATACTTTGTCACCTTATTTACAAATTCATAGTTTGATTAGTTCCAAACTTATCAGTTTAGAGTGACTTTGGACAGAGAATTTGCTGACTCATCAGAGATAAATGATTAAAACTCTGGTCTGCAGCCAGAGTCATCATTCTACAGTCAACTGTGCTAATTCCTGTGAATGACTTGCAAAAGCTCCCCACTGCCTTCCAACTGAGCCCAAATTCCTTAGCTTGGTTTCCACAGTCCCCGTCAGACCCTCAGCCTTGGCACCCACTTCTCCCCAAGCCTGCTCTAACTTTTAGAACCTGACAGCACCCGCTGCCTTCTCACCTCCCATCCCTCTCCTCCATTAACTATCACAATCCAATCCCCTCCCCTCTGGGCCCCCATGAAAATGCCACCTCCTCCATAAAACATTCCAGAGTACTTTCCTTCTCCTTTATACTCTGATAGCATTTGGTCTGTACTGTTCTCAAAGTTCTGCCTTGTAGAAAACTCTCTGTGTACATTTTTTTTTTTAACATCCTCTGCAAGTTCTCAGAGATCAGAAGAAATGTCTTAAATGTTAGCATTTCTATTCCAGGACTAGCAGGTTGACTATCAATCCTGTTTTCCTTCTGAGGCACTGTTTTTTTCCCTTGTGTCAGCAAGTATTTATTGAATGTCTACTAAGTGCCATGAATTGGTAACTGATTCTTCATGTGTCTTTTTTTTAAATTGAGGTATAATTGGTGAGGCACACTTTTAATCACAGAGATACTACATTCCCCTCCACACACCCAGTACTAATCTCAAGGATTCTGACTCAATATGAGGCAATTCTTCAGTGAGCCAGAGTTGAGAATTACTGTCCTGCTGCATAAAGATACTCAGGAAAGACTGGTTGAATGAATGCATAAACCATCTAACAAAGTTATTTAAAAAGAAACGAGGCCTTCCTAGATCTCCTTCCTAATGGAATTAACCTCCTCTTGCTCTGCCTTTCCCCTACATTTCGATTATACTTCTGTTAAGTGCACATCATAATCCATCTCAAATTTAGTGACATGGGGGTATGCCTGCCACCCCGTCTAGTGTGTGAGCCACTGGGAAGCCAGGATGTGTCACGATCACATACACTGCACATAATAGGTTATCAATAAATGGATGCTCAATTCAGTCCCTCAGAAAAGCTTGCTATGCTGATTATAAGGAGTTTGGGTGATGTACGAAAACAAGGCACATGGGCAAAATCCATGAGCTTCTTCCAGTTCTGGCTGCAAAGAAGCACTTTGGGCTGCAAGAGGATGGATCTTTGATCACTAAACCCCTTTTACAGATGAGGAAACTAAGGTCTAAAAGGCTGAGTACTTGTGTGAGATCACACAGCACTTGGAGACAGGTTGAGCAGAGCTCAAGTGTCCTGACTACCACCAGTTGAAGGTTCCTCCCCTTCTCTGTTTAAAATAAATTCTAAGTCTTTACATCTGGGGTAACCCCCTACCTGCTCTGTCCACCTGTTAAGCTGCAGGCTGGTAGAAAGAGAAGAAGCCAGAAGAGAAGGGAGACCAGGCCCAGAGACGGGTGTAAATGTGTCTCTCACCACCTGTCTCTGGGAGCCAAGGCCAATTTTTAAAAATCTATGTTGTGTTATTTTCTTCCAATACAGTAACTAATCAAGGACTCACCATTACTTAGTAGATTTTATCAAAATATTTTACTTGGTTTCCTCAAGTCCATTTTAATATAAAGGTATTCTATCATTTCTGAAAAATGTCTAAGAATGCATTGTCACTTTCTTATAATTCCTACTAAAATTTCAGTGCCACTTTTGTTCTGGGATATTTACTACAAGTCTCTTTGTTAGCAACTGTATTATTTTTATGTGGAGATTTCTTATTCTCATCACTAACAATGCAGGGAAAAGCAGGCCGGCCTATCTTTTTTTTTTTTTTTTTTTTTCAGTATGTGGGCCTCTTACTGTTGTGGCCTCTCCCATTGCGGAGCACAGGCTCCAGACGCGCAGGCTCAGCGGCCATGGCTCACGGGCCCAGCCACTCCGCGGCATGTGGGATCTTCCCGGACCGGGGCACGAACCTGTGTCCCCTGCATCGGCAGGCGGACTCTCAACCACTGCACCACCAGGGAAGCCCAAGACTGGCCTATCTTTCATTCAAAACAACTATCTTAAAACTATTATCTTTTGTGCTACTTCACTGGAGTTGTGACCAACTGTCCTGGTTTGCCTGGGACCAAGAAGTTTCCCAGAATGCAGGATTGTCAGGGTTAAAATCAGGACAGTCTGGGGCAAACCGGATGGTTAGTCACATCAGCTGGGAGTGCAGTTTGGAAAATAAAGTTTCCTGCTCTCAATCTCTGGCCTGCCCTCCAGACATAGGCAATTGTGGGTTTGTGTGTGTGTGTGTGTGACAATAATATAAACAAGCCAACAAACCATGTCTAGAAAAAGAGAAAGAAAATACACCCACATATTAATCATGCTTGTCTTTGGGTGGCAGGACTATAGGTGATTTTTTTTTTCACTCCTTTTCATTTTTCTATAATTTCTAAACTTTCGATAGTGAGTTCTTTTATACTGGTGAAACCAAAAGCTTGAGTTCTAAAATTTATGACAAATAATAATGGATAGATAAATAGTACCTATGCCAAGTTAGCTGTCTGTCCCATTTTCAACAAGCATTCTGAGATATGCTTTCCAGGGTAAGAGAAAAGTCTCAATTCTTACTTTTGGGATTATTTTTCAAGGAATAATAATTTTTCATATCAAGGTGTCCCCAGCTGAATATTCCTAAGGAAGCAAACTGATGAAGTGACCTGACTTTACTCCTGCCAGACCACAAGGCACTCTTCTAGCAAAGAGATGGGTGCTTGCTGCTGACCTTTCTCGGAGAAGGGGCTGATCCAGAAGAGGGCTGGGAGTTCTGGAGTGTTGGGAGGTGGCAAATGAAGTTTCCCAGTGGACATCGGCATCCCCTTGATGACTGTAACTGGCCGAGGGCTTTTCAAACTTACTTAAATCTAACGATAATGGTGATTCATTCCTTAAAACAATCCGTTCATCTGGCTCTTTGATAACCTGAGTGACAATGTGCATTAATCGTTAGTTGTAGTTTTTGCTTTGGTTTGCTTAATTTAGAGCTGGGGGCCGGGTGGGACAGGGAAGAGAACTGGGGGCAAGATGATAGAATACCTGCCGCAGGGATCTCCTGCAAATAAAAGAGGGGTGGGAATAGAGAAGACTAGAGACAAAACGCTCAGCAGTCAAGGGCAAGGAAAGATAACCAAAATTCTGTACATTTGGCATATATTCACAAGCCAAAATCAACTCATGCTCTGAGCTTTGGTTTGTGAGGATTGGAGATTATTGGGTTCGGGAAAGACATAATTTTTTAGACGAAATATTTAACTGCTATGGCAAAGGAAGCTCAGTGTACTCCATTTTCTTTGCATATATCCATTCTCATGTTGTAACATGGAAGTCTGCACCTTCACCTGAATAAACCAATCAAACTTTAAGAACAACTGATTTACCATCGCATATAAAAAGGTACTCGACTAGAGAAAAAGTAATGAAAATCCCTACTGATAGAGTAGATATTGGGCCTACATACACCCTCACTGGTGATTCATCCTACAAATGAAAAGAGTTTATGTGAGGGGAATAAACCAACTAAAGCAAAGCAACTCAAGTTAAACTACAGGAATTCCATAAGCAGCATTAGCTAGAAATATACTTTCCACCACTCATGGGAGGAAGCACAATAATTGACATTAGACAGCTGGAAATAAATCAGTTTACAAATGCTACTTCTAAAATTACCTTTACGTTAGCTGCAAGGCTGTCAAGAGAAGAAGCTAGAAGAAAGAGGAACAGGTGTTTCAATGACTCATTATTACCAGTTACCCCTAAAGCTGCTGTTACACTTATTCCACAGCAGTACAAAAATATTACACAATGAATGAATTATCAGAGAACTTAAATGCTCCCTTGTAAATTATACCATCACCTTTAAGTCTTCCTGAAGTCACAGCAATTTATCTATTAGTTTTACTGTCCTCTTGAGGTCAACAATGAGGTTATATTAATGACAGCATGTATGGATACAGGAAGAGTAAATGGGAGTCTAAAGTGAAGCAATAACTTCAGTAGCCCTTGGGCAGCCTGGAAAACTCTTATTTGCCCAGGTGCCCAGGGCCTAAAAGAAAGCCATTTGGCTCAATGTAAAATTCATACCCTCTGCCTCTTCTGGCATTCCCTTTATATTTGGTTTACATAAAATCCTACTTATGCAGAAACTCCTGAGTGTACTTGTCCAAGGTAGATACAAAAATGAATACATAAGAGCTTGGAAAAACAACACAGCAAAAGTGTAAATCATTATGATTACCCAAGTAATCATAATAAGTAAATAGACCTAATGCCAGAGAATGGTAAGAATTACTAGACGTAATACACACAGATAAAACCAAGAATAAATGGGATTTTTCCAGGTTGAAAAAAAAATGCTTTTGAAATGAGTATTTGCAAGACTATGCTAAGGCCACCGTGGCTTCCCCCAGCATGACTGGGGCTTAGGCAGTGACAGGGGTCTGCTGATTCCCCAATGCCACTGGCAAAAAGAAGGAAGATATAAAAAGGGATTTTTTTAAAGCATGCTAATTGTCATATCCTCTGGGCATGCACATAGGTGTGTGGGCATCTTGTCCTAGAAGCTCTCTTCCACCCAACTCCCAGCTGAGCAGGGAATTGGTAATGCTAAGCCCCTTTTCAGCTATAACCATAAATCTGCCCTGTTGCCTAGGAACCCCCTTGCTACTGATTTTTGAACACTCCCTTTCACGGGGAGTTTGCCCTTGTTTCCTAGCTTCTCAAAGTGTAGTCCATGGACCAGCTGCATCGGTATCACCTGGAAGCTTGTTAGAAAAGAGGGATTCCAGGCCCCACCCCAGCCTTAGGGAATCAGAATCTGCACTTTAACAAGATCCCCAGGTGATTCAAATGCACACTGAAGTTTGAGAAGCACTGCTTTATTCTACCTTAGGCCTGAATGAATGAGCTGACAGGTGGCCTAAGGAAAAGTCTGGCTTGGAAGCTACAGGGATTCCAAGGATCTGAGCCCCGAGGTCTGAACTTCTTCTCTAAATGTAAGTATGCCAAAAACTTGGTGTGTGACCTGTACACACTCTGTAACCTCTCTGGAACCTTAGTTCTCCACCTGCCAGGATTAAGAAAGACAAAGGCTGAGACCAATGTGATATATGAGTCCCGCTGTAATTGAGCTAGCATTAAGCCCAACTGTCCTCCCTGGGAAAGGACATTTCCTGTTGTTTGATTTCACAGTAATGGGGAAGACAGTGCTGCTTTTATGGGCTACATGGGTGATTTTCAATCCAAAGGACTTAAATGTCAGAGGTGATGAAGCACTTTCTGCTTCAAACCCTGTCTTCTGTCCTTGGTTTGCTGCTGTAGAACAGTCACAGTGATTCAAGGACACTGGTTTGAGTTACCACAAGAGAATGTGCAGCCCCTTAAAAGTATAAACCTTTCAGCCTAACATAGGAAACCCTGTTGTCAGGGATGGTACAGGTCCAGTCTCACCAAGAGTCAAGAGAATGGGCCACCACCATCCCTTTCTAGCCTAAGAATTTTTATTAATTCAGGAATGGTTGAAATTCACTGCCCTGACCTTCAGTATTGACATGGTTCATGTATTTCAATCATAAAGTAAAGGCCTCCCAGGGAGGCCTTAACCCAGTGCCTCTCAGTGTGTGATCCAGGGGCCTCCCCATGGGTCTCTAAGACCTTTCAGGAGCTCTGCAAGATCAAAACTGTTCTCCTATTAATATTAATCTCTTTTTCACTCTCTTTCTCTCACAACTGTATAATGGAGTTTTCCAAAAGCTACATGATATGTCATGATGTCACCACTCTGATGGTTAATGGAATGTGTGCTTGTATATTCTTGTATTTTACAAATTTCTCAGTTTTAATTTCTAACACTAAATATTGATAGATATCATCTGCATACACAAAGTTCATTGGGGTCTTCAATAATACTTAATGCAAAAGGGTACTGAAATCTAAACATTTGAGATCCCCTGCCTTAACCTCACTGCTTCAGACAAATTGCCTCTCCTCCTTTGCTGACATGGAATCTTGTAAAGTAAGTGTTGCATCTCCTGATCTCCAACAATCCCCTGCTGCTTCCTATCCAGAGAAACGGAGAGTCCTGTATGTTAGCTATCAGTGGTGCCTTAGCAAGAAGATTCCACCAGGACAAGATGCTCCCTGCTTTTCCAGCCCAGCCAGGGAACAACCACAGCTAGAGCACGCTCAGTGGTCACACTACTCAGAGCAGTCTCCTTCAACAGCTAGGGGAACTCTGAAACAGCTTCTCAGCTGACTCTGCTCATGGGAACTCCCTCCCTGGAAACTCCACAGTGGGAGGGCACCTGAGAATTAGGCCCTGAATTTCCAAAGAAACATGTGATTCCTCAGAATGAAGAAGACTTAGAGGTAGGTAGAATGCATTCGTTCCCATGGGGAAACTGTATAGGAATAACAAGAAACTCAAGTACCTCTTCTCACTGGAAATGGAAAGTTTGAAAAGTCAGATTTTCTTCTAGACTTCTGGGAATGATGCTCTGAACTGTTCTCACCAAAGGGCTTTGCACTGTCCACCTGAAAGGAAAGGAAAGGAATGAGACTTGAACCCACTGTAGCTTGTATTACCCTCTCCTCATTACCTGTAATGCCTTTCTCCCCCTCAGTCACAGTCATGCAGGTGAGAAAAGAGGTTGGGAACAGATTAAATCACAGTCTCCAAGTATATAAAATGTTATACCCAATAGGGAAACCTGTCTGTCCCTACCTTCACTGAGGTTAGAACACGAAGACATGGCCTAGCACTAGGCACAACTCATATTCTAACCACTGGTAAGGCTCCAGCCCAGAAAACAGCAAGTGACATTTACTTCACATTCTTTTAGAACCAGACAGAGTTTCATGTTCCTAAACAGTCTGAGCAGTACTGGCCTAGGTGTGGTCCTCCCTGAAGACAAGGGATTTTCACAAGGCGACATTTCAGCCTTCCACATCCCCTTCCAGTCTGAGTGTCTATATTCTTGAAAAAAAAGAATAGTGGTGACTGTATTATTTTACTTAAGGTAACCGTATTTTCCTACACTGGACAACATGCCAAAATACTTGAAATAGAGACTCTTCCAGAATATGTACGACATAGAGTTGCTGCAGTTTCTTTGTAACATTGTTTATTTCTGTTTTTTTTTTTTTAAATTTCAAGAAAGCATGTTATAATATTACTCTTCAATCTACTTCAAGAAATACTTTGATTAGAATTTACAATCTTGACAACATCAGGTCCTCTACATTTTAATGCTGCTACTTAAACTTCAGATATCAGGAAATCTGGCTAAATAAAAAAGCACTTAGGAAAGAGCTTGGCACATTAGTAAAGACTGTATAAGAATTTGTTAAATAAAAGTATCAAGCAAGTTTTAATTCCCTAAGAAACCTTCCAAGATTTTAAGTTTATTTAGCCCATAATGGCATACACTAAAGTTGTATTTTATAAAAATTTATGTCAAATGATATAAATCAGACTCAGTAAACTCAATTCAGCAATATTTGTATGAAGCCACGTTTAAAGAGTGATTGCTGGATTTTGCCAGACATTTTTACCCAGGTCACCATGAAGAAAACAGCTATCCTGTACTTTCTAGCCAAACAACGTCTCTGTTCTACCTACAAACCAACTCTATATCCAGTCATCTCAAAAGCACCTTGCCTTTGAGATTTACCATGCTTCATTTCTTGTGTCTAATGCACAAACATCATCAAGTCAAATTATCAACTTGACAATAATATCAATAGTTAACATTCTGAAGAATAAGTCATGAACTAGAATGTGGAATGGTATTCATGAAAAATATGAACTAATACTGGAAGTGTTTTTAATGTAATATTAACTGTAAATATCAAGAAACAAATCTGTATATACAGTATAATTACAACTTTGTGGGAAAAAATAAGGCATTATGAATACCAAAAAAAGGCAAAAGAAAATGTATCAAATTAAACAATGATTTTATTATTCTGGTGAACCTGTGGGCAATTTTTGTCTTGAACTCTTCCACATTTTCCTTTACTTTTATAGTAGTCAAAAAATCTTGAGACTATGAGAACAAGTGTGATTGAATTTGCCTACTATTTCCTGAGGGCTAAATCTAAAATAACTTTAATTAAGGGCTTTGACTGTGGCACATCATTGCATCTTCCTGCAGACATATGTTTCCTGCTCTTAAAAGTGTGGCCATTAAGCAACGACCTCACTAAGAAAACTCAAACCAGTTTTCTTAAAACAGATGAGGCTTTGGTTTCAGATTGGTACAGAGTATATGCCAGCCTTTGATATGCATCTTCTACCACTGACAGTTCATTGATTTTTCTGGACAGTGGCAGGTTATCATATGTAGATAACACTCTCTATTAATAATTTTCAGAAATTAAAAATAGGGATGGCAGACATTTACTAAGCAAGTCTTCTGCATAAGACATCTTTCCTGACAATGACTCTAGGAAGTGAACATAATTTAATCATAGCTGTCATTCAACTGGAGTTTCCTCTATTTATTTACTTACTCATTTGTTTTCATGGTCCAACCTTCCTTTATTCCACCCTCATTCACACCCTCACCATTCCAAAGGACTGTGAAAAATAATTTTAGGCTCACATGTCTTACTACAAATGGAGGTTTGCTTTCTCCAGGTATTTTGAAACTATCTCCAAGATTCAGTTGAGCTGGCTGGTCCTGAAAGAAACGCCTGGTGAAATATGGAGAGGGCGGCCGGGACTGCATGCCTTGGGGCAGTCTGTCGAGATTACTCTCCCTTGGTTTCATCTTTATACTACTTAAGGGGAATTTTGGTCCATTTGATGTGGATAAAGGCCTTCGTGACTCACATCTTTCTTCCTGAAAACCCAAAAAAGAAACAATATTTTTAAAGAAGAAAACTCAATCAGAATATAACTGTGTTTAATTGAACTTTAACTAAGGTAGAAGACTGAACATCTCAGATTTATAAAACATGAACTTAAGGAAGGGCATTTTAAAATTTTTCTTCAGGTCAGGTTAGTATCACTAGTATATTTCAACTATTAGCAGTGAGATTTATTTGCATTATGAGAAAGTTGGAAAGTATCAGATACCCCCCCCCCCCCCCCACCATAGACAGAAGATTGACAGATGTAGAAATATAGTGAGAGAGAGAGAGAGAGAGAGAATTTGGCATAAACTTGGGTCCAGCAATTTCACTTCAAGGAATTTATTATAAGGAAATAATTATGGCTATATGTATAGCTACAGAAATTCTTAGAACACTTCAAAAATTAGAAACCAACTATATTGGTGAGTAAGCACTTTCCTTTCAGCTCCAAACCCACCTTTCTACACTCAGCTTTATGATACTGGACCTGGCACTCTGCAAACCCCCTTCGGTTTTTCCAGCTGTTTTGTTAGGCTCCACCACTAGAGGGCGCTAGAGGGAGACCGTAAGACTAGAGGAGGAGGAGGAAGGGACTGGGGACTTCCAGTTTTGCGTTCTGTTCTTGTCAGCATCACCCCAGCAACCATTCTTCACCTTGACAGCAGCAAATGGCTCCAGTTTATAGTTTTTTACTATCATAATCCAAAACTAGCCTCACAGCACCAGGTGGCCAGAGAGCCCCTTGCTCAGAGATTTGAGTCTAGCCCCACAGGATCCTTCCTCCAAGCTCCTGGGACAGCAGCAATGAGCAGTGTCCCTCCTTAGAGATCTGAGTCCCAGCTCATCAGAGTCTCCCCTCTGAAATCATGAGGAAACACCCAGGAGAGCAGCCCCTCCCCACATGTCTGGGTGCCCTTTCTATGGGGTTTCTTCCTCCAATTTCTATGTTGTTGATGATCCAACCTCTTCCCTTTGGTCCCCCAACGCTAGAGGTGGAAGCTGCTTCCTGTAGTTACTATCTCCATCACTTCACTGTTCCCCTTTTCCTTTCAGTCCTCCAACCCTCGTTTAGCCCTCTTTTTTTTTTTTACATTAAATCTTTCTGTTAAAGTAACAGGTATGGTTTGTTTTCCAGACTGGACCCTGACTAATATATCAGCTTAGTACCCAACAACAGAAAAATGAATTGCCAAAAATTATGGTACTTCTGTACAATGGCATGGTATGAAGCCATGAAAAATTGCCTGGCTTAAGCATACTTAAGGACATGAGAACACGTTCATGACATTCAAAGTGAAAATATGATATGAAATAATATCATATTATTGTAGTATGGTCCTAATCTTCTAAAATTAAAACAATATGTGTATGTGTGTGTGTGTACAGAAGAATATATTCAAAAAAGTAGTCATGCTCATCTCTAGATAGTAAGAATAACAGGTTATTTTTATTTTGTCCTTTTTCTTATCTGTATTTTCTAATTGTATAAAATAACTGGGATACTTTTGTTATAGGAAAACAATGAAAGCTATTATTTTTAAAAGTTAACACTTAAAAAAGTTAATATAGGAAGACCTATATTAGGAGATTAAAACAAGATTAAAATGGTGGAGTAGAAGAAAAAGAATAATAAACTGAAAGATCACTGTGCACACTTAAACAGATTGGAGAAAACAGTGGGTAAATAAGGAGAGACTAAAAAGCAGCTATTGCCTTCCTGAAAATTAACCACTGGCTTCCCATTTATGAGTTATGGTGCCCAGGGGACCGATGGACTTGCACAGATTAGTGACCCTTCTCATTCAGTACCTCTTAACCCAAAGCCCACATTTTCAAGGCATTTTCTAGGACTCCAGGTGAGGTCTACAAACCATATTCATTAACTCTCTATATCATTTTAGAAACGATTTGACACGGTTGCAAAATTATGGACAATAAGGTAAAACAAAAACAGAAAGAAATCAGGGTGAAGGGGAAATTAGGGCTGAACAAGAGAGTAAAATGAAGGTAGTGCTCATGGATGCCCCAAGACCCTCACTGTTACCAAAGGTGGCCCACAAATACAACTCTGAGCTTCAGCCTCAGCACAGGAAAGAAGGAAACACTACTGTTGATAAAATCAAGAGTAAAAGTCATGGAACAACAACAGCAAAAGCTAACTAAACAACACATCAAGCTTGTGATCGTAGCTTCTGGATCATTCTGTTCCACCAATTATGCCATGATGAATACATGCCAAACATACTCACTCTAATGTGACAGGCTGAACAAACAGTTTAACTATGGAAATTCAAACCTAGTAATAAGTTTGCAGGTTTCTGTTTGTCCAGTTGCATCTAAACTTGGTAAACCGAGTTTAGGCTGAAATTCTTTAAATTTGTGGAGAAAATTTCTAACATTTCTATCACTGGATTCTCGATTATACTTACAAGAAATCTGTGTCTATGCAGAAACACACGTTCTCTGATGGCTGTCCTCGTAGAAAACTCTATTTTGGGAGCAATGCCCTGAAAATAAAACAGCATAAAAGAAACAAATAAAATGGAAAGAGGGTCTTTGCTCATCCTATCCTAACTTGAAATCATCCGAGAACCTAAATGCTCTTTTCTGTAGTTGGCATAATCTACACACATTATCTAAAATACATACATAACGAATATATATACAGTGAAATATTATTCAGCCTTTCAAAAGAAGAAGATCCTGCCATTTGTGACAACATAGAAGAAACCAGAGGACCCTATATGAAGTGAAATAAACCAGACACAGAAAGGCAAATACTGCATGTCTCACTTATATGTGCAATCTGAAACAAACTCATAGAAACAGCTAATAGAAAGCTGGTTGCCAGGAGCTGGAGGATGGGGGAAATGGGGAGATGTTAGAGGATACAAAGTTTCAGTTAGGCAAGATGAACATATTCTAGAAGTGAAATGTACATCAATGTGACAACAGTTAACAATACTATATTTTATATTTGAAATCTTCTAAATGGGTGGATGTTAAGTATTTTCACCACAAAAAAGAAAAGAAACAACAGTTTACAATGTTAAATGATGGATATGTTAATTAGCTTGATTGTGGGAATTCCTTGGCAGTCCAGTGGTTAGGACTTGGCACTTTCACTGTCAGGGCCCAGGTTCCATCCCTGGTCAGGGAACTAAGATCCCACAAGACACACAGCACGGCCAAAAAAAAAAAAAAATTAGCTTGATTGTGGCAATTATTTTACAATATATATACAAAAATAAAGGTGTATACCTTAAATATATACAAGTTTTGTCAATTATACACCAACAAAGCTGAAAATAAAATACATACATAATAAGAATAGCTAAACACATATAATACTACATATTATGTGCCAGAGCCCAACCAAAGGGCTTTGCATATATTAACTCATCTAACCCTCACAACAACCCTGTGAGGTTGGTCCCAGTAGTATCTCCACTTTGTAGATGTGTGAGCTAAGGTACAAAGAATTTAAGGAACTTGTCCAGCTAGTACTGGCAGAGCTGGTAATTGAATCCAGGCATTGCAACTTGTGTCCCCGCAGTTAGCTACTCTATTTAAAACACTGGACCATGGAACTGAATGAGATTACCTAGGGGGAGGGATGGATAGAAGTTCTCCTTCCCTACCTACCTGCTTTGAAAACATGCTTTATATCTCATACAAAATATTTATACTCATTTCCAAACTCTTCATTTTGTTTCATTGATCAATACTTCTTTTTCTGCTGGGTACCATCCTATCTAAAACATGGTGATACATACATATATATATATACATACATACACATATATATATACATACACATACATATACCCTATCCTACTTAATTCTCATAGTGCTATAAGGAAAGCACAGTTATTAACGTCAACCCACTTTATAAATGATAAAACTGAGAACTGGACAAAAACCTGAAACAACTCTAATGTTCTTCATAGGTGAATAAACTATGGTATATCTATATAATGGAATCTACTCAGTAATAACAAGGAACAAGTTACTGATACACACAACTACATGGATGAATCTTAAAAACATTGTTCTACGTGAAAGAAGCCAGTCTTGAGTCGTTACAGACTATGTGATTCCATTTATGTGACATTCTCAAGAGGAAACAAAGTTTTAATGACGGAGAACAGATTAGTGGATTATGGCAGAGGATGTGTCTATAAAGAGACAGCATGAGGCAGATTTGGGGAGTGATGGAACTGTTCTGTATCCTGATTATGATGGTGGTTTCACAAATCTATACATGTGTTAAATTCATAGAACTGTGTATCAAAAAAAGTCAATTTTACTGTATATTTAAAAAATACAATTATTTTTCTTTAAAAAAAACTGAGGTAGAAAGAGATATTAAGCAATTTTCCCAAGGTCACATGTCTTGTAAATGTCAAAACAGGGATAGGACTTGGAGCTGAATTACACTGTCTCCAATTGACCCCATCCAGTCACCTGCAGCCCCTCTGAACATGACCCTTTGCTCTCCTCTCCCCCAGAGAACACCGCCTGGCCAGGTACCCCTTTGTTCTGGGGGCACTTTACCTTCCTTCTTGTTGCCCATCCAAATCCTACCTGTCTCTTGAAGCCTGGCCTAACCCTCTCCCCTCCAGGCACACCCATAGTGACTTCTCCCTCCAGTTGCTAACAGCTCATTTCACTTATATAACATACTCCAAGTACCTGCAGGAAGAATTTGCATCGGCCGAAGCCCCAGAGGGAAAAGGAACCAACATGCACTGCATGTTTAGACAGGTACCGTGCTCCTAGAGGCTTTCACATGTGCGATCTCATTTAATCCTCATACAACCTGTGTAGTAGACAATTATATCCCACTTTAAATGTGAGGGAACAGGCTTGAAGAGGTTAGTCTGTCCAATGTCACACAGCTGGGGATTAGTAGAGCCAAGAGTTGAAACTGTTGGACAGCAAAAACCATCCTCTTTCCATTACCTCATGCTACCTCTCAGGGGGCTTCATGGGTGAACTAGTCAGCGCGATTCCTGTGCATTCATTCATTCCGATGCACATTCAGTCCTGTACATTCATCTTGTCTACAGAACAGGTCCTCACAGGCACAACCTACCTCCTCAGCTCCCCCTCCTCTTTTTTTTTTTTTTTTTTTTTGCCTCTAGAATGCACAGTACGCCCATAACAGTGTTAGGCCCGGACTGGTGACTCAAGATTTCTGGGCTTATAAACACAAGAGCCCAGTTGCTGCACAGAGTTGAATAATTGGGGCGGGGTGGGGGGCGGCAGGGAGGTGGTGT
The DNA here is from genome assembly GCF_003676395.1 of Aethalodelphis obliquidens. NCBI lineage: Eukaryota > Metazoa > Chordata > Mammalia > Artiodactyla > Delphinidae > Aethalodelphis > Aethalodelphis obliquidens. The sequence continues at coordinate 54,746,499 of NW_020837951.1, forward strand.
TCCATAAAGAATGCACAATAACATGGCCGGCACAGCCTCACCTCCAGTTATCAAGACTGCCCACATGAAGAAGAGGGTGGGGGAAGGGGAATTTCGGGGTCCACAGCACCACTGGTGGAAATCCAAAACCTCATGGGTGCGCGAAGCCCCAGGTCCCCAGCGGCCCAGCTGCCTGAGCCTGAACAAGTTATCTCTTAAGCCACAGACTGGTGTAGTCTTCTTAATGCCTCATGGAGAAGTAGTATTAACCCTTGAATGACAGTTTAATAAAATATAACAGCTCACATTATTGTGCACTTAACTATATACCAGATATTATGCTAAAGACTATGCATACATTACCTCATTTAACTCTCCTAATAACCCTATAAGGGAAGAACTATTACCAGTCCCATTTTACAGATGAAGAAACTAAGCTACATGGAGATTAAGTAATTTACCCAAAATCACACAGTCATTCAGTGACAAAACTGGGCTTGAACCCAGACCACCTGAGTCCACATGTAACCGCTATACATGCAGCTCCACTTTGCCTAGAGAAGAGGAGGAGGGTCCCCTACCAGTAAGGAATCCACAGCCTGTAACACCATCTTGTTCACCTATTTGACCTCCACTCCTGGCAGTGACTTCCAGACAATACGGAGGAAGGTATTTTTCATAGAAGTACTGATTTTAGCATAACAGTTTACAGCTGAAATTTACAGGCTCTATCTTGTGCAATCCCCTCAGCAACGGGATGGTGGTGATGATGGTTAGGTCAATAAATGTATTTAACAGTAGGATTTTCCTAGAATCACTGCACTAAAGAAAAATGGAAATTATTAACTAAAAATTAATAATTAAAAAAATATTGTTGCCACTTAATTTACAAATTCAGCCTTTACCTAACAAAAAAACAGATTATATTCCCCTCCTCAGAATTCTTGACCTCAGCAGGAAAAGGAGGCAAAAAAGGCTGTTAGCATAACAAGTGAAATGAAATAAAATATGGAAGTACAAAGAAAAAGTCACATTTTATTGGAGGAAATAAATCTAATTCTTAATGAACTAAGAAGAGAAAATAAATGAAGTGAATGATTTGCCTGACACGCATATGTCATTTATTCTCATATCCTACAACATTAATGAAAAGAAATTGGACCCTGGGCTGAAATAAACATGAGAGAATTAGCATCATGCAGTGACCGAGTGCAAACTTCGAAGCCCGACAGGCCAGCATGAGAATCCCTGCTCCATTGCTCACCAGGTCTGTGACTCTGAGTACCTTTGATAAATTCTCCATGCCAGCTTCCCCATGCCTAAGATGAGAAAAATAACAGTAGCCACCTTGCAGGGTTAAGGAGGATTGAACAAGATCATCCATGTAAGGAGCTCAGCACAGTGCCTGGCATCTAGCGAGCATGCAATGAATGTCAGCTATTAGTAAAGCTTCAGCAATTGGTTTTATTTTGCTTTATAGAACATAGAGAAATTGAGCTCCTGTATCTTTTTACAAATTGTTTAAAATATACTTTCATTAACTTCATTGTAAGAATTGATACTTTACCTCTAATGCATGAAGATGTTTCCCTGCAGTTTTAAAGCTCTTTCACTTATGATTACCTGCATTTATGAATAACTACAAACACAACTTCTGTAGGTTCTTCTCCCTACTTATGCCCATAAAGTTAAACAAAGATAACATTTGGGAAAATATGAGAAAGTGTGTTTCTTCTTGTCTTGATACTTAGCTGGATACCAGCCCAGTGTATGTAGATAGATTTTATTTAATAGAAAACTTGGGCAAACCAAAGTTAATATAAAGAGTATCTCCCACCTAATTCTCACTAGTTTTTATCCCTTTTTGCTTCTGAAGAGGAAAATCCCAATAACTCAACATAATAAAGACGAGCATCTCACAAGTACCATGGGTATAAGTGATACACAAAGAACATCTCTGAGAAAAAAAAATGATGTCAGTTATATTCACCAAACCTTCAAAGATTATTGGAGGACTTAAAGTTATGCTCATTAGGAATTCAGATTAGGAGAACTTTTGATGAATGCTTGCTGTTTGAAGTATTAGAACTAGAAGTCCTGTCATCATAAACATCCTAGAAACAGGGGTCCTGCATGTTATGTATTCTACACAGTACTCTCAACAAAATGGAGACAATAACACTTTATTAAATTTTAATAATGGTGATTCATGGGGCAGTAACAGAAAAGTTGAGTATTAAGTATGCTTTTTATAATTCACAAGGATGTGGCCCTTAAAACAGAGGTCATCCAAGTGACATAAAAGTAAAGAAAATTGTCAGAGTTTCCGCAGTGTTAAAAATCATCCCAGATAACATCAAAATGAATATTTTGGGGCTTCCCTGGTGGCGCAATGGTTGAGAGTCCGCCTGCCGATGCATGGGACACGGGTTCATGCCCCGGTCCGGGAAGATCCCACATGCCGCGGAGCGGCTGGGCCCGTGCGCCATGGCCGCTGAGCCTGCGCGTCCGGAGCCTGTGCTCCGCAATGGGAGAGGCCACAACAGTGAGAGGCCCGCGTACCGCAAAAAACAAAAAAACAAAAAAAAAACCCAACAACAAAAAAAATGAATATTTTGAATTTGGGTTCAGATAATGCCCCCCAAACAGTTAGATAATCAACTAAATAACTGCTGTATCTTTTAAGATCCTTCAATAATATCAGTCTGTGAACCTCTGACAGTTTCCCCTCCATTAAGTAGAGACCATAATATCTGCCTTGGCTGACTTAAAGACTGTTATGAGGAAAATAAGATATCACATGAAAAAACCCAAGCACAAAATAAATGAGAGGTAGCATTATTAATATCACTACTCTATTTTACTATTATTATTACTAAAACAATAGCTATGATTAAATAAACTGATATTAAATCTTTCAGTTAGTCTGCATTAAGAGGAGATGAAAAAACAGACACAGAAAACAAATTTATGGTTACCAGAGGGGAAAGGGGGTGGGGGAGGGATAAATTAGGAGTTTGAGATTAGCAGATACAAACTGCTACATATAGAATAGATAAACAACAAGGTCCTACTATATATAGAACAGGGAACTATATTCAATATCCTGTAATAGGGACTTCCCTGGTGGCACAGTGGTTAAGACCACCTGCCAATGCAGGGGACACGGGTTCGAGCCCTGGTCCGGGAAGATCCCACATGCCACAGAGCAACTAAGCCCATGTGCCACAACTACTGAGCCTGTGTTCTAGAGCCCGCGAGCCACAACTACTGAGCCCACGTGCCACAACTACCGAAGCCTGTGTGCCTAGAGCCCATGCTCTGCAACAAGAGAAGCCACCGCAATGAGAAGCACACACACCGCCATGAAGAGTGGCCCCGCTCGCCACAAGTAGAGAAAGCCTATGCGTGGCAGCAAAGACCCAACCGAGCAGATAATAAATAAAATTAATTAATTCAAAAAAAATCCTGTAATAAACCATAATGGAAAAGAATCTGAAAATATATATATATAAATAATAACACATTATTATATATAATATATATAAATAATAACATATTATATATAATATATATAAAACTGAATAATTATATATATATTATATATATAACTGAATCACTTTGCTATACACCAGAAACACAACATTGTAAATCAACTATATTTCAATAAAAAAATTTTAAATTAAAAGAGGTGAAAGAAGCAATGTTTTTATAACTATGTGATGGTGTGAATATGGCAGTGACTTAGAATGGTTAGATAAGACTCCCACATCTCATGCCTGACAGACCTCCATGGCTTACGTTATACAAGGATAAAAATCTGAACCAGTGGAAGACTTCGGTGCGTGGATTCTGCAAATTCCTTTTTCTAAAGTTTAAGTTCCCTATTTAACAGAAGAAGACTATGTAATGCTTAACTCTTTCGGAAAACCTTGGTGATCTCTTCTGAGTGGCTGGAGAGATCAGGGAGCCAGTGCTGAGTTAGGCAGTGAATTAAGACATGGGCAGGGGCTTCCCTGGTGGCACAGTGGTTGAGAGTCCGCCTGCCGATGCAGGGGACACGGGTTTGTGCCCCGGTCCGGAAAGATCCCACATGCCGCAGAGCGGCTGGGCCCGTGAGCCATGGCCACTGAGCCTGCGCGTCCGGAGCCTGTGCTCCGCAATGGGAGAGGCCACAACAGTGAGAGGCCAAAAACAAAAAGACATGGGCAGCTGATGATTAATACCTGTGTGATCCAGTTAATAACTTGGAGCCATGAGAAGCACAAAACTAAACTGGTTTGGCTGCTCCCACCCTTGGTAGCAGTAGCAGTAGGAGCAAGGTAGGCTTGGCCATGACCAGAAGGGATGTATGCGTGTGTATGAATGTGCCTGCTCACTGGCCTGCAGTCACAAAGTGACGTCTTTAAGTGTGTGAGGTCCCACAGCCTGAGACCTGGCCACATTTGGGAGGGTGAAGGTGAGCTGTGCCATTTGCTTTTTTTTTTCATGGTAAATTGAAATTTATTACTGGGAATGGTGGAATGGGTTAGTAAGTATAATTGAACTATACAGAGTGGTCGTTAAGCCTGGAGATAATAGACAATTGTAGTGAAAAGTCATATCAACAAGCCATTTATTACGTATATCTCTGTTCCCAGGCCTTTATGGCCATCTGTATATTTCCATATTTTGAATGCTCATTAATAGTGAGGGAGAACACTGACCACAGCTTTATCTCATTCTTGTTGATTTCTTGGGTGTAGTTGTGGCACAGGGGTGAACTCGCCAAAACATGGGTAATCCAAGGAAAGGATACGGGGTTGGAGATAACCACAGTCTCGGCAATCTTTTCCCCAGTAACCAGGGGTGGTTGAGCTTAATTTTGAACTTTAAAATAATTTTTTTGTACTTAAGACCTTTTATATAATGAAAAATGCCTTGATCTGTATTCTTATAAATGGTGCTAAAATATGGTACTCCTACAGGAACCAGGGCAATCCACAGTAATGTCAGTTACTTTGAGTATTTCGATGTGGGAAGAAAGCCAAAATGAATGTATTTAATGAAAAAAAAAAAGACTCCCACATCTCAAATCAATAGTGGGAATCAGTATCATTTATTATTTTGAGTGGGGCATCTAATCAGGGCTGCTGAAGAGAACATCAGGGGCACTAACCAAGATGAAGTGATCTGCCCACAAACTGGTTCTGTCAGGAATAAAATGTTCAGGTCTCGAGAATTCCTCTCCCAACAGAAGCCCAGCTGGGCACAGATCACTTACCGGAAAACCTTCAACTGTCTTCATGAGCACCTCCCTACACAGCCCAGGGTACGAAGGTGTCAGCCTGGGTACAGGGAAGAGAAAGTCCCTCGTGTTTTCTTCATAATAGGCCAACTCTTCCCACGCTAGAAACAAAGGAAAAAAGGCATAAGCAGATTTATGTTCTGAAAATGATGTATCTACAACCCTGAGTTCAACAAAATAACAGCTTAGACAAGTGATGGCAGAGATGGCACTCAGATAAAAATAGACATTTTGATCACAGCACCTGTTATTCAAGAGGCAACGACTTCTACTACTTTTTGTCTCATGCATAATTTTTTAAAGCCTTCCCAAGTCACTGCAGAGAAAAAGACTACCTAAAGGGTTGCTCCACAAAACAGAACAAAAGGGAAAATCTTTCCTTCCATCTCTTTCCATCCAACATTGACAAATGTTTTCTAAGGAGACAAATGTTTTGTAAGGACATACCGTGGGTCAGGTCCTAGGGATAGAACAGGCAGACAATGCCCTGTTCACTCAAAGGTTACAGTGTAGACTAGGGTTCCATGTGTTCTGTGATGTAGGAATGTCAGCATCCCAATGGCTCAGAGAACAGCCAGAGCTGTGGTTCTCAGCAGTACTGGTAACAAACCCAGGGACATTTTGGAAATTTGTGGAGAAATTTCACAGGCAGGAACCAAAGTTCAAGGTATCCTGCAATGCTCAAGACACTCCTGCACGACTTTTTAACACCCTACCAGACATTCTTTCAGGCAAGAAAACTTTTTATAGTTATCTGAGCCTGGAATCTAACTGTTACATATAAACACAAAGCATTTTTTTGTACAACTTAAAAATACACTGAATTTTCAGGAATACAGGTACCAGGTAAATTAAGGAACAACTGTACTTTGCTTTGTTTGGATATTTACCAAGACCCTTTTGGCATTTTGAAAATCATATCACATCCAAATATTACATTTTGCTCAACATCTACATATTAGTATATATGTCATTTTATTTTAAATCATTTTCCTTTGTATTTCTCCTTTATATTATGGCTGGAATACTATATATTTTTTGCAGTGACCTATATAATTGGTTATATTAACTGTGAATATTATTTCAGTATGGTAAAAGAGATAGTATGAAATACTCATTACCAAAAGATCATCTTGGGTGTAATATGATTAAGAATCACTGAGCTAGGGCTTCCCTGGTGGCGCAGTGGTTGAGAGTCCACCTGCCGATGCAGGGGACACGGGTTCGTGCCCCGGTCCGGGAAGATCCCACATGCCGCGGAGCGGCTGGGCCCGTGAGCCATGGCCGCTGAGCCTGCGCGTCCGGAGCCTGTGCTCCGCAGCGGGAGAGGCCACAACAGTGAGAGGCCCGTGTACCGTAAAAAAAAAAAAAAAAAAAAAAAAAGAATCACTGAGCTAAATGATGGAGAAGGTGCCTTCTACAAAACAGGTGCTATACAAGTGGTTTGGACCAAGAGTGGCCCCTGTACAGAGCACCACCAAAAAATTAACTGTAGTCAGTGAGGTAGCTTTGATACTGACCAGGGTTCCTGGCCTTCCCTAATCAATAGCAATTGACTAGAGGCCAGATAAGAAACTCAGGCAAGGCTTTATTGGGGTCCCTGCGACCTCAGGTGGGAGCAAAAACAAATGTTTCCCTTGCGTGCTCGGTCCCAGACGCCAGACGAGCTGGTTCCTTATAAGGGGGTGAGGGTAGGGGTGTGTCCAGGGATCAGGCCAGAGGGTGGCTTAGGTGTTTTGCCCACCCCTCCAGTGGGGTGTATTGAGTGCAGGCGGCATGCTCAGGACCCTGCATTTGCTCCCCGACACCCTGTTTTTGCTCCAGTCTCTTCAGAAGTGGCAGGTGGGTTTTTTGGTCTCTTTGTATCTTTTGTCCAGAATTTGCCCCAACTGCCCATGCACGCAGTTATTTTTAGTCCCATATAGTTTCTTTGTATTTCGTTGCTGGAGGATAGATGTGTCCAGGTGCAGGCATTGTAGCAAAGGGTCCCAGGTCCCAGCCTGTCTCAACTTTACTGTTTTGTGACTCCTATTTTATTTGTCTGAAGAATTCTGATGAGGGTATATTTTGGTGCATCAACTGTAGAAAATAACTGACCTTACATCAAATAATATGATGGATTAATTTCTTCCTACTTATTCCATTTAATATGAATGTTTGGATTCTAACAAGGATCAAAGTGCAAAAAGAATGTGTTCTACATTTTTCATCATATTTCTTTCTCTTCTTCCCTTCTCAGACATGCTCCAGCCACAAAGGACTGATGATGTGTCTTTCCCTCGTCTGCTCTGCACTTCCTCAGCTTATGCTATTTCTTACAAAACATCCTTTCTTCCTCCCCATCCTGCTGAAATTCTATTCAAGTTTCACCTTAAGTGTCTTATAGTATCTCCAAAATAACAGGTCCAAAATAGAACTCTTGACTTTTTTCCACAAATCAGCTCTCCTCTACCTTCCCATCAGAGGAACCAGTACTAGTTACTCAAACCAAAAATCTAGGATTTATCCTTGATTCCACTCTCACTCCTTACATCAATCCATTAGCAAGTTCTGTTGACTATATCTCCAAAATAAATCTAAATTTTGTTCCCTTCTCTCTATTATTACAGTTACCATCATGGTCCAAGCCCCCACCCTCCTCTCTCCTGGACTGCTGCCATGACCTCCTAGCTGGTCTCCCTGCTTCCATTCTTCCTGAACTCAAATCTATTCCCTACACACTGTGAGGTTACATCAGATTGTGACTTTCACGTGGTTAAACCTTCCAATAGGCTTGCCATCATATTAGAATAAAATCTAAGCATCTTATCCTAGCCTTTAAGACTCTGTATAGTCAGGCCTCTAATCACCTCTCCTACTTCCTTTATTATCACTCTCCTCCTTGGTCATTCCATAGCATCCCTCCTGCCCTTCTTGCTGTCCCTCAAACACACCGAGGTCATCTCTACCTTAAAGATTTGTCCGTCTTTGGACCTCCCTGGTGGCGCAGTGGTTAAGAATCTGCCTGTCAATGCAGGGGACGTAGGTTCAATCCCTGGTCCGGGAAGATCCCACATGCCACAGAGCAACTAAGCCTGTGTGCCACAACTACTGAGCCTGCGCTCTACAGCCTGCAAGCCACAACTACTGAGCCCGCATGCTGCAACTACTGAAGCCCGCCTAGAGCCTGTGCTCCACAACAAGAGAAAACACCTCAATGAGAAACCCGCGCACCGTAACGAACAGTAGCCCTAGCTTGCCGCAACTAAAGAAAGCCCGCATGCAGCAACAAAGAACCAACACAGCAAAAAATTAAATAAATAAATGTATACATATATTTAAAAAAAGGTACTGGATTTAGGGCTCACTCTAAATCCAGGATAATCTCACCTTGAGATTCTTAACTTAATTAGCATCATACATTCAATGATCTGTGATACCAGCTCAGCAGTGCTCCCCACACTACGCTGGTCTGCACAAACATCGTGTGTTTTTGATCATATGTTCCTATTGGGAACAAACACCTGGTATGATGCTCTACACAGTGGGCTTTTCCTTTTTCCTTTCATATGTTTTTTGGCTAGTTCTTGTCACTGCATCCAAAATGATAGCTATTACTTACTATTCCTACATTTAGCAAGAATTACGATAAAAATGAGAGGTCCGAGAATTGGAAGTGAGTTATCTGCTGTATCACTGGAATAAAAAAGATCTGGAATCACTGGAATAAAAAAGAAACTGAAATAGGCTTAGAGAAACAGAAGGTTGTGAAGCTTCTCAATTCTATCTCTCTGGTTTGGTCATTTTCTAAAGATCCAAAATACCACCCAGTGTGAAAATGTCAGCACACCAAGGGGATGTTACAGCAAAAGCCTAGGTTATAAATAATAAATAAACATGTGCACAGGCTGAGCAAGTCTCATAAGCCAAGTAAAATGCCTGAAAGAGCTTGGTGTTCTTAATAGGCTAACGGCACAGACAGGGACATCGTCAATGCCATTAGTGAAAAACTTCTCCCTGAAAAAGGAAACAAATGAGACTTTAAGAGAAATAATAATTTTAATAACGATACTGCTTCTAGAAATATCTAATATTTAGAGAGCATATCAGAATTGACAGCTTGCTTCCCCATATGTAGTCTCACTTGATTCCTTCTTTACAGATAAATGAGGCTCTGAGAGTTGAAGACACTTGTCATGATGCCAAATGGCAAAGCAGGAATTCAAAACCAGATCATCTGAGGCAGGAGTTCTTTCCTTGCTTGATGCCTAGTAAACATCACTATGAAGTATAAAATCAAGCTCTGGGGCTTCCCTGGTAGTGCAGTCATTAAGAATCCACCTGCCAATGCAGGGGACACAGGTTCGAGCCCTGGTCCGGGAAGATTCCATATGCTGCGGAGCAACTAAGCCCGTGAGCCACAATTACTGAGCCCGCGTGCCTAGAGCCCGTGCTCTGCAAGAAGAGAAGCTACCGCAATGAGAAGCCCGTGCACCACAACAAAGAGTAGCCCCCACTCACCGCAACTAAAGAACGCCTGCAAGCAGCAACGAAGACCCAACGCAGCCAAAAATAAATTAATTAAAAAAAAAATCAAGCTCTGATTCACGGAATGGGTGCCCACTAAAACAGAGCATTTTACAGCTGGACTGAGCATTTTACAGCTGGACTGAATATACATGACTTATCCCAAAGTAGAAGTTTCTGTGTAAGAGGTCAATAAAAAAAAAAAGCACCAAGCTCACTGTCAAACAGAATTATGCTGCCCTCCTGTGTCTATTTGCTTTTTCCCATCTTTGTAAACTGAAGACCCAGAGGAGTCTTTATTACTTCTAAGCCAAATCATTGGATCTCTTCATTCTTTAGAAGTAAAGTTGTATGCAAATCTGAGGTACCTGTATCACAAACTTAATGGTCATAATATGTCTTTTGATTATAGTAAGTGTGTTTGAAAGTGCTATGAAACAATATCAAATACAGTAATATCTACAACAAAATGAAAAGGTAACAATTCGGCCAAAGAAGAATTGTTCCCTGAGAACCTAAATGTGGCCCATGGGACCCCACAGCACAGTCCACTTGAGACTTTAAGCAAATCATTTTTACTTAATTAGCTAGTATCAAGAACCAGCAGATCAAGGCGGCTCACCATCACCACTCTGTACCTGATGCCACTGGCATACCACCAGGAAATGGCACAGTGTAGGGCATTTTCTAAGTACACCTTCAATAAACATATGTTGGACAAATTAATGGATCAATCTGTAATGCATCTGAAGCTAAACAAAATTAACTATATCAAGCAATTCAAGTTTAATTCCACTAAAATTACAATCTGAAACTGAAGGATTGTAGACAAAAGGAAGACAAGTACAATAAAGCCCCCACTTTGTATCTGATTAACTTCTGAGTTATAACCTGTAAGCATGCACCCAGCTTCAATATTCTCCAGTCATCACAATTTTGAACCATTCTTGCAACCTTCTCACAGATGGATTTCCAGTCAAGTAAAAAAAAAAACTGGCAGTCAAAAATATACCAAATTTTAAAAAGTTGCAGGAAATATACATTCAACCTATATATATACATATATACATTAAATATACATATACTAAATATTAGACATATTTAATATTTATGTATATATATGTGAGTGTGTGTTTGTGTATATGTCTATATATTTTAGAATTGGTTGAATATACTAAATGCATTATACATAATAAATGCATTATAAAAGGCCTAAGAAAGATATACAACAAATTGTTAATTGTAATTATTGTCAGAGGTTGTTGATGAATGTGAATTTTTACTTTTTGTTTTGTATTATTTTGTTATTTACAATTTTTACAATGAGAATATTTATTATAGATATTGGATAATCTTTTTAACTCACGAAAAATTAAATAAGATCAAAATGGTCCTGCTTCTATTTTGTTAGCATACTAAAATATAACTTGCCAGTTAACAGTGACATACATTTGAACGTAAAATTGGGTCAAATAAAAAACTTATGGAATGGGGCTTCCCTGGTGGCGCAATGGTTAAGAGTCCGCCTGCCGATGCAGGGGACATGGGTTCGTGCCCCAGTCCGGGAGGATCCCACATGCAGTGTAGCGGCTGGGCCCGTGAGCCATGGCCACTGAGCCTGCGTGTCCGGAGCCTGTGCTCCGCAACGGGAGAGGCCACAACAGTGAGAGGCCCACGTACCGCAAAAAAAAAAAAAAAAAAAACTTATGGAAGAAAACTCAATGCCCTGATTTTAGCCTGTTACTTTTAGGCTAAAAAACATTCAGTGAGAGAGAATTTCTGAAAAGCAGGTAGGAGGCATCTCTGATCTTCCCTCTGTTCTGCCTACCTAAGAAAGCACTGACAACAACAAGTGTGTCCATCCCTAGACCCACCGAGAGTGGGGTTCTTATCTGTTTTCAGGACATGCCTCTGCCAACAAACCAAGCAGCAGAAGAAAGAACTATAGACTCCTGGGTCCACTCCACTCCATTGGGGTTCTTGACCTGCTGCAGAGCAGCCACAGTATGCAGGGCCATGATCCTCATAAAAGCCTCCACAGCCACCTCTGCTTTAGCTGAGGCATCTGCCAGACTCACCTTCCTTCTCCTATGCTTTCTTAAGAAAAAGAAAGTTTCACACAATAAAATATCAAAATAATGCAACAAAACAGGGGAAATACATATGTGTTAAGCATAATTGATTTAAAACTTTGGTGAAAATACCAGGAATTTATACCAAAATGCAATGTTAATATGCAGACATCACTCTACAAGTAATCAAAGGACACTGACAGTCATACTATACAGAAGGAAAGAAAGAAAACAAATTATAATATGGGAAAATGGAAAATTTCTGAAGTAAATTTAAAATGTTAAGGTTGTCACAAATCATATCTAAAAAGAAGGGACTGGAAAATATGGTGAAATATATTTTAAAGAATTATTACACACTTTATAAGCACAAAAAATCCAAATGATAGCATCCAGCATTAGCTAGGATATGGGGAACAGGCACTCTATACAGTGCTGAATGCAGTAGAAATAATGGAAACTTGCTGGGGATCAGTTTACTCTCAGGTTATAAGATATGGTTCAATCTAGCAATTGTATTCTTTACAAATATATCAAGAGAAAAAAATAATTGTTATAAATATATGAAAGACAAAGAAATCCTAATGAGCAACAATATCAATTTAAGATTGGTAATAACACTATGGAAAATACATACCTATTGAAAATGACAAATAAGTTACCTACAGGTAACAATGTAGAGTGAAAAAGTAAAACCCCAAATATTATTTACAGACTTTTTACAGACCTATAAAAACACATAAGTAAATTCATGAAATTCTTCATGATACCAAAAATAATGCTTTTCGATATGTTTTTAAAAATTACAGTATAACAGTAACATATAATTGGGTAAGTTAGTAAGAGAAGAAAATGTATGTGACATTATTTATGTAAAAATTCCATACCCATGTGTTCTTCTAACCACAGAGAAATAGCAAGAAACATGTTCACCAAAATATAAATAAAGGTTTCCTCAGCATTTGGGGATGGTTTTTACAAGTTAAAACTGTGAAGCTGGGAAGGGAAAGGGCAAAGCTTATGTTAGCAAAGATGAGAAGAGTATTAGAAATGTTTCTGAGTTTTAGGTATCCTCTCTCTCTCTCTCTCTCTTTCTCTCTCTCTCTCTCTCACACACACACACACACACACACACATGCACACACACACATACACGCAGACTCTAAAATCACCAGAATATCAGCCACATTGAGAAACTCTGAGAAGTGGTGTCACCAGGTGGCAGTTCCTACTTGCTCTCACTAGCTCAGGTCTCTTGCATAACACAAAACAAAGTCATCACAGAACAGTTTCCTCCTAAAGTCCCATGATTCCAGCACAGAGGTCTCAAACTTTTCCTGCAAGGGCCAGAGAATAAATATTTTAGGCTTTTCAAGCCATATAGTCACAACTACTGAACTCTCATTCCAGCACAAAAGCAGCCATAAACAATACTTCTATGAATGAGCATTGATAAAACATCACAGACGATGAAATTTGAATTTCATATAATTTTCATGTATCAATAAATATTCTCCTTTAAAAAAATTTCTTTCCAACCATTTAAAAATGTAAAAGCCAAAGACAGTTTGGCAGTTCCTTAAAAAGTCAAACATGAAAAAAAAAAAAAAAAGTTAAACATGGAGGGCTTCCCTGGTGGCACAGTGGTTGAGAGTCCGTCTGCTGATGCAGGGGACACAGGTTCGTGCCCCGGTCCGGGAAGATCCCACATGCTGCGGAGCGGCTGGGCCCGTGAGCCATGGCCGCTGGGCCTGCGCATCCGGAGCCTGTGCTCCACAACGGGAGAGGCCACAACAGTGAGAGGCCCGTGTACCGCAAAAAAAAAAAAAAAAAAGTTAAACATGGAGTTACTATGTGACCCAGCGATTCCATTCCTAGGTATATACCCAAATACATACCCAAGAGAACAGAAAACACATATTCACACAACTTGTACATGAATGTTCACAGAAGTGTTACTCATAATATCCAGAAGGGGAAACAACTCTAATGTCTATCAACTGATGAATGGATAAACAAAATTCGGCATATTCATATAAAAGAACATTATTTAGTCATAAAAAGGAAGGAAATACTGATATATGCTTCAACAAGGATGAACTTTGAAAACATTTTGCTAAGTGAAAGAAGCCAGACATAAAAGGGCACAAATTGTGATTCCATTTACATGAAATGTCCAGAATGAGCAAATCAATTAGAGATAGTAAGTAGATTAGTGGTGGCCAGGGGTTGGAAGGAGGAGGGAATGAGGAGTGACTGCTAATGAGTACAGGGTTTCTTTTGAGGGTAATAAAAATTCTAAAATCAGACAGGGTGATGGTCACACAATCTTGTGAACATACTAAAAACAATTGAATTGTACACTTGAAAATGGTGAATTTTATAGTATATGAAGTAAATCTTAATTCTTAAAAATGTAGAAGCCATTCTTAACTCACAGGCCATACAAAAACAGACTGCAGGTTGGATTTGGCCTGGGGGCTGTCGTTTGCCAACCCTGTTCTAGCATCAACAGAGAAGATGGCTTTGGGTTTCACACACACACAAACACACACTCGCACTCACTCACTCTACAAATTACGACACAGCCAAAAGCAAACACTTGAAAGAAGCTGAGCCAGGACTGAAAAAATTATTTGATGATTATTAGATAAAATTATGAAAAAATGGAAAGTCAAAGAACCTGTTTAAGCTATGCTTACTGCTTTTTCAAACCCATAAAGTTACTCTTCTGAAAGTGGGCAAAATTCAACAGACTGGTGGGGGTAAAAAGCATGTGTTATATAAAGCACAGCTTTTAAATGCCAGTCCCCATTTTGTCATGCCAAAATCCTTTTAAAATTAAATTAAACTAATTTAGAAATTCATTTATTGGCACATTACCTGGAGGCACTAGCTGTATTAACTCAAACCTGGTTAGAAAGGCTAAAAAGGAAAAATGAGATATTAATACTTTAGAATACTGTCAGAGTTTTTCATTAATTACTAAGTTTAAAACTGACATAACACCCCATTTACATTACTACTACTGATAGTAAGTGGCATACCAACAATGATTCAGGTATTTCTAGACCCAGTAAATTGGGGGCATGGGGTGAGAATAACTGAGTTATAAACATAGCATTTAAAACAAACAAACAAACAAAAAACACAGCATTTTGTCTCCTGAAAAATATTGACAAAATATGATACTTTCTCTCTTAAAGATGTATTCATAAATCACGGAAATAACAATACACTACTGTTCATTTAAAAAATTCAAAATACAACTGTTATCCATCAACCTATAAAAGCTTATCTTGCTTAAAACAGTATGCTATATGACTATATAAATTAGACATAAAACATTTTTTTATATTTCCTGAGTTCAAAATATATTTAGAAATAGTGAGCCCAAAGAAGATATACAGATTGCCAACAAACACATGAAAGAATGCTCAACATCACTAATCATTAGAGAAATGCAAATCAAAACTACAATGAGGTATCACCTCACACCAGTTAGAATGGGCATCATCAAAAAATCTACAAACAACAAATGATGGAGAGGGTGTGGAGAAACGGGAACCCTCTTGCACTGTTGGTGGGAATGTAAATTGATACAGCCACTATGGAGAACAGTATGGAGGTTCCTTAAAAAACTAAAAATAGAACTACCATATGACCCAGCAATCCCACTACTGGGCATATACCCTGGGAAAACCATAATTCAACAAGAGTCATGTACCACAATGTTCACTGCAGCTCTATTTACAATAGCCAGGACATGGAAGCAACCTAAGTGTCCATCGACAGAAGAATGGATAAAGAAGATGTGGCACATATATACAATGGAATATTACTCAGCCATAAAAAGAAATGAAATTGAGGTATTTGTAGTGAGGTGAATGGACCTAGAGTCTGCCATACAGAGTGAAGTAAGTCAGAAAAACAAATACCTCATGCTAACACATATATATGGAATCTAAAAAAAATAAAAATAAAAATGTTCTGAAGAACCTAGAGGCAGGACAGGAATAAAGATGCAGACGTAGAGAATGGACTTGAGGACATGGGGAGGGGGAAGGGTAAGCTGAGACGAAGTGAGAGAGTGGCATGGACTTATATATACTACCAAATGTAAAATAGATAGCTAGTGGGAAGCAGCCACATAGCACAGGGAGAGCAGCTCGGTGCTTTGTGACCACCTAGAGGGGTGGGATAGGGAGGGTGGGAGGGAGACACAAGAGGGAGGGGATATGGGGATATATTTATAGGTATAGCTGATTCATTTTGTTATAAAGCAGAAACTAACACACCATTGTAAAGCAATTATACTCCAATAAAGATGTTAAAAAAAAAATAGTGAGGGCTTCCCTGGTGGCGCAGTGGTTGAGAGTCCGCCTGCAGATGCAGGGGACACGGCTTCGTGCCCTGGTCCGGGAGGATCCCACGTGCTGCAGAGCGGCTGGGCCCGTGAGCCATGGCCGCTGAGCTTGCGCGTTCGGAGCCTGTGCTCCACAATGGGAGAGGTCACAACAGTGAGAGGCCCGCGTACCGCAAAAAAAAAGAAAAATAATAGCGAGCCCATGTTCAATGTCTATAAGGCCAAGAATAAAATTTAAATATTAAAAGTAATTTAAAATACAAATGGTATAACAAAAAATCAGTAAAGATAATTTCCACAACATATTAGAAAAACATTTTAATATTGACAATAATGGTGATTATAGTTAATACTGTAGTTGAAAGTTACTAAGAGAGTAGATTTTAAATGTTCTCACCACAAAAAAGAAATGGTAATTATGTAACGTGCTAGAGGTGTAAGGTAACACTACTGTAATAATCATTTTGCAAAATATCTGAGTATCAAATCAACATGCTGTTACCTTAAACTTACACAATGTTGTATGTCAATTATATCCTCAAATAAAGCTGAAAAAAATATATACAATAAAAAATATATATAAAAAAATAAAAAAATTCTCCCTTTGTAGATTTATGAAAAACATTAATACATGAGGACAGAATTTTAAATGCCAAGAAACTTAAAAGCCAAGACACCCCATAATTTTGGGTTTTCCAAACAGGAAGAAGGACTATATCTTTTCCAACCATCACCCCAATGGTAATGTAAAGCGCTTAAGCTATCTCAGTCTCTAAATTCCTTACACTCAATTAATTCTCACCACGTGTCATGTCATGAATTGGAAGACTTAATATTGTTTAGATGGCAATATTCTCCAAACTGATCTACAGGTTCAATGCAATCTATCATTGCCTATCAACATCCTAGCTGGCTTCTTTGCAGAAACAGACAAGCTGATCCTAAAATTCGTATGGCAAACTAAGGGAACCCAAATACAAAAACAGGCTTGAAAAAGAAGAACTAAGTTGGAGGACTCACACTTCCTGATTTTAAAACTTTCTATGAAGCTACAATAATCAAAATAGTGTGGCACTGTAATAATGATAGATTTATGAATCAATGGAATAGAATTGAGACCCCCCCACCCACCCCCAAAAAAACACCTCACATTTACAGTCAATTGATTTTCAACAAGAGTGCCATGACCGTTCAATGGGGGAAAACTACTCTTAGTAACAATGGTGCTGAGACAACTGGATATCCAGATGCAAAAGAATGAAATTGGACCCTTAGCTCATGCCATTTACAAAAATCAACTCAATATGTATTATAGACCTAAATGTAAGAGCTAAAATGATAAAACTCTTAGAAGAAAATATAGACATAAATCTTTGACTTGAATTACACAATGGTTTCTTAGTTATGACATCAAAGGCAGAAGTAACAAAAGAAAAATAGATAAAATATAATTCATCAAAATTAAAAACGTTTGTGTTTCAGAGAACACCATTAAGAAAGCAAAAAGATAGTCCAAAGAATGGGAGAAAGTATTTGTCAATCATACATCTGATATGAAAGTTATATCTATAATATATAAAGAACTTACAACTCAATAATAAAAACCCAATTATAATATAGGGAGAGGATCCGAACAGACACTTCTCCAAATAAGATATACAAATGGCCAATAAGCACATGAAAAAATGCTCAACATCATTAGCTATCAGGGAAATGCAAATCAAACCCACGAGGTACCACTTCAGATCCACAAGGATGGCTACCAATCAAAAGGATAAATAATAACAAGTGTTGGCCAGGATGTGGAGAAATCAAATCTCATATATTGCTGGAGGAATGTAAAATGATACAACTCCTTTGGTATAATCTGGAAATTCCTCAAAAAATTAAACTGAGTTACCATATGACCCAGCAAGTCCACTCCAAGGTATACACCCAACAGAAATAAAAACATGTTTACAAAAAAAACTTGTACACAAATATTTATAGCAGCATTATTCATCATAGCACCAAAGCAAAAATAATCCAGATGTCCATCATCTGATGAATGGATAAACAAAATGTGGTTTATCCATAAAATGGGACATTATTTGGACATAAAAAGAAGTGAAATCTTGACACATTCTATAGCAAGGAAGAATTTTGAAAACATTATGAAATGTTTATTTGAAACATTTGAAACATTATGAAACAAATGAAAGAATCCAGTTATAAATGACCACATATTATATAATTCCATATACATGAAATATCCAGAATACGCAAATCTATAGAGGCAGAAAGATTAGTCAGTAGTTTCCTAGGGCTGGAAGGGATGAGGAAGAATGGGTATAGGGTTTCTTTCCATGGTGATGAAAATGTTCTAAAATTGATTATGGTGATGGTTAAACAACTCTGTTAAGATACAAAAACCATTTAATTGTAATAAAACAAACAGAATCATACCATCCAGTAAATGCCATACATATCTAGAAAAGGGTTTGTAATTGAATCAATGACATGATTTAAATTTTACACAGGCTATCTTGAACATAAATATGGGGTAAATGTGGAAGTATCACAACTTAGAAAATAGAATTTTATATCTGTGAATTACATATACACAATAGTCTCTCTCTCTTTTGTTGGGGGTGAAGGGGGGAGTACCTACTTTCTAAAATGTCTGCTACAGCTCCAGGATCTATTGCATTTTCAAATACCTGCAGGAAAAAAAATGGGGAAAATAAATCTTCAAAGTTTTATTAATATATACTTATAGAAAATCTAGATCATATTCTTCCAAATAATTAACACATGTCAAATCTAGCCATATAATATTTTAAGATTCAACAGGAGTAACTTTAACAGGTATGTGGTTAAAAGTTCAACAAATGACTATAGAATAAATGAATGAGAAGTAACACAACACCAAGTACAAGGAAAATTTAAGTTAGCTGAATCTACCACATGTTCAAAACGTCATCTACTTGACCTAGCCCCACAGTTTGTTGCTAAAAGCACATCTGGCATCTACCTGAAAGAGTCTTGTTTGAGTACCTAGAAAAACATCCTGAATACAACAGATACTTATTACATGTTAACTGAATAAATGACTTCTCTTCCCAAGCCATTGGTCGTGCTAAAAAGGAACATAAATAAAAATTCTATGTGCAACACAAAAGAAAAGCTAAGTACTCATAGCTAGACTCCCACAGAATCCAAAAATAACAAGAGAGAGAGCCTCATAAGTTTTAGGTGTATCATGAAGCACAAGAAAAACACTGTGATACCTGTCTACCCACAGCCAAATATGTTTATTTTGTCCTTGAGATAAAAGGGCCTAGGGGACTGAGGTAAAGGCATAACATGACCCTCTCCCTGAACTCTAGAACCCTGTAAGAAACACAAGTTTTCAGCAGAGTTTGTTTTCAGGCATTAAATTTCTGATTTAAACGGTGTTTAACCTTAGCATGATTAAAATCTGCTCTTGATCCAAAACCAGGTCTGCTTTAACCACAAAAGTGGAGGCTGTCCCCTGTAATCCATTTCTGTCTTACTGACTTGGATTTAACAAGCAAATGTGAGTGAGCTGGGGATTTTCCCAAAATTATTCCAGTAATATTAGCTCATCCCTTCTCTTCATCCATGTCTAAGAATTTTCTCAAGGATGATCGTGGGGAATAAATGATCAACATGAACTGCTCAAACACAATGGCTCATACACTCTTTATGAGTAATTTCTTGTTTATCTGAATGCTTTAGAACATTGAATTCTGAATTATACAGAAGGTCCAAGGAGGAGAAAGTGTTTTCGCTACTCCCTGCAAGTATTTGCAGCTAGAGAATGGAAAAGATACAAGAAAGCTAGAGCCAACTGGTAGAAAGCTTGAATATGAACTCAAACAGCTCACACAAGAAGGCAACTTTTCAAAATTTAAAATAAAGCATTTATTTAATTGCACTTTATAAAATGAAAAATGGTCTGTGATATCTAGTAATCTCAAATACACAGCTTTGTGACATCTAGAGTGTGACTCTGACACTCATTCTCCTCTTCTGCAAGTCAGGGAGCTTGGACTAGGTGACCTCCAAGGTCATTTACAGATTGATTTACAGCTTCTACAATTTTACATCCTTGGGCTTCTTATAAAAAGATTTTTAAAGTCTTCTAGAAAAGCAAATTTACAATTGATAAAACTAATAAGGAAATTCTTGGGGGAAAAAAATAGACTGGATTTTCACCACCCACTTTTTAACCATGACCAACATTGAAATGGTTAGAACTAGGTTCCTTTGGATTCGGACTGTATGTTCCAAGGTAATATCCATTTATTCCTCTCTTATCCAACCAGTTTGGAAGACTATTTAAATTAACAGGCTGGCTCAGAAAGAGAAAAATACCGTATGCTAATGCATATATATGGGATCTAAAAAAAAAATAAAAATGGTTCTGATGAATCTAGGGGCAGGAGAGGAATAAAGATGCAGATGTAGAGAATGGACTTGAGGACACGGGGAGGGGGAAGGGTAAGCTGGGACGAAATGAGAGAGTAGCATGGACATATGTACACTACCAAATGTAAAATAGATAGTTAGTGGGAAGCAGCCACATAGTACAGGGAGATCAGCTCGGTACTTTGTGACCACCTAGAGGGGTGGGATAGGGAGGGTGGGAGGGAGACGCAAGAGGGAGGGGATATGGGGATATATGTATACATATAGCTGATTCACTTTGTTATATAGCAGAAACTAACACAACATTGTAAAACAATTATATTCCAATAAAGATGTTAAAAAAAAAAAAAAAGAAAAGAAACCAAATAGCAATGGAGGTTGGATTAAAATGTATTTGGAAAGGGATCAAAGCCTTTGGAAATGATGCCATAAATGTGTATTTAATGATACACAAAGGAAGTAATGATCAATATTAAGTAATAAGGCACATTATAACTGACTTAACAGATGAGAATTTTTTGGTGTTGTTGCCCTATTGTATGTGTGTTTCTATGTTTTAAGAATTGTGTGGCTATAGTTTGTTCTCACCCCACTCCTTACATAATACTTATATTTTATCACATCTATAAAGTGCATTAATTGAGGTAAAAATAAAACAAGGGAAACATAAAAAAAAAAGGGTACTGATGAACCTAGTGGCAGGACAGGAATAAAGACACAGACATAGAGAATGGACTTAAGGACACGGTGGGGGCTGGGGAAGGGGAAGCTGGGACGAAGTGAGAGAGTGGCATGGACATATATACACTACCAAATGTAAAATAGATAGCTAGTGGGAAGCACCTGCAAAGCACAGGGAGATCAAGTGCTTTGTGACCACCTAGAGGGGTGGGATAGGGAGGGTGGGAGGGAGGCTCAGGAGGGAGGGCGTCTGGGGATATATGTATACATATAGCTGATTCACTTTGTTATACAGCAGAAACTAACACAACGCTATAAAGCAATTATACTCCAATAAAGATGTAAAAAATTAATTAATGGGCTGTGATTTATAAAAATATTACACACAGCCCTAGCCCTTTCAGAAATCAATCCTCATCTCCTCTGCTACTCTGTTTGAAATAGACAGGTCATTTTCAGGGCACCACCATCCAGACCTTTAAAAGTGACAGGCCCTACCCTGAAGCCTTCCAATTCTCATCCTCTCCCCAATAGAACCACCTCAGTGATATTTTTTGGGACAAAAATCATAGGCTTATCAAGGTTAAAACTGATTCAATCTCTAAATTCCAAAACAAAAACTTCAAGAGATTGTCAGTGATTGGATAGTAATGAAATTAATGTTCCATTAAATATGAAAGTGGGAAGAGGGTTGGTAATGTTTTGGCTACTTATATTATGATCACATTCACTGGAATGGAATCTAGCTTTTATCACTGCAGCTAAATAAACCAGATATGACCTAAGGAAACTCAGTAAATCTAAAAAGCCTTCTTGTTTTGTTACAGGATTTCAGATACAGGATTTAACTAATTTGGTTAGTCTGGGGTATTTTTCTGAGTCTAAAAAAGTTTCTTTCTAAGGTCTGCTAGTTTATTGATAATCTCTGTCAGAATGTACACAGCTGCCTCTAACACTTCCAAGAACATTCAGAAAATGCTCTCTGTTCCAGTTAGAAAATGCCATGGGAGTTCCAAAAATAGAAAACATCTACCAGGGTACTTAGCACTAATTTGACAGAACTTGGCTCAGATCTGGGATGCAAAAGCAAGTCCTCCAACTATGATTCTGCACTGTGCTGAAGTGCCTTCATGTAATTTCTTTTTTAAAGAAAATTTACAAAATAACTTTATAAAAGCTGTGTTCTTTATAAGAACCACTAAATGATCCTCAGACAACAGAATTTGAATTTCTCTATTTAGCAATGAGAAAGTCAAGATCACCTTTTCAAACCTCATGCTCCGCTGAATCATAATAGGGAACACGGAAGGAAAGCAGTGTGTCTCCAGGTACTGATTCAGGAGGTAAACCCCAAGGAACACATCTTGCTTGCCAGGAAGGCACACCCCTGGGCAAGAAATCTTAAAAACAAAGAAAAAAATAGAGAACAGGGTTTGCGTTTTGCTTTGTAAAGGGTCTATTTCCCCTAACCTCCCACAAACAATATCAAATTTCCCCCACCACCGTAACCCTCACCTCTCTCCCATAGCACTACCCTCCCCTCTCCTCTCCTCGCTCAAACTGGAAATTCAATTTCCTCCCAAGTCTCCGCCAGGTGTCACAATCGTCCTCTCGCTGGCTCCTCCCCCCGCCCCTCCAGGATGGCAGTGCGGAAGCGGAAGAGGCTGCAGGGCCGGGAAGCTTCTTCTTAGGCTGGCCGGGTCCTGCGGTCCGGGCCGCCCGCCGCGATGCCGAGCCCCCGGAGGAACGCCGAGGGACGCCCGCTGGCCGCCTGCGCCCCGAGCAGCAGCGGCAGCCCGGCCCATGGCGGCGGCGGCGGCGGCAGGTTCGAGTTCCAGTCCCTGCTCAGCAGCCGCGCGCCGGGCACCGACCCCATCTGCGCCCGACTCCGCGCGTCCGAGAGCCCAGTGCACCGCCGCGGCTCGTTCCCCCTGGCCGGGGCGGGCTCCTCGCCGGCGCTCCCGTCCCCGCTGCCCGAGGAGGACCGCATGGACCTGAACCCGTCCTTCCTGGGCATCGCCCTGCGCTCCCTGCTGGCCATCGACCTGTGGCTGTCTAAGAAGCTGGGGGTGTGTGCGGGGGAGAGCTCATCCTGGGGCAGCGTGCGGCCCCTTATGAAATTGCTGGAGATCTCGGGACACGGCATCCCCTGGCTGCTGGGCACCCTCTACTGCCTGTCCAGGAGCGACAGCTGGGCCGGGCGAGAGGTGCTGATGAACCTGCTCTTCTCCCTGCTGTTGGACCTGCTGCTGGTGGCCCTGATCAAGGGGCTGGTCCGCAGGCGCCGCCCGGCCCACAACCAGATGGACATGTTTTTCACCCTTTCGGTGGACAAGTACTCCTTCCCTTCGGGCCATGCCACCAGGGCCGCCCTGGTCTCACGGTTCATCCTGAACCACCTAGTGCTGGCCATTCCACTGAGGGTGCTCGTGGTACTGTGGGCCTTCATCTTGGGCCTCTCCAGGGTCATGCTGGGGCGGCACAATGTCACCGACGTGGCTTTTGGCTTTTTTCTGGGCTACATGCAGTACAGCATCGTGGACTATTGCTGGCTTTCACCGCACAATGCTCCAGTCCTCTTTGTACTGTGGAACCAACCATGACACCATCTCATTTGTTATGGCACCAGATCTGAAAGTTTCTACACGTGACGATGCTGACATAAACCAGCAGCCATCCTGCTTGCCCCCCTAAGGATTTCAGGCTTCCTTTTGGGATTTCAGGTGTCCTACAATCTTGACGGGTTGCTAGGCTAGAGCACAGTGCTGACCATTACTGATGACAGCCATATTATAGAAAGCAACCCCCCCCATTATATACCTATTCAACAACTTTTTATATCTCCAGAACAACTGCAAAGAAACCAAGTTGAGGTGATTATAATGCTGCTTTTTAAAAGTTGACATCAGAAAATTTTGTTTTGTGTAATCCTGTAAGTCAACATATCACTTGTAAACTGAACTTTGAAAAAACAAATCACCTTCATTCTGTAAATATACAGGCAGATGAGCCACATACTAATCCTAGTTCTTTTCCTGAGGTAGATTTTAAACAGTACTTTAAGAGTCTAAGACATAGGTTATTCTAATTTATCCTCTGAAGATCTGTTACCACAGTTGGGAAGATTTATTCTTAATCCTAATTTTCTTGGTATGCTTTCTTAGTTTTGTCTCTTATATCTTTGCGCATCAGGTAGTGAGAAGAGAGATTATAGTACATATCTTTCTCTCCTTTTCCTCTACCTCCTCAAAAGATCTTTAAAAAGATATTTATTTCCCACTAATTGTTTTTCTGCATTCAGAGAACAAACCAAGAACTTACCTGAAGAAGAAACACTTAAAGGCGGGCATATGGACAGTGCCCATAGAAAAGGAAAGATGGGACTATGGCCTCATGCTTAATTCTGTTGACAGCAAATAGCATGGCATGACAGAGGACAGAAAAGCGAAGCTGCTGAGGAGATCAAAGGAACTGAGAGTCTGGGGGTAGGCTCACTACATACTTTGTCAGTGGACCAACATGGAAGAAGATGGGCCCTGCTGCCTACCATCTCTACTGAATAAAGAATAATGCTTCTTTAATGAGGTAATAAAATGGAAAAATAACTTGATTCTTTGCAATGCAACAGCATAAGCTTTCAAATATATACCACAAGGATGACCCTGTATATTATATTTTTCATATGGAATTCCATTTCCCTGTATACAGCACACTTTAGGTAACAGTATTTAACTTGAAATTCATCAAGTGGAGCCTACTGCTATACCAGGCACAAAGTATAACTCCTAATTTCCATTTATATTGACCCTCACAATTAAAGCAGTTTATCGATGGTGCCTCCCCGAATCACAAGACCAAAAACCTCCAAATGCAGGGTGGACTCTGCTCATTATTCTTTGATCAGGAAAGATGGAAGAGGGTGTGTGCTTTAAATGCTGCTCTGCCTGAAAATATGAACCTTTAAATTACCTATGGAACTGGTGTCTTTAGATAATCTTAACAACCAATTATTTTGACATTTATAAATAGAAAGAATTATGGCATTTGATCTGTCATATAGAGATGTACATAAGAATCCAGAGAATGGCTGTGACAGGTAGGCTCTGATTGGGTAGAAGTGTGAACTTTGAGCGTGAGAGGAACACTGAAAAAGGAATAGCTACTTTTCAAAATGAAGCAAAATTATTTGCATTTCCACAACATCCTGAACACAGACTACATCTTCACTTCCTGAATCAGCCAAACTATGACACTCTAAGTGGTTTCTTTTATTGTTTAGACTTAAAGAGATCCTTTATTTTAATTGCAGCAATATTCAGGCCAGATATTTGGAAGCAGTTTTTCCTCTTGCAGCATCTACAAGTCTGAATACTGGGAGATCAAAATTAGGCTCACCTCCTTTCTGGTTATTTTTCTGGAATTCCCTATCTTGGTTGCTGGGGCCTGAGTTTGCTGGCTTTTAAAGCACAGATCAGTTCACCTGATTTTTTTGAAGCATCGTAAGTACTGTAGAGTAAAAAAACCTGATTCCACTGTTAATTAACTGTACACTGAAGAATACCATTTAAAAATCAAAATAAAATTAACCAGTAATGTTGAATGAAGTGAGATGAAAACTTGTTTAATTTTTGCCTTAATGAGTAGGAAGACAGATTTATCACTCAACGTCTCAAGAATTCCTTCATCTTACTGCACAATTGTGAGAGGTCACAGTTGATATAGCACAAATGATATAGTCTGGTACTATTTGCTGTCAGCAAAATCGGTCAAATCCAGGAGATTTCCATCTTTGTTTCAGAGCTGCACTTAGGATGAAATCACAGCATCTGTCACTTGTATGGAGGCTAACCAGATTTTCCACAGCCGTAAACTGTTGGTGTTCTGCTTATAAACCTGGCCAGTAGAGAAGCTCCTTATAGCTTTCAGGCAAAGCTGCCTGACAGTCTGTCACCAACTACACATGGAAGGGTTGGAAAATGGAAGCTGAAATAAGGAATAAGTGACCCCAAACAGGAACAATGGAGTCACTCTGCCACAGCACCTCACATAAGCAGGATTCAGTGGATAATTATTAAACAGCTGTTGATTGATCCCTTTTGGAATTAGCAAGCCAGAGCCATCTGTAGGGGAAGTATCTTAGAAAATACTTGATTGGTTTATAGAGGTGGCAAATTATCAGGGAAGTGACCTGGCTTTCTGAAATTAAAATCTTCCCTGGTTATTTAAAGGGGCTTTTTAATCTTCACAAATCTGTATCCCGGAAAAGAAAATAAAATCCTTCTTGGACTTAATGCAAGGTTATTTTAAAAGAACAGAAAAATTCCAGATAAAGCCAAGAAACAGGCTTGGGGGCGGGACGGCGCGGGGGGCGGGGCGGGAGGGGTGGGAAGAGGTTGAATTGAACTAAAGGTTAGAAAGTAAGAAAAGACCGATGTGGAGAATCTTAGGGACACAGGTAGGATTAATGATGTGTGTGGGGCGAGGGGTGGTGAAAACGACCCAGAACCATTTTAGAACCCTGGGGAAAGAGTCTGATTTGGGCCAAAGAGGAGAGGTTCGTCGATCTCTCTTACCGCCCGGATATGCAGTTCCACCACCACCTCCAAAGGCATAGTTCCCTACATGGGCGAAAGGACTGGAATGAAAAGATCCTTTTGCGCTGAGCCTTGGACCGATTTTTCTTAGTTTAACTCAATCCTTGGAGTAAATGTTCCCAGTAGTTTCCCCAGCTCCCCACCCCACTGAACTCCCATCAACTCTCCCACCAACCCAGGTCCCTCCCACCGGTACGGGTCTCATACTGCGCGAGCTGGAGCCAAGGCTTCCAGAAGGCTGAAGCGTCGCGTTGCTATGGACACTCCAAACACGCAACCTTCCACCAAGGAACGCTTGCGAGGCCCCCGGCGCCGCCAGAGTGTGAGCCTCCTGTGCTCCACTTGGAACGACACTGGCTTCCAGACTGTGCACTAACGGGAGAGAATGTCCTAGTGTATATGCCCTGGTGGCCGGATCACGAGATGCTAAGAGCCCTAGCTTCCTTTCCACCAGGCTTTCCATCCACTCTCTTTAGGGCCCCAATCACTATGTTAAAATGTTTATTTTACAGTGTCAATTCTAAAAGTCGAATGTGATCATAGCTCCGTTACGATTTAAGCCCTGCCCATTTTTAGTATCTATACGACCCCCAAGCCCTGGAAATTCTGTAACAATTACAATTAAAATAGTAGTATGTCCCTAAAGGTATTCTCATGCTTATAAAAATCATGCTTATGAAATGTTACGTCCTCATGTTTGGTTCAGAAAACATGCCCACTGTCAATAAGAAATGAAACGTGTGCTAATTAAAAATACAAGGACAGGGCTTCCCTGGTGGCGCAGTGGTTGAGAGCCCGCCTGCCGATGCAGGGGATGCGGGTTCGTGCCCCGGTCCAGGAGGATCCCACATGCTGCAGAGCGGCTGGGCCCATGAGCCATGGCCCCTGAGCCTGCGCGGCAGCGGGAGAGGCCACAACAGTGAGAGGCCCACGTACCACAAAACAAAACAAAACAAAACAAAACAAGGACAATTCCTAAAGAGGTTTAAAAGTTACGTATCCTGTTTTAGTCCCAATAGAAATATTTTTCAGTCTCTTTACTGGGGTTTAGTTAACTTAAGGGAAGCAATGAATTACATTATCTCCCAATGTGTAGTTACCATAGTTGCCAAAGCCAGGGTTACACAGTAAAAACCGTCAGAGGTAGCAGGCAGGGCAAGAGTTCTTAACCAATAGAAGAAATTGCATTTTTTCCCATTCACTGTATTTAACAGACAAAAATGAAGGAATAAAGGAGGGAGTGGCCGCTTCTAGCCAATCAGAAAAATCTGGGAGGGCCAATGCTGTCTCTAAACAAAACAAATTTTATTGGAATTAGTCATTTATTACTAATATTTTGCATTGGAGATTTATGCAGTTGCAGAAATGTGAGTGCAGAAAGATGTCCTGAGACAAGAATTAGGTATTAATTTTGGTAACTGGAGTGCCTTTCCCTGAAAGGGAAAAACTCAGTGTGATGAAGGAAGATGTACTATGTCCTTATCCAATCCTCGATGATCTGTCTGTCAGCATAGCAAGAGGCACACCAGTGGGTGCTTGGCTCCCTAACCAGAGCACTGACTTGTCAGCTCACAACAACTTGCTGGCACCCTTACTAATGCATTTATATACAGGGACAGGACCTGCCTTGACCCTTACAAGTACGTCATCAACACCAATGCTAAGACATCAAGGATAGTGACAACCAAAACATAAATAAGTGGTCAGACATAATGGAAGGGAGGAATCAATCTTTATTGAGAACCTACAAAATGGTAGGGATATTGCATATGCTAATTAACTTCATCCCCACAGTAACTCTTTCAGGGAGATATTATTATTCTTATTTACAGGTGCAGAATCTGAAGCCAGACAGTCTTTTGTCCAATGCCACACATCTAAAGGGAAGGAGCCACACTTGAATCCAGGTGTGCCCTACCATGTCTCTGCCATTGCAACATAGACAACCTACTGATTCCGAGACACAGTGTCCCATTCTATGCTCTTCCTAGCCTTAACTGGACTCTCCTTGCTTAACTCTCCTTGATATAACTGGAATCTCCTTGCTTGGCTCCTAGGGCACAGCCCTTTTCTGGTTTCCCTTCAACTCTCTGGCCATTCTTCCTCCTCTCCCTGGCTAAGCAGTGTTTCTAGTTCTTTCTTTTCCTCCCTCTATATCCTTTACCTAGGGTGTCATCCAATGTAGGTATGGATTAGCAAATGTATACAGATTTACATATCCCACCCAAGCCTCTCTTATACTTTCCCAGACAAGGTAGAATCTCACTACTATTTATTTACACACACACACACACACACACACATATATATCCTCTTTTTAGCAACTGTGACAATAGCAGTTTTACATTTGCTCCTGCGATTGTTGATTACTATCTGTCTCTATAAACTGTAAGCTCTGCATGGCTAAGAGTTTGTGTCCTAAATACCTAGCAGAGTAGATGCTCAATAATTATCCTGAATAGATGTTAATTTCAGAGATGGTCAAGCCAGGCTATAGGGTTTAATGTATGTACATGGGTAAGGGGAGGTCCCACCACTACAGTGCAAACTAAATATGCAAAATGAGAAAGGACCAGGCAGAAGCTACTTCTGCTAGTCGGGCATGGGTGTATTAACTGAGTTGATAGGAAATATTTACACTCTGTTAATTTCCCCCACCCCAGTCACCTGAGGCACTCAGCTGCCAGGGAGATGCGGAAGTTGCTACATATACAATGCCTCTGGCCCATCTTGCAAAGATTGAGGCTGCCACCTCCACTGGAGGTCAAGGAAAGCCATTGGACTATCACCACTTACAGACACTGGCTTTATTACCTGTGTAGGTACCTGTGTAGGTGGCAGAAAACAAATCTCATTAAACAACTCTTAGTCCCAGAGTATTTCTGCAGTGTAAGCTGATCAGCAGTGACAACAGCATTGCAGAAATGACACATCAGTCACGCATACTGCTCACATCCTGGCCACTGCCAAGAAAATGGCACATGTCCCAGATGGGGATTTTCCAAAAGAGTTAATTATAATGAGAAAAGAACAAAATATTACAGATAATTATAGCTGAGATTTTCCTTTTATCTAAAAAAATACAGGACACTAAATTGTAAACATTTATTTTCAAATAACATTGGAAGGAGTATTCATATGAGGGGAGGACAATATATTAAAAAAAGGCATCACTAATGGCAGGGATGTGGGAAAATACATTCATACATTGTTGGTAGGAGTGTAAATACATAAAGTGTATTAATTTTCTATGGCTACTATAACAAATTACCACAAACTTAATGGCTTAAAACAAGACAAATGTATAATTTTTGATTTTGTGGATCAGAAATCCAACAGAGATCTTTAAAAGCAAAATGTGAGGGCTGCATTCCTTATCTTTTCCATTTCCTTGCTTTTCCAGCTTCTAGGGGTCTGCCTTCATTCCTTGACTCATAGCTCCCTTCCTTCATCTTCAAAGCCAGCAACATTGAACCAACTCCTTTTCATGCTACCATCTCTCTGGTTCTTTTAAGGACCTTTGTAACCATATAGAGTCCACCAGATAATCCAGGATAATTTCCCTATTTTAAGGTCAGCTGATTAGAAACCTTAATTCCATCTTCAAGTTAATTTCTCTTTGCCATGAAAGGTAACATGTCCCCAGGTTCCAGGTACTAGGGCATGGATATCTTTGGGGGTCATTATTCTGTTTATCACATGTAACTTCTCTGGAGAGCAATTTGTTAATATCTATCAAAATTTTTCATTTTACTCAGGAATTCCACTGCTAGGAATAGGTATATATGGGTATACTTTCACAAGTACAAAAAACATATGCTGCAGCAATATTTGTAGTTTAAAAAAATACTGGAAACCATCTAAATGTTCATTAAGTATGGTCAGATTAAATCAATTATGGTTAAGCCTCAAGATGGAATAGTATGCAGCATGGGAAAAGAATAAAGCAGAGCTCTAAGTCCCAGCAGTAAAAACTCTCTAAAATATAGAGCTAAGAAAAAAAAAGCATGGAACAAAAATGTGTAAACTGTGCTGCCATTTGGAAGAGACAGAGAATATGATATAGACATATATGCTTAGAATATTTCTGAAAGAAGAAACTAGAAACTGCTAATGGTGGATGCCTCTGGGGAAAGGACCTGGAGTAGAGACACAGAGAGAAAACTTACTTTTCATTGAATAGCCTTAGATACTTTTAAAATAGTTTTGCAAAGTATTTGCATTATTTGGTCTAAAAACGAAAATGAATTAAAACAAGTAGAAAATATAAAATAATAGAAAGGATAAATCTGGGAGGATAGGAAGGACCAGGAACTGGCTTCTTCAGCATTGGGGCTCCATCCTGTATACCGCATACTGTGAGAATATCCACGCAAGTGTGTCTGATACTTTTGCTTCCAGTGCAGGGTGTCTTATGCTGTGACCCCTGGATGTGTCAGGGATCCTAAAGGCCCTGAGATGATAGGAAACCTTTCATGCATGTGCATATGTGCATTTTTCTGGGAAGAGAGCCTGTAGTTTTCATTGGAGTCTGGAAGGGGTAGAGTTAGTCAAATCAGGTTTTGGAACCACTGTCCTGCCCTCAGTTCCCTGCTATAGCAAAAAGAAGGGCCACCCATGTTACCTGACAATGAGCAGATATGGAAAGGGGGGCTCTTCTCTCCATCACATTCATGCCCACTTATTAGAGCCAGCTGTCTCTCCAATGGCAGCTGGATTCAATAATAAGTGAGAAAGATCTTCAAAGTCCTGTTCTAGGCCATTATTTTATGTCTGGACTCAGACTCATTTGTTAGGCCCTACAATCTTTTGTGCCAGTGAATTATTCATTAGCAAATGTGAATAACACCAGCAAACTGAGTTTCCAAAGCGAGTTGTTCATTAGGATTTGGGAGAAATGCCTCGGTGCAGGGGAACCTCAAGTACCTGAAACAATCTGGATTATTTCAGCCCTAAAGCAATGGCAGATTACTGATTTTTTTTTTTTAAGTGTAGACCCAGCCTCAAGACTCAGGAACTAATTGTGTTTTATGTTTGGCCTTCTTCAAAGTCTTTCTCTGAAATGTTCTTTAACAGTATAGTTTCCTTAGAGTCTAATGAAAAAAGTTTACCTTTCTGACTTTTACTATAAATGTATAAAAGAGCTCAATGAGCTATTTTGGGCTCTTTCCTTGGTTCTCAAAAACTGCATAAAGATGAAGTTTATATTTTTTTTAAATCTTAATGTTAAAATCATATCCTTTGGGGGAACTCCATATTAGAGGGATCAGGGTGTCACCATATGAACCCACTGATCAATCTTAACATCACTATAGGTGACATCACATGTCTTCTTCATATGTGATTCATAGGAAGCACCTATGAAGCACTTTTGCCAAGAAAGTTGAAGTTTAACCTGAGCCACTAGAGCTGCATGATCTAGTAAGGTAGCCACATATGGCTATTTAAATTTAAATTAACTAAAACTAAATAAAATTTAAAATTCATTTCCTCACTCACACGAGTCACCTGTAAAGTGCTCAATAGCCACAATGGCTAGTGGCTACTGTACTGGATAGTGCAAGTAGAATATTTCCATCATCACAGAAACATCTATTGAACAGTGTTGTTCTAGAGCTAATTTCACTTCCTAGAGGATAGAGAAACATGTTGATGACACCACAAGACAGCAAACAGACATATCTAGAATGTGAAACATTCTATAGGACAACTAACCCAGTTAGCCTGCAACAAGTCAAACCCTGCAAATTAAAAAAAAAAAAAAAAAAAAAAAAAGGAAGGGGGGGAGGAGAAATGTTCTAGATTAAAAGATACAAGCCCTGACAACCAAATATAATATGTGGACTTTGTTTGAACCCTGATTCAGACAAACCAACTTAAACAGAATATTTAACACTCTTAGGGAAATTTGATTATGGTTTGGGTATTAGATAACACCAAGCAATTAATTAATTAATCAAAATTAATTAATTTTGATAGGTATGATAATGTCCCTGTGTTTATGGAAGACAAATATCAACATTGTTTAGAGATGCATATTGAAGTATGTAGCAGAAATGATCTAACGCCTAAGATTTTGTTTCCAAATACTCCAGCAAATTAATAAAAGAAATAGATAAAGGAAATGTAGCAAAATCTTGATAATTGTTGATCTGGGTGATGGACATATGGAGTTTACTATAATAATATACTTTTGTGTATTTAAAAATATTTATAATAACAATTTTAAAATCTTTAACACATACTTAAATAAGAAAAGTAATCATATCCTTATGTAAACCTCATTCTGTCTTAAGATAGCCCATCAAGAGGATTCTTGGTGGCATCACTATGAATTTCTTTGACAGAAGTCCTACATACGTTTGGGACTTCCCTGGTGGCGCAGTGGTTAAGAATCCACCTGCCAATGCAGGGGACATGGGTTCAATCCCTGGTCCGGGAAGATCCCACATGCTACGGGCAACTAAGCCCATGTGCCACAACTACTGAGCCTGAGCTCTAGAGCCCGCAAGCCACAACTACTGAAGCCAGTGTGCCGTGCTCCACAACAAGAGAAGCCACCGCAATGAGAAGCCCGCCCACTGCAACGAAGAGTAGACCCTGCTCGCTGCAACTAGAGAAAGCCCGCACACAGCAACAAAGACCCAATGCAGCCAAAAAAAAAAAAAAAAAAAAGTCTTACGTACATTTAAAGAAAAAATATGGTGGATCTATTCAACTCAAATTCAGATAACAGAAGAAAATTATTGTGGTGTGTAATACTTTACAAGTAATTCAAAAAAGCAGCAGTGTATTATAATAACTGTGGTCTCTGCATGAATATCCAAAACAGGAGCTGGCAATTTGCTTATTTCTTTAAGCATACATACTTCTTGAGAATTTTCCCCAAGTATCAGGAATGCTTCCAGGGAAGGAATTAACTTGCAGTTGAACAGCTTTTAACAATCTTGAAGTCATTTGGGATCTGGACCCACACATGAAATCTATTTCACAAACTATATTAGAGGTCATGAGTCAAACTCATGTTACTCTTTGGCTTCTGCTTTGACTGACTGGCTTTTGTAGGCTCAATACTTACTTAATGATACCACACAAAACCTTCCACAAGGACTGCCCTTGGGCATTCTGGACTACGTACACAGTGCATATCCTTCCATTTTAAAGTAATTTCTCTTCAGGAAAAATTAATTTGCTCCTTTGCATTTCAGCTGGCTAGTTCTATGTCCATGGGAGTAGTAGGATAACTATGACCCAAAGCAATTTCCAAGGAATTATATTATCCGATATAAGAAAGCAGAAAAGAGTATGACTTAGTTCCAAGACTTGTAAAAAGTGTCCACTGTACTTGGGCACAGGATTCAGGCCCCAAAGTCGGCCATGGCTAAGATGAGGCTACTTCTGATGTCATTATATCCACCCTTTCTTCTCCTACCAAAATATAACTCTTCCCATTCCCGTTTTACCCTCTTCTGTCTGTGTGTAATCCTACACCTTTCCTTTTATCCTTGTTTCCATTCATTTGTTCCCTATTCATCAATTCAACACATATTATTGAGTACCTACTATGTGCTAGGTACCGTTCTGGACCATGA
The DNA here is from genome assembly GCF_003676395.1 of Aethalodelphis obliquidens. Lineage (NCBI taxonomy): Eukaryota > Metazoa > Chordata > Mammalia > Artiodactyla > Delphinidae > Aethalodelphis > Aethalodelphis obliquidens. The sequence continues at coordinate 54,781,010 of NW_020837951.1, forward strand.
AGGCATAAGAGTGAACAAGAAACAATCTATGCCCTTGTGGACCTTACATTCTAGTGAAGTAAGATATAAAATAAATAGGTGAACATAGATAATAACAGTATGATAAATGCTAGGGAGGAAATATCCAGGGGGGTGAGATAGAAAGTTACACGTTAGAGGGAAGAAGAACCTAATTTAGACCCAGTGGTCAGGTCAGCCTCTTTAAGGGTATGACAGTTGATCTAAGACCTAAAAAGAAAAGCATGACCACTAACAAGACTTTTAAAGAACAAAGAGAAAAGACACCCAGGCAAAAGGAGCAACAAATGTAAAGGGCCATGAGTCAGGAAAGAAATCGATATGTTTGAGGAACTGAAAGGAGGCCAACGAGCATACTAAGAGAAAACTGGGCAGGGGGTAGAGGAAGTTAAGAAATGACACTCAGGAGTTAGGCTGGCACTAGATGGCACAGTTATGGAAGAACTTAAACAGTTATGGAAGACAATGTGATTGCCTCCCTAAGAGCCATAAGCTCTTCTTCCTTGCCAATGGAATCCCGGTTTTGTGCGGGTGGCAACGCATTTAGGTCCAGGGAATGAATCAATTTATTTAAGCCAGTTCTGGCCAATAATATATAAGGGGAAGTCACTGGAAGTTTCTGAGAAATGTTCTTCAAGTAGTAAAAAGCCACAAGTGAATAAAGCTGTTTTTGGCTCCTCTCCCTTCCTGCTTTAGCTGCTGTAATGTTTTCTCCTATGGCTTTCACTCTTAAACTCAAAAGGTTCAGGCACAGTGCTCCTCAACTTTTATTTGTAATTAGTTACTAAGGTATAACGTATAGTCACTGGAAAATACTGGAACAGCATAATACAGGAAAACTAAGAGTAGAAAGTAAAGATGCTCAGTGATTTCCTTGGCAGTCCGGTGGTTATGACTCCCCACTTCCAATACAAGGGGCATGTGTTCGATCCCTGGTCTGGGAACTAAGATCCCACATGCTGCGGGGTACGGCAATTAAAAAAAAAAAAAGAAAGTAAAGATGCTCAGAAACTTTCCTCCCCAGCCTTACCCACTAGGAGTAATCATTAATAATTCTTGTTTACTTTCCAGGAATTTTCTATCACATGTACACACACACACACAGAACTGTTTTTACACAAACTGGATTACTGTCTCTCAACAGATACGTATAGCTATATAAATATACATATAAGAAAGTAAGTTGCCTTTTTTTACTCACATTTTGGAGATATTTCTATATCAGCACAGTTATATATACTTTCTGCTTTTTGTTCCTTGCCACAAAAAAAAGAAAAAAGAAAAAAGCTGCAATAAACACCTTTGCGGATAAATCACTAGTTATTGGTGCAAAAATAACTGTTGGATAATTTCCTGGTAGTTAAATTGCCGAATCAAAGCACTTAAACCTCTGATACTGTCAGGTTACCCCACCCGAAAGATTACCCAAATGACATTCTAACAGCATCTCCTCACATCTTGCCTACACTCGGTATCGACAAACTTCAAAAGATTGAAAAAACGGCGTCTCGTTATTTTTATTTGGGTCTCTAATTATGAGTAGGGCAGCAATGCCTGATTGTTAAACGTGCACGTTTTGAAGTCATACGCCCTGGGCTGATCCTACCTCTTCCCCTTAAAATGTGTGACCTTAGGCATAATGGGGTCTATTTCTTCTTCTCAAAAAACGGGATAATGAGAGCACAAATCTTTACGATTTAAACGAGATACGTAGAAATACACTGAAGCCCTTCCTACACATCCGCTATTAGTGGTACTGTATTTTTTTTATAATTTTTGAACTTTATTTATTTTACACAGCAGGTTCTTATTAGTCATCCATTTTATACACATCATTGTATACATGTCAATCCCAAACGCCCAATTCATCACACTACCACAGCCCCCCACCACCACTTTCCCCCCCTGGTGTCCATATGTTTGTTCTCTACATCTGTGTCTCAATTTCTGCCCTGCAAACCGGTTCATCTGTACCATTTTTCTAGGTTCCACATATACGCGTTAATATACGATATTTGTTTTTCTCTTTCTGACTTACTTCACTCTGTATGACAGTCTCTAGATCCATCCACGTCTCAACAAATGACCCAATTTCGTTTCTTTTTATGGCTGGGTAATATTCCATTGTTTATATGGTACTGTGTTTTTTAAAGTCCTGCTCCTTCCAGTACTCTATCTTTGGCATACTCTTCTTCCCAGCCAAGTTTCGCAGAATCCTCGTTGCTCGTAACTCAGAACGAGAGAAAAGTTGTCTCTGTTTTTAAAATTTCTCTCCACTTCAACTGCCGCCACCCTCACCCCCGCTTCAGAAACTGGTTTACATATCAGTAACGAGTACAGGAATGAACTGCAGTTTTTACACAATACGCAGTGGACGACAACACTTGGTCCGAACACCTCCCGGCCCCTAGGACCCACCGTTTACTGCGTAGGAAACTCCAGACAAGTATTTAATACATGACCCTCAGCGCCTGGAGGGTAAACTGGCAGCACTGAAAGGCTTCAGAAAAAGTAGTTTTAAACAAGAAACCATTCCAGACCCACACCCGCCTCCCAAACTCCGGGACGCACCTCCCTCGACCTACGCCTTCCTATTCGGAAGTGACGTAACAAGTGGAGTACGTCTTTTTCCGCCGTCCGCCGGTGGCGCGGCACAGGCTGGCGCCGGGCGTGCGTCGGCGTCGCCGCCGGCAGAGGGATTCTGGGTAACGGCCCCCCCGGCTGGGGCGGCTGGCTCCGCGCAGTAGGTTCCGCTCACGGGAAGTCTGTTGGCAGTGGGGATTGTAGGGCCGGGGGTAGCCGGACATGGAGCAGCCGTGGCCGCCGCCAGGACCTTGGAGCCTCCCTCGGGCAGAAGGTGAGGCTGAGGAAGAGAGTGACTTGGACGTGTCCCCCGGTTCTCCTCGCTACCCGCAGCTGCCCGGAGGCGGCACCCAGGTGAGACGGGGCCCGTGTTCTGCGGGGGGATGGAGAGGAGCCGTCACCAGGCCCCCAGAGCCCTCTGTCTCTGCGACCCTCTTCTGTGCCCTGTTCTGAGCCCCCACCTCCCCCTTCTCCCGCCCCCGACTCCCGACCCCCAACCTCGGGCGTCGGGAGCCTGAAGCCATCCCATCACTTTGTAGCATCTACTGAGGTCTTCGAAGAGGGTCTGGCCATATAGCCCCAACCTTCACCTCCACGCACACCTTTTCACCTTGGCTAATTCCTCACCCTTGGAAGAAGTTTCTCCCCTCCACCCGTCTTCTGACGGTACCCAGATTTGGGACAGCTCACTCTATAACATTGACCCTTTGTCCTCTTGTGCCTGCTCTAATCCGAGCACTTTATTCTTTTGAAGGCACTAATATTTGTGCACAGTTGATGGGAACAGTGAATGGTTGTGTTTCAATAATTCACTGAGCTCCTGACATAAAGATTTGAGATCCAGTTTATTTCACTGACTTTTGACATCTGAGCAAATTCTGTAAACCTTGCTATTGATGCTGGCGTAAATCTCGCCCATTCGCGTGGCCATTTTCCCCTTACGTTTCTGATTTTAGTTTTGCTTCACACGATTCTTCAGTAAAAATATATAGGCACACGTTTGCCTTTTCCTTCAGACTTCTTCCTCAGATTCCTGCCGCTACTTCTGGTTTTCAGCCCAGCCTTCTTTCCTCTGAAACTTATCCAAATGTGATATACTGCCACTTAGGATTTTCTTGGTCCTATCTTAGGGAGTGCTTAGGTACTCATATCACCTTGTCCCGGTTTTTCTCCTAACCTGAGTGTTTTCGAAGTATATTTCAGGATCACGGACTAAACACTAATAGGTTCAATGAAATGGATTATAGGTATTTGCCTTCTAGGCTTCTTGCAAAATGGGATCCCCCAGGGCTTAACTGAATTAAAACTGTTTTTCTCTAGACTCATCTTGTTAGCTGTTAATGAAAATGAGTGATTTAAATTGTTTGCCAATAAGTGTAGGGTCATCGATCCTATGCCCAGCTCACAGGGTTGGTTGGCTGCACAGAGAAAAATGCTGTTTCATAACCACAGACTGTACTTCGGCCAGCCAGTCACTGGGAAAGTACAAGACATTTTTTTAGGAGGACAGAATGAGAGTTGATAGGTTGGTAGTCACCCACTAATTATGGATCACTGGTGTCATCTTTATATACAAAATGTGTTATATAAGCACATAATGAATGTGTTACAGAGATAGAAAAAGAATGAACAGCAGCTGCCATTGTCAGTTTTGAAGGAGTATAGAGAGGATAGAAAGGTCTCAAGAATTTCACTGCATTGTGGTTGAATCTAAAGAGTAACCTAAGAGAAACTGAATTTTAAAAATAGCTTATATTAATTTATAAGCTTATTTAGCTGAAAGGAATTTTAGAAATGATTAGGCTTAAATCCTACATTAAAAGTGATTTCCCTGAGGCCATGTAGCTAGGCAGTGGCAGAATTAAAACTAGAATCCACTTCTGACACCTAGTACAGTGTTTTTTCCCACCTACTGTACTGCCCATCCTGTGATGTAATGTAAAATTTTATGTCTGAAACTAACTTTGAATGGTACTAAGATTTGCAAAATGATTTCTAATCCTAAATTAGTTCATGTGTTTATAACAAACCTACTTACTTGTCTTGCTGGATTTAAGTTTTAGAACTTAAGTTTTTCTTTTGGAATATTTGGAAAGAATAAAATATTTAATTCAGTTTATAAACATTTTATAATCTTTATAAAAACAGCCTTGGTGTAATTTTACCAAATATAGGGAAACTAGCTATATTAATGTCATGTGTGATATATAGTTCTGAGATCCAGTTAAATGCAGTTTGGAACTTAGAGATCCTGTTTGGGAATTTTTTTTATGTAAAGTTACATTAGTAGACCTTAATGCTAACAGTTCTTTTTTCAAATCTTTGTTTATTAAAATATAATCAATCATCTCAATACATGTTGGATAGTTTACTCAAATGCCCAAACATAGTCTGTGTAGTCTGTGCAGAAGGATATAAACATAAATCATTTTTAGAATTTAGAAATAAGATTCTGTGTTTGATTTGAGAGGTGATTTGAGAATTTGCTCCCGCATAATTTGACAATGCAAGATATTTCCATTTGTCCTTACCTTTCTTAGTATTTCTTTGTCTTTTCTTACAAAATAAATTATATAGCTTCATTTTTCTCCTCTTCCTAGTCCCTTTTTAAGCATAGCTAGTCTGCAGTTATTCTTAACCCTATTCTAAGGTAGCAAAAAGTAAAAATAAATACCTTACTTGGTTGGTTAGGACCAAGTGGTATCTGGGCTCCAAACCTGCTAAACAAGTAAAACATCTGAATAGCAAGTGTCCACATTCCCTCCAATAGAAATCTAAGTTTGCCTGAAGACTTAGCTAAAAAAGAAGCCTTGCATGCTACTTGTCTTAGAATTCCTAACCACCACTAGTCTATTCCAAGAAGTCGAGTCGTTTATTCATCTAAGATTTATTGCATTCTAGCCCCTCAAGAAGCTGATAGTTAAACAAATAAGCACAGTATTGTGTGAAAACACCACTGTAGAAATATGCATAACTTGGGTGGAGAGGGACAGGGTAAGAGGGAAGGGACAAAATGCTGGAATCTGGGATGGAGATAGGAGGTTTAGGGATGGGGGAGTTGTCACATTGAATGGGGTGGAGGGGTGGGAAGGGGATGTAAACAATAAGCAAACAAGTAGAAGAGTGACTAGGACTGAGTCTAGAGAGATAATAGGAAGTGAGATCATGAGGGACCATGCCATGCCACAGAGTTTGCGCTTTATCCCAAGACTCTAAGAATCAGTAAAATTATCATATTTGTTTCTTGGAGAAATCACTCCAAGTCTAGAAGAGTAGAGAATGGCTTGAAATGAGAAAGAGTATATTTATATAATTAAAGTGTGAAATTACAAGGGCTTGAATAGTGATGCAGATAAGGGAATAGATTGGAGTAAAATTATTCTGAATACCTAGTTTGAAATTGATCTACATTTTGGCTAAGAAATCATAAAGAATGTGCCTTTAGCTTTTGTTTGATAGAACTGAGGAATATAAGGAATTAAACATCCGTCACGATGCTTTACACGTGGTGGTTCAACAAACGTTAAAAGTGGGCTTCCCTGGTGGCACAGTGGTTAAGAATCCACCTGCCAGTGCAGGGGACACAGGTTCGATCCCTGGTCTGGGAAGATCCCACATGCCGCGGAGCACCTAAGCCCGTGTGCCACAACTACTGAATCCTGTGTACCCAGAACCCATGCTCTACAATAAGAGGAGCCACCGTGATGAGAAGCCCGCGCACCACAACGAAGAGTAGCCCCCGCTTGCCGCAACTAGAGAAAGACTGCACGCAGCAACGAAGACCCAGTGCAGCCAAAAATAAATAAATAAAATAAGTTTATTTAAAAAATTTTTAAAAATAAATGTTAAAACTAATTACTGTTGATTCTTAGTAGAACAGAGTCACCACCTAACAAAACTTAGAAGCTTTTGCACAGCAAAGGAAACCATAAACAAGACGAAAAGACAACCCTCAGAATGGGAGAAAATATTTGCAAATGAAGCAACTGACAAAGGATTAATCTCCAAAATTTACAAGCCGCTCATGTAGCTCAATATCAAAAAGAAAACAACCCAATCCAAAAATGGACAGAAGACCTAAATAGACATTTCTCCAAAGAAGACATACAGTTTGCCAACAAACACATGAAAGAATGCTCAACATCACTAATCATTAGAGAAATGCAAATCAAAACTACAATGAGGTATCACCTCACACTGTCAGAATGGCCATCATCAAAAAATCTACAAACAGTAAATGCTGGAGAGGGTGTGGAGAAAAAGGAACCCTCTTGCACTGTTGGTGGGAATGTAAATTGATACAGCCACTACGGAGAACAGTATGGAGGTTCCTTAAAAAACTAAAAATAGAACTACCATACGACCCAGCAATCCCACTACTGGGCGTATACCCTGAGAAAACCATAATTCAAAAAGAGTCATGTACCAAAATGTTCATTGCAGCTTTATTTACAATAGCCAGGACATGGAAGCAACCTAAGTGTCCATCAGCAGATGAATGGATAAAGAAGATGTGGCACATATATACAATGGAATATTACTCAGCCATAAAAAGAAATGAAATTGAGTTATTTGTAGTGAGGTAGATGGACCTAGAATCTGTCATACAGAGTGAAGTAAGTCAGAAAGAGAAAAACAAATACCATATGCTAACACATATATATGGAATCTTAAAAAAAAAAAATGGTCATGAAGAACCTAGGGGCAAGATGGGAATAAAGACACAGACCTACTAGAGAATGGACTTGAGGATACGGGAAGGGGGAAGGGTAAGCTGGGACAAAGTGAGAGAGTGGCATGGACATATATACACTACCAAACGTAAAATAGATAGCTAGTGGGAAGCAGCTGCATAGCACAGGGAGATCAGCTCAGTGCTTTGTGACCACCTAGAGGGGTGGGAGGGAGGGAGACGCAAGAGGGAAGAGATGTGGGGACATATGTATATGTATAACTGATTCACTTTGTTATAAAGCAGAAACTAACACACCATTGTAAAGCAATTATACTTCAGTAAAGATGTTAAAAAAAAAAAACAGAGTCACCAGGGTGTACCAGTGACTTTTTTTTTTAAACAACTTTGTCTGTTTTGATTAGGATTAAGTTAAAGGTTATCTATCTGATGTAGTCAGTTTTAAATAGAAATTTCCAATAATAACAACTCAGATTACCAAGGATTGGGATAACAGAGAGAAAATAGAAACCAAGAAGTGATTACTTCTAAATAAAAGGTTCTTTGAGTGAAGAACTTGCAAAGCAAAGCTCTATAGAGGTCTGCTTTTCACCATGTTGAGTGATAAGATGATGAACTAGATTTAAGCTTTTGTTCTCATTATTCTGTTTCAGGATTATGAAGACTATAAATCAAATGTTTGTTGAGGTCCCGCTGTATGCAGGACACTGTGCTAGTTGCCAGGCTTTTTGTTGCTGTTAGTTGTCAGGGGAGAGGCACAAATTAACAACGAAGCTTAGAGTCTAGTTGATGAAACAAGGTCTATAATATAAAACTCTTAACTGCAAACACAGAAGGCTGGATACCTGTGTACCAAAAACATTGTACAGAAATCCGTGACTAATAGAAATTTGAACTGTGCTACATAAACATACCTGTTCTGTTGCCTTCTTCATTTCTTAAAAATACTGTTTTGTTTTGTTTTTTAATACAGATATATAGCCATGGAATTGAAATGGCTTGCCAAAAGCAGAAAGAGTTTGTGAAGAGCTCTGTGGCGTGCAAATGGAATCTCGCTGAAGCTCAGCAGAAACTTGGTAGCTTAGCACTGCATAACTCTGAGTCCTTGGATCAGGAACATGCCAAAGCACAAACAGCAGTATCAGAACTGAGGCAACGGGAAGAAGAATGGCGGCAGAAAGAAGAGGCTCTAGTACAAAGAGAGAGAATGTGTCTGTGGAACATGGATGCCATTAGCAAGGATGTTTTTAATAAGGTACTCTCTTTTATTGGACCATAATGAAAGAAGGAAAGACTGAAGTGTTTGTACAAACCAGTTGTGCATATCTGTTAACAAAGCAACAGAATCTTATAAACAGTATTCAGTGTTGACAGTTTAGGAAAAGTGATTGTTACAGAAATGTGTTATCCCCAGTAGTGTCTAATGTGGGTAGTCCTTAATCCAATTATATGGCTACAGCATAGCACACTGAATATAAGCATGGGTTCTGGAGTCAGACTGCCTCAAATCTCAACTTTTCACAGGCTGGCTTTTGACCTTGGGCAAGTCACTTCTCTAAGGCTCAGTTTCATCAACTATAAAGAGTGGGTATGAAAACTAAATAAGGTAACATCTTAAAAGTAGATAGCATGGGGTCTGGTATGTGGTAAAGTTCAGATGTTACCAGTGCTTTCTGATGTTGCTATGCTTATCAGCTTGCTTTCAATTTTGTAACACTAATGTATAGTTACTGGTTTTATCAAATAAAACAAAGTCTCTCACTGTTATTTACCAGTATGTATTTAGTAAACCTCAGACAGTAATCTGGTCTTAGTGTTACAAGCATTATTGCTGAAAGGAGTAGTAAAATACTTTTGCCAAGTTAGTTTATTAAGAGCGGTCTTCTGTTTCTCACTGGATTACGTATATAGGCCTTATTCTTTGACTTTTGTATCTGAAAAAGAAGTGGGCAATGAAATAAAGTCATTTTCATCTAATGTCTAAAGTAGTACTCTTTCTATTTGTACTAAACTTAACTCTCAAGACTTAGGTATGGACTGCTTATTCTTGTCTAAGTCCGCATTCAGTTTATCTTTAACCGTCATTATTCTCTACACGTAGTGTGGAACACTACTTGTTTCTGCTCTGGCATCCACTCTCAGCACTCCCCCCGAAGCACCTTTAATTTCCTTCCCCTGGACTAGCTCTGGTCCTGCTACAGCAATAAGTAATACACACAGGTAAATGTCTAGTACCACTAGCCCTATCAGTACTTCTTTCTTTAATGGAGATAAATTGTAAGAGTACAACATGCTTCTTGTAAAAAACAAAAACGTAAACCTGTAAAGTAGAATTGAAAGGCTTCCTTCATTTCCATTTCCCAGAGATGACCACTGTTAACAATGAGTCATATCTTTCTAGACTTTTTCTGTGATTGTACTAATTTATATATTTTTCTTTCCCCTCAACAGAATAATTCTTTCACTGAATGACTCGCTGTCTCTGTATATGTTGTTCTAAGGGATGTGTCATCTTAAGTATTACTTTATTTCTGGTTTGCATTTATACCCCAAAACTATTTAAAATAGTTTTTTTATTCCAGAGGGAATTGTCAAAACAATGTTTCTTTGTTTATAAAGTTAATGTCTCTTCTGTTAACACAGTGGTCACAAAGAAAATATTTTTGTCTCTTCTTTTAATTGTTTTTTTTTAAAGTTGGATTCTAACATAGCTTACATTTATACCACAAATTAATTAGGACTCTCTTTATGTTCCAGTCATTTGCTCAAAATCGTACATTGATTTTGTCTGGGAGCTTGAGACTTGAGAGGACTGGTCTAGGTCTGCGCTGTCCAACTTGATAGCCACTAGCCACATGTGCCATTGAGCACTTGAAATGTGGCTAGTCCGAATTGAGATGTGCTGTAAGTGTAAAATACACGCCAGATTCCGATGGCTTAGTATCAAAAAAAGTAAAATATTCCATTAATAATTTTTTTGTGTTGCTTACATGTTGAAATGATAATATGTTGGATATGTTGGGTTAAATAGATATGTTATTAATTTCATCTGTTTCTTTTGCTTTTTAGTGTGGCTGATAGGAAACTTTAAATTACATTTCTGGCTTGGATTATATTTCTATTGGACAGTGCTGGTCTAGATGGAGAATATATAAAGAAAAAAATGCTTTTATTTTGAAATATGTAAACTTGTGTGTTTCCTGATTGTAAACTGTCAGAGAGCTAGTTTTCAATTTTCATTTTTGGCAGTGATGATCTCAAGGTTTAAACGTGATCACATAATGTTCTGAGAAATTGTTCTGCCAGTTTTTCTGGCCAGATAAAAACTTCATCTTCGTCTGTTTTATGACTTATTTAACTGAAAAGAAGCACTTCCTTAATAGAAATTTGTACTTGATTTCAGAATCGAACTGTTTAGCCTCTCCTAAAAAAAGTTTACAGCAAAGGTCTGTTTTAGGTTTATGTCTTATCAAAAATTTTGTTGTAACTATACTCTATATGCTTTGAATTTCTGAGTTTGTTTCCAGCAAGAACTCCAAAGATGACAGTAGAGCTGCAAATATTTGATGGAAATGAATAATGCAAAACATAAATTATGCATGTAAAGGATCTTTCTATACCTGCCTTTGATAGGGAAATTCAGTTTTACAGAAGAGTTAATTCATTTGTTTTTCTCTGTTGATTTCTAAAATAATTGTATAATTTTCTACATATATATCACTTTAAATAAGACTAATGAAACTTCATTACAGGAAAATTTTAATTTTTTTTTTTTTTTTTTTTTTTTTTTTTTGCGGTACGTGGGCCTCTCACTGTTGTGGCCTCTCCCGCTGCGGAGCACAGGCTCCAGATGCGCAGGCTCAGCGGCCATGGCTCACGGGCCCAGCCGCTTCGCGGCATGTGGGATCTTCCCAGACCGGGGCACGAACCCGTGTCCCCTGCATTGGCAGGCGGACTCTCAACCACTGCGCCACCAGGGAAGCCCAAGAAAATTTTAATTTTTAACAGAGTTTTACAGATGAATTTAATGATGTAATATGAGTTTACTACATCACCTTTTTATAGTGTGTATGCGAAGGATTGCTAGGCATTCAATAAGTGAGAAAGAAAATCCAATTAGAATATAAAATCTGATTTTAACTTCAAAATTTTTTCCTTAGAGTTTTATTAATCAGGATAAAAGAAAAGAAACAGAAGATGAAGATAAATCAAAATCATTTATGCAGAAACATGAGCAGAAAATCAGACATTTTGGTAAGTCTACTACTTGAGTTTCCTTCTTTTGTAATGTTTGGTATCATAAATATGTGTACAAAAGGTGGATTTATAAAATGGGGACCAAAAAGAAGACGAGTGACAAACTCCAGTTGCATAGCTGCTTCTGGCACAGTTGTATAGCTCTTGTTTTAGACTTTTTTTTGGTCGTAAAAAAATAGAGTGACAGAGTAAACTGAATTGTGAAGAAAAGCAAAATTCAATCTATTATTATATAATCCTACCCTCTAAAACATGGTCTTTTTACCACCTAGATTATTTCCCAACTAGTCTTTGCTTTTGTCTTTTTTCATCTTTGCTTCCTTTGTATCTGATTATTTTATGGTTGTAAGATTAGCATTCATTTTTTTCAGGTTTTGGATATGATGCTATACAATTTATGTAGATCCTTCAACTGTTATTCAGATAAATAATAAGTAATAGAATATAATTTATAATAAATAGTAAGTAATAGAAATACATATACAAAGAACTGAAAAATAGTTTTCTCTGTTGGGGAAAAGCAGTGGGATGGGGGTTGATTTTAGTGAAAGCTTCCCAGAGGAGAAACGTCTGAGTTAGATTATAAGGAACGTGTAAGAGTTCTCCATGTAGATAAGGGAGGCAAGGCAACAGCATGTCCAAAGGCAGAGTCGGGAAACAGTATGCTATGTTCTAAGAATTATAAGCGGTGACAATACTGCTGGAGTGAAAATGCTACTGGGAAGTATATATGTGTCAATTTAGTAAACATAGTTTTTATTTGGAGTATGTTAATAAGCTATTTAAATGACATTTTGAGACCTTTTTCCTATTGGTGTTTCTCTCCCAAAGTATTTAGAATTTCATTCATCCTTATGTCAGTATAACGGATACTACTTTAGATTTTTTTCCTTTTTTTGCAGTTTATTCATAGAATTATTTCATAAAGTTTATTCATAAAATTTATTCATTTTTCTCATACTTTTTATTTTTAAATAAATTTATTTATTTTTGGCTATGTTGGGTCTTCGTTGCTGCGTGCGGGCTTTCTCTAGTTGTGGCGAGCGGGGGCTACTCTTCGTTGCGGTGTGTGGGCTTCTCGTTGCAGTGGCTTCTCTTGTTGAGGAGCATGGGCTCTAGGCGCACGGTCTTCAGTAGTTGTGGCTCGCGGGCTCTAGAGCACAGGTTCAGTAGTTGTGGTACACGGGCTTAGTTGCTCCATGGCATGTGGGATCTTCCCGGACTAGGGCATGAACCTGTGTCCCCTGCATTGGCAGGCAGATTCTTAACCACTGCACCACCAGGGAAGCCCTCATACTTTTTATTTTTAAAAAGTGAAATAAGTTACGTATTCTGTTTAATTCAAGAATAGTGTCTGAAGAAGTAAGCGAAGTTTATTTTTGCAAATATTATCATTCCAGTATTATTTATAATAGAAAAAATGGATATACAGTCATCCCTTGGGTAGATGTTAAAATCTTTAAATAAGCAGACCCCTGAATTATAAGAATAAAAAGCAAAAATTTTGTAAATGCATCTTAGTTGTGATAATGTGAGTTGCAGCTCCCACCTACAGCCCTTATTTCCCAGGCCTGCGCGTTCTGTAGGAAAAGGAGTACCATGTACTGATTACTCTTTCAGAGCATGATGCATCTGGTAGAATAGCATCCCTCAAGGTGCTTTCACACAGCTCGCATTCTGTAGGCCAGTTGCTTTGGAGCCATGGGAAACCTAGTGCATGTAAAATAGTTCCCTCACTTTTTCTATAAACTGAGTGCTGTGGTCAGAAAGAATTTTATTTGGGAAAATATCCCTACCTCACTAGGTGTAGTAACCCACCTGGCACTATAATTATGTGGGTCTTCAATAAAACATTTCACTATCCTATAAAACCTACTGCTTCTGTGTAGTAATGTTCATAAGACCAGTGAATTTCGTGAGCCTGTTGTCTTCATTTCTTTTGCTGTAAATTGAGTTTTGGGGTCAAGAAATAATGTGGTATGGGGAACAACTCATTTAGTAAGACCACAGATGCATTACTGGTAGAAGCATGGCAAAGAGGGAGGGCAATACCAGATCTCAAATGGTCTTGTTCAAGTGAGGAACCACTGGTCCCTCCAAAATGAAACGGGACCAAGATTATCAACCTATTACTTGATGGTTGGCTGGTCCTTCCAGCTTGATGGTTGGCTGGCCTCTTCAATATTGAGGTTTCAGCACTGGTTTCTGCTACTGGTAAATTAGGTATTCAGTGGCTAACCTGGAATACCCTTGATGAAGAGATCCCATGCTGTTGAATCTCTGCATAATCTCAAATATACCACCATGACTCCTTAGTTTATAAAATATTGTACAATCAATCAGATGGCTGTGGAAATATGTGACTAATAAACAGTTGTTTTGCCATTGCATGAGTGGGCTTCCATGTCTCATCCTTTAATACTAACCAGAGCCTTACTGTCTTCAAAGCCAACCAGACCTGACAGCCATTCCCAGATTCACATTGTGCCTGTTTCTTAGTGGAAATACACTTGACTTTTCGCTTTGGGCAAGATATCCTACTTGCCACAGCCCATTGGATCCCCAGAAATGTTACTAAGGTAGTAAGTAGGCTCCCAAAATTTTCCTGTGTTTTTATTTCCCACTTTCTGGCATGTTTGTTTGTATCATACCGAGACAAATGGGATACCTGCTCCTTCTTGCTCACCAAGTTCCATCAGAGTGCAGTAGACCAGTTTGCAGTCATGTGGGATGATGAGATAGTCAAAGTCTCTGCGGACTAAATTATGGCACAGAGTTGATGGAGAGACCTGAGGCAAGACAGTGAAAGTTTAATAATTGTCCCACCTGGGTGGAAGCAGATGTTTCTGGAGTTGTGTGCTTGTTGTAATAGAGGAAAAAAAGGCATTTGTCAGAATAATGACTACATTCATATAATCCTTTGAAGTAAACGCATTTGGAATAGCAGCTGTGATTAGAGCTTCTTGCTGGAGGCTTTCCAAACTTGGTTTGCATTCCAGACTCTTGGAAGACATGGGCCTAGAACATGGGAGGTTGTGAAGGGCTGCAAAGGCTTGACACTGTACTACTTTGTGGTCTCATGCGTATGTATATTCTTCAGACTTCCTCCTAAGTTTCCCTTATGGTATCTTTTGATATTTTTTGACTGTCTTTCTTATATTGCTTTTATTACCCCTTGTAATTAGATGGAATTTACCATCTAATGATTAATGGTACAACCATGTCATGGAATATTGTGAAGTACTGATTTTTTCCCCCATATTTATGTTTACTTATTAATTTAGTTAATTCATGTTTTATAAATATAAAATACCAGTTTAGAAATAAAGTCTGTTTTCTTTTAAACTTCACAGAACAGTTTTCTTCAAAGTCATATGCATCTTTGACATCACTGTCTTTATGATGATCAGAGCTGATTTTTGGTGATCTAACACAGTTTTTCATGGCACATCATCTGTTCACTTCCAACCAAAGTTAGCTGTGATTCAGCATTTTTTTGAATCTGTGTGGGATGTTGCCACTGGAGATTTTGTTAAAAGCTGTAAATATTTGCATAGATACTATGTTAGAATCAGTTGTGCTGTAGGTGGATATTCAGTCTCTTCAATGTAATCACTTACATATTGCTTTTCAAAAACACATCAGTATCCTATTTTTGAAAAACATTTAATAAAAGTACTCTTAGAATGTGAAGTGAAATGAGTAGGAAATTAATATGTATGATATGATTCTAATTTTGTTTCTCTAAAAGTCATTAAAAAATAAGCCAGAGGGAAAAATACATCAGAATGTTAACATTGATTACCTCTTGTAAGCATTGCAGGTGGTTTTTATTTTCTGGATTTTTCGAATTCTTCACAATGAATATACTTTATTTTTATAATCTGAAAAAAATATTTTTAAAGAGTTTATCCTAAGAATTCAAGGATGGCTTAACATTAGAAGACTCATTAATGTGATTCACCATATTAACAGATTGCAATAGCATAACCACAGGACTTAGTGATAAGTTTGATGTGGGAGGAATGGAAATGTCAGAAGAATCTCTGAAATACCTGATTGGGTGACATGGAACCTAGGAAGCAATGTAGATGGGCAGGGAGAGAAGAATGGGTTCATTTTCAAATAAGATGAGTTTATGTGCAGGCATGTAGGTAGAAGTAGCTGTCTGGTGGTAGGTGATTGGGAATACAGGAGATCTGGAGCTCAGGATATATTGAAAAATAGGTCATATATCATTCATTAAGAAGTTCACAACCTAGTTGGGAGGTTTTTGGTATATTGACAAATTAAGATACTTAGTATAATTCAAAGGATTGAAATCTTATCATTCTATCAGTATAATGAAAAAAGGAAAGGGAAATAAATAATGAAGTGTATTTGGGGACCATTTTAGGAATCAGATGGAATATTGAGAGCTAAAGGGTGGATTGGGATTTAGACATTCACCAGAAAAATATATATGGGTGAAGATACATAATTAAAATATTTTAATTTGTCAAAGTAAGGTTTTTCAAGCATTCAGAGAAGTTGGTTGGCTAGTTTAAATGACTAGATTATCCTTAACCAAAAGATTAGCTTAGGGCTTCCCTGGTGGCGCAGTGGTTGAGAGTCTGCCTGCCGATGCAGGGGACACGGGTTTGTGCCCCGGTCCGGGAAGATCCCACATGCTGTGGAGCAGCTAGGCACGTGAGCCATGGCCACTGAGCCTGCGCGTCTGGAGCCTGTGCTCCGCAACAGGAGAGGCCACAACAGTGAGAGGCCCGTGTACCGCAAAAAAAAAAAAAAAAAAAGGATTAGCTTAATATTTGATGGATGAATGAATGAATGAATGAATTGTTCATATTGTGTTAATAATACCTAGTATTTATCAGGTGTTTACTTTCTGTCAGGTACTGTTTTAAGTGCTTTATATGTATTAACTCCTTTAGTCCTCACAAAAATCCTATGAGTTATTTGCTGTTTTTAGCCCTCTTTTACACATGGGGAAACGTAGGCATAGAGGTATAATAGAACTTGCCCAAGGTGTGGTAAGGCCAATACTTGAACCTAGGCAGTTTAGTCCTAGAGTCATCATGTTAGATTGTGTTACTCTCCATTTGATTTTAAGTTTCTTTATAAATTCCAAAGTAATATGTGTACTTTCTGGTATGTTCTGTTCCACTAAGCCATTGATTCTCTTGATATATTTTGTTCATAAAATTCCACACTCTTCCCACAGAGGTCTTAATGGACTACCTGTAATGTAACTTCTCAATTTCATAATAATTTAGTATGCATTTTTGAAATCAAGTATTGACAATTATTTTTCAGATAAAGAAAAGCTATGGTCATCCTCAAGTGTTAATTTTGTCTCAGTTATTAAGTAGTTTAAAACCTTTAACGTTTAGTGACACCCTTCTTCACGGCCCCTACAAGTGTCACTAACCCTTTCGTATATATCTTTCCTGCAAAAGAAACCAGAATGGGTAGGAATTTGGTGCCTGAGTAAGTCACAATGCTGCCCATGGAGAAGTAAACGGAGAAGCAGTGATCTCTCTGAATGGTTGATAGAGTTAAAAATATTCCCTCTTCAGAAGTTTAACAAAGCTAAGGCAAAATTGCTTTATAGGATTTATTTTATGGCTTCAGGTATAAGAAATAGAATTATGCTTTCTTTAGCTCTGACCACAGAAATTATTAATTAGATTCTTTATATAATTTGAGAAGTAGTTTAAAGTAACTTAAATAATCATTGTTTCTCAAAATTTAAAATGACCTAGTCACTGTATCCAAAGTGTTGGGGAAATAACTCTCTAAAGCTTGTAAAACTCTTTATGAGAAAATGCTAAAATGCTTTTTTCCAATTTTTTAAATGAGGAAAAAAAATCATTATTTTTATTTAATTTCCATGTGTTGCTGTGTATTTCTCAGAAAGACATTTGTCCTCAGTTTTGTTTTTACTTGTGTTCTGATGTGGAACTTCAGAAGTTCATTTTGTGTCTAGAGGAAAGATTTATTGCCAGACTATTGAGATAGCCTTATAAAATTTCCATGATGACTCAGTAACTTTCTTGGACGAGTCTAAATAAAGCTCAACACTTTGCTGGTTCTGTTAATTACTTGGGTGGTATCAACTTTTTGACCAAATTTCTTAACTAATTTGGGTAAAGATGACAGTACACCTTTAGTAGTATTTGGACTGGTTTGGTATTCTGAAGCAAAATGGCAGCTATTTTCAAATATGCTTAACTAATTTTAAAAAGATTTTGTTTTCTATGTATAAACAGTCATCATGACTAAATGGTTAACATCACTAAAATGGTTAGAGTATATTTACTATTATAACACTTACTGGATTGGTTTCCCATGCTGTTGACATTTTACCACATTATCTTAGACATATTTTAATAAATTAGAAGAAATGTAGTTTTTCTGAATCTTTTATTAAGTCTTTGTTTGCTCAGTGTAGTTTCTTGAGGTTTTGCTTTCTTATGCATCTTTCTAACAGAAAAATTTGTATTCTCTGAATAAATAATATTGAATCTCCTGAAATTATCTGTACTTACTTTAGCCTAGAATGACCAGGAGTCTCTATTTGCCTGGGACTTCGGGCATTCCCCAGATGTAGAACTTACGGCTTTAAACCAATCACCCTACTTTAGCCTGACATTATTTGAAATAAAGTTTGCTATGAATTTTGAAAGCTATTTCCAATATGCTGGGTATTGCTTTCTTATTGCTCTTCATTTGCTCTTTTACCATAACATACTGCTATGGTAATGTGAGTTGTCTTTAAAGAGAATCATTTTAAAATACCATTTCTTTGCTTACAAGAGGAAAGTATTTGACATTCATAGTTTAATTCTTTTTTTTACAGGTATGTTAAGTCGATGGGATGATAGTCAGAGATTTTTGTCTGACCATCCATACCTTGTATGTGAAGAAACTGCTAAATATCTTATTTTATGGTGTTTTCATCTAGAAGCTGAACAGGTATCATGTGAAACTTGAATTTCTGGGAACATTAGTGGAATTCTGATTTACTTTTTTCTTTTGTTTTTTCCGTTACTTTAAATGAAAGTAGGAAGGTCATTAAATGAAATTATAATTTTGTTTTGTTTTCACATCTACTTGAGCTTACTGTTGGAATTTTTTTTAGTTATTTCAGTTAGCATAGGGAAACTTGTTTCCAATGTGCTTTCCCTGCCTGCCTGCCCCCTCACCTCTCTTGTTCCCATGTATTGATACTATAAACCTTTTTCTTTTTTAACCTATTTAAAAATCATATTTTAAAAATCCAAATAGTAATCACAATATTAAATATATTTCTTATAATTTTAATCTGTTACTTTCAGAAAGGGGCTCTGATGGAACAAATAGCACATCAAGCAGTTGTAATGCAGTTTATTATGGAAATGGCCAAAAACTGTAATGTGGATCCAAGAGGATGTTTTCGCTTATTTTTCCAGAAAGCCAAAGTAAGTAGCTATTTGGTATTGTTAAATGGGAAGGCTAGGTTTTAGCTGAGACCTCTTTTGTCCATACACATCAATGGAAGCCATCCAACCAGGATGCCACAGGCTAAATTCTGTAGATTTTATAAGGAAAAGAAAAATTATATTGTTGTTTTCATGCTAATATAGATTTAAAGGAGCTATATAAGAAGCTACACTATACAGCATGTATGTGAAATTGAGAGCCATTCACATGAATGTATGTATTCAGGAAAATTAGAGGAATGGTTAAAAAAAATCTGTAGTACACAGAATATTATGCAGCCATCAAAATTATATTTATGAAAAGTTTTTAACCTGAGAAAATGCTTTGCTATAAAGTCAAAAGAAGTGATACATGTTTATATATACAGGATGAAGTCAGCTATATTAAAGAAAAATAGGTATGTCTAGAAAGATTAAATAACATTTCACACTCACTAAATTTACTAATTTAAATTATTACTATAATTTAAAAGTTGTACAAGAAGTAGAGCAATAAGAATTCACATGCACTGACTCTAGGAGTATAAATTGGTATAACCTCTTTGGAAAATTTCCTTGTAAAGTTGAACAAGACAAGTGCTTACAGCGAGAAATTCTCCAAGGTATATACCCTAGAGAAAAATGTCTCAACATGTGGTCCAGGGACACTTGAGGGTTTTCAAGACCCTTTCCATTAGTCCTGAGTCAAAACTATTTTCATAATAATACTAAGATGTTATTTGCCATTTTCACTCTCATTCTCTCATCAGTGTACAGCATAGATTGATACAGAAGCAGATGTGTGAATACAGCTATCTTCTGTTAAGCCAGACTTCTCACTAAATTGTTTGTTTTGAAAATAGTTTTTTTTAAAAAAAGTATGTTATAAATGTTAACATGTAATGAGTTTGTTATTATATTTCAGTTAATATATATTTAATTCCTCAGTTTTAATTTCTAACACATAAGTATTGATAGATATAGCCCGCATAAACAGGAACTCTTTAGGTTCCTCAATAATTTTCAAGAGTATGAGGGAGTCCTTTGACTATAAAGTTTGAGAACTGCTGCCCTAGAGACACTCATGTATGTGCTTAATAGAATTGTTCATAATAGCAAAAAGTCTGGGAACAACCCAAATGTCTGTTAACAGTAGAATGAATAAATTGTGGTATATTCATTTGGTAATATACTAATCAGCATTGGCATGGATAAAAAGACAAGAAAGCAAAAAAAAACCAAGTCTTAGAATGATATATCTGGTATCATTTTTTTAATTTTATATTTTTTATAAAGTTCAAAAACAAGCAGAACTAAATATATTTTTGATGATACATAAATTTTAAGCAGTAAAACTGAAGAGGCAAAGGAGTGATTAGGACAAGTTACAATAATGGTAACCTCAGAGAGAGATGGAATGCTCTTTGAAACTCATCTCTAAGATACTAGTAATGATCTATTTCCTAATTTTTGTGGGTACATAGTGGGATTTTTGCCCAATAAATTGTACGTAAATATTTTACATGCTCTTTTTTGCATATATGATACATTTTAGCATACACAGTTAGAAGTTAGAAGGAAATATACCGAAAGTTTAATTTTGATTATACCTGCGTCGTAGAAGTATAAGTGATTTCCATTTTCTTTTTCATATACTACAGTCAACATATTTCCTTTTATAGAGAAAAACATTGTGTTTTTAAAATAAAAAAAAGTAGTATGGCAGCAGTCCTACCTTCTACTTCTACTGTTAAAATACAAAATTTTCCCAAGACGGTAGTTTTAATGAGTAAACAATTTTTTAAAAAAATAAACTTATTTATTTATTTATTTTTGGCTGTGTTGGGTCTTTGTCGCTGTGCGCGGGCTTTCTCTAGTCGCAGTGAGCAGGGGCTACTCTTCGTTGTGGTGCGCGGGCTTCTCATTGCGGTGGCTTCTCTTGTTGCAGAGTACAGGCTCTAGGTGCACAGGCTTCAGTAACTGCAGCACGCAGGCTCAGTAGTTGTGGCACCCAGGCTTAGTTGCTCCACGGCATGTGGGATCTTCCCAGACCAGGGCTCGAACCCGTGTCCCTTGCATTGGCTGGCAGATTCTTAACCACTACACTACCAGGGAAGCCCTTAATGAGTAAACGATTGAGTTGGTATTTTAGTTAGGCTTCTGATGACTATTCTAAATTTTCACTTGACACATAGGCATTAAAAAAAAAAAAAATCATACTTTCTTTTTTCATCTTACATTAATGGATATGTTTGAACTAGTGCTTAGTAAGATAACGGAACATAGTCAAACTATATGTATCCTTGAAATTTACTTTGACAAAATAGAACTGAACAGCTATGCAGTCTTAGATCTTAACATTGTGCTCTTAATAATTTCTTTTAAATTAAGGAATAACTTTCATGAGGTGCTTGCTTTGTGCCAGGTATTATTCTAGGCACTTTACATGGATTAACTCATTAAATCCTCATAACATTTTATAAGGATTTTTATTTCTTTTTTACAAACGAGAAAATTAACATAGAGAAACTGAGCAAGTGACCCATAGGTTGCTTAATAAAACAAAAATCAATCAAGTCTCTCTAGATCTAAATCCCTAGGCCTTAGGCATGAAGTAAGGTCAGCAGTTGTGTCACTTGATTCCTTTAATGGTTTGCTACATAACCATTTCAGAAGGACTACTTTTGGATATGAAGGCTAACATTGCATGTGTCCACACGAGTACCATATATTGACTAAAGTGAAATGCTATAATTAAAGAAATGATTCCTAAATTCTTAAAAAGACAGAATGGCAGCACAGAACATTGTCTGCATTATTTGTATAGATATTGATGCTAGTAACTAATCCATAGGTTTTAATCCAGTTACACAACGTAAACTACATTAAAGAAAAAAATCGCACTGCAGACGAATGGGCCCATTGATGTTCAGGAATGAGACTTCGACAAAATCTCTTCCACCACTTGAACTTAAATTCTGTGATCTATTGTGTAGGATGTGCTCTGTGTCATTTTTTAATCTGCAAAGGAAACGTTTATAATTGGAGGCTACTGCCAAAAGGATGTTTTGCGTTAAGAATTTTGCTTTATATTATATACACCTTGGGAGAGAATTCCCTTCCCTCAACATAACTCATCGTACTTTTTTCTTTCCATAATCTTGAAAAGAAGGTACTTCCTTAACTAAAACACTAAGGTATTTTCATAACGAAGTTGAATGTTGAGTTTAATTGGCTTTCATGGCTTTTACAAATAGGGATTTTAGGGTCAGAGAATTACTAATAACAATAATAGTGTTCCCTCATTAATTGGTAGAGAATTAGAAGGTTTAAAGAATATCCCTTGGCTGTTGCTTGGCAGTGGGAAGAGGAGAGGAGAAAATGAGAGGTTAAATGAGGACTATTTTGGATCCTGTCAAGAATATAGATAAATCAAGAGAAATACAGGGGAAGCCTACCTTCTTTCATTTTATTAGTGTGTATGTGTAAAGACGGGTTGTTTCTTATTAGTTTGTTTTATTTTGCTGAAGCAGAGGGAAATGGAACAAACCAATCTTTAATATTCATATGAAACAGGCAGTTTTCAGAAATCTGACAGAGATCTTGGTGGTTTCTACGTTGAAACTATTCACCTCATCTTTACTTCTTCCACTTCAGGCCTAATATATGCTTGCTAGAGTTTACTCTGGTCTGGAAGTCTTGAAAAACACAGTCTTTATTTTTTGTGTTTTCTAGGCAGAGGAAGAAGGTTATTTTGAAGCATTCAAAAATGAACTTGAAGCTTTCAAGTCAAGAGTAAGACTTTATTCTCAATCACCAAGTTTCCAACCTATGACAGTTCAGAATAATGTTCCCCATTCTGGTGTTGGATCTATAGGTTTATTAGAATCCTTACCACAGGTAAGTTGGAAAAGTAAATATTTATTTTATAAATGTATTAGTTTACATAATTTTTGTTCTTTTGAACTTCTCTTTCTTCTTATACATTATATATGTGTGGTCATTTTAAATATTCTTGCCTCAAAAGATAACTCTGAGTTTCATCTCATGCCATGTTTTAGCATTAAATCTTGTTCATCTCTTAGGTATTTAGAGAGATACCAAATTCCACTCCTTTAAATACAGAAGGGATGAGGACCACCTAAGCATTCTTAAGGGCAAGTGTTACCGATTGATCATCTCAATCATAAACTTCTCAAGATGGCTCCTGAGGAACATCTCCATTCTAAGTAGAACTATACTGTTAAGATTTATTGAGATGAATTAGCTTCAAAGCATATGTCCAAGTAGCAACCAAGATGATCTGTTGCATGAGTTTAGTAGTATTATCCTTTTGAATGTTGGTGTTGCCTACCAGATGTAACATTTTACTACAAATTAATGTAACTTATGCTAAGCTGTTCTTTATGGTAATATTGGCCAACTCTTTGAGCCCCTTGGAAATCTGCTATTACAATAAGCTAAAACCATGTCACTAGTGTGAAAGAATTTATGTCAAAGAGGAGGTTGGACCACAGGTCTGCCTGATTCTACTTAGGATTACTGTTTTAAGTTATTAAAAGTTACTGCCCATTTTGGTTCTAGTAGCATTTAAATTGAACCAGTCATCTCTCATTTCTCATTTTCAGGCCCTAAGATTTTAGGAACAGCTTTAGCCAGTTTAGCCTGTTGCCTACACAGTGAAAGGGAAGTCTCACTCAAAAGGCAGTGTGGGGCTTCCCTGGTGGTGCAGTGGCTGAGAGTCCGCCGGTTTGTGCCCCGGTTCGGGAAGATCCCACATGCCGTGGAGCGGCTGGGCCCGTGAGCCATGGCCGCTGAGCCTACGTGTCCGGAGCCTGTGCTCAGAGTGGTAGAAATTGAGATTTTCAATATCTTGACCTTATGTATCTATAATTTCACTATTCTGGTTATATGTATTGTAGGCCAAAGGGACAATTTAAGGAAAGCAATTGATCACATTCAACTCAGCCAAAAATATTATTTTCAAGGATAGAAATAATTAAGGTCCGATTTTTAAATAATTAGTAATGTTAACCCTTAGTTAGACATGTAAGCAATATTCTCTCTCAATTTATCCTACACATTACCTCTTAATGCTGTTTAAATAAAATGAAAATTTTCTCTTCAGTTCTGTGAGAAATAGCCCATAGGGACGCAGTCTTTCCAAAGGAATTTTATGACTAAGTCTCTGTAAGTTCAACATATAAACCTCCTAAAACTAAGGTGTTACATAATGAATGCAGAGGAAAAGACTTTTGAAGGATGTTGTTGATTCTAAACGTAAGAGGGAAAAGATAAGATTTCAGCTAGATCCACAGAAACACTGTTATTTGAGAGAAGGATAAGATGATAGATAGGATAAGATGAGAGACAACCTGAGGGACTAAGTTGTCAACTGAGAGATTTGGAAGAAGAGCTTAACCATAACAATAACATCCCATTTTTATTATATCAGTTTATAAATTGCAAAACACTTTTACATGGTGTCTCATTTAATCTTCTCAAAAATGCTGTGACACATTTTCATTCATTTTATGGATGAATAAACTGAACCTCCTGGAGGTTAAGTAATCTACCTGAAGTCAATACAGTAAGTGATGGAGCTAATATGCTAATCCTGGATTTCTGTTCTACTCCATTGCTCATTCATTCTCCTACATCAGGGGTCCTCAACTCCCGGGCCGTTGACTGGTACCGGTCCGTGGCCTGTTAGGAACCGGGCCGCACAGCAGGAGGTGAGCGGCGGGCAAGCGAAGCTTCATCTGCTGCTCCCCGTTGCTTGTATTACCGCCTGAACCATCCCCCCACCCCTACCCCGGGCCAGTAGAAAAATTGTCTTCCACAAAACCGGTCCCTGGTGCCAAAAAGGTTGGGGACCACTGACCTACATCATAGAATATTGTTGAATCATATGCTAGAAATAGGACAAGACACTCAGTTGTGTGCTCTTGGG
Organism: Aethalodelphis obliquidens; assembly: GCF_003676395.1. Lineage (NCBI taxonomy): Eukaryota > Metazoa > Chordata > Mammalia > Artiodactyla > Delphinidae > Aethalodelphis > Aethalodelphis obliquidens. The sequence continues at coordinate 54,805,974 of NW_020837951.1, forward strand.
AGGAACTGGTCTCTGGGACAAGAAATGTTTTGAGTATGTTATTAGATGAGAATATAGGGTAATCAGTGGAATTTAAGTGTACATTAGGTTAGGTATATTGATTGCTTTTTGTTTTTTTAAGTCTCCTCATGATGATGTCTTCAGTTCTTAAGGAGGTGGGTAGATGAATTCTAGAGAATCTCTTTAGCCAGTTCTAATACTCAAAATTCTCCATGAAAATCTGGAGCCTAGTCCTAATAGAGAGTAATTGTAAGCTCTGTTCTGAAGGCCTTTGGAATTGGGCCTGGATGGTCAGAAAAGATCTTAGCACTCTGTTTCTTTGGAGAATGGGATAATGTAACAAGATTATTAATAATTTTTTATAAAACTTAAATTTGGATAACACTTTAGCTTTTAATCTTTTTTTAATTGACAGCAGTCTCGTGAAATAAGCCAAATACCATTATCATTAGCTTTGAGAGAACTAAACCAAGGCCTCTTGGACAGAGATATAAGTAACAGTTACCTTAGGCTTATCCTGTATACTAGCTTTTAATGTTATTAAATTTTGATGAATTATTTTCTCTTTGAGGATGGCATTATACTAAGTGGAAGAGGCAGGGTTAGAACTGAGGTCCAAAGTTATTTTAGTGTTCCAGACCTCAGTCAGTTATTTGTGCCACTTCCTTCATAAAAACCTGATTGAGAATAATCCAACTAACTTCTGGCTTACTTTTTGATTTTTACAATAAAAGAATCACAAAGTATTGTACTTTATTAAGGAGACCTTTTGAAAACCCTGCCTCCCTTTGGTATGGGGAGGTTTAAGATATCTATGCCCTGTGTGGACTGTTTTCCTCATTGATGTTTATTAAATAAGATAAACAGATGAAAGTAGGTGATACATAATAAAACTCTAAGTATGAGCAGATATTCAGAACAACTGATAAAACTGAATTCTTGGGGAAGAATTTCCTAAAGTCCTAGGTCTTAAGGGCTTAGGTCTCTGTTCATGATGCTGTAATAATAGTGGGTTTATTTTTGCATTTATTGAATAAAGTTTTCTGTTCCTAGTTTTAGAAATGAACAAATTAGAATGTTTTTGAGTTCTGCTGTTTAAAAAATAAACAAAACCTAAATTAAACTGTTCTTTTGTTTTCAACTTTTTAAATACGAGTCTAAGTACCTTTCAAAAGATTAACAATTTCTCACTTGGGTTTGTTTTAACCTTTGAGAAACCAAAATAGACTCTGAAGATAGCTATAATATTTAGTTAGTAAATATATTTTTTCCTTATTCAAGTGCTTTTGTAATTTTAGTATTTACTGTTATAATTAGTAATCTTCGTAATACATATAATACATTGCTGGCTTAAAGCCATGTTTATCTTTTAAATTATCAGTAGCTATGTACATATAATCATATGGAAGATATAGTCTTATATGATTAAATAATTAAAATTATAGAGTTTTGTTAAACAGAGGAAAAAGGTAGTGTTTATTACATTTCTATTTTTCACATACATCATTCTCTCTTTATCACATCTCTTTGGATTAAGTGGTAATAATCTATTTAATTTTTTTCTTTATCTTCTTGGGTTTCAACCCAAGTCTGACTTCAAAGTCCATCTTTTTTCCTGTTCTGCTATACTGCAGAGAAATAGAGAATGCAAAACTGAATATGCAACTGCATATACTGGCATAAAACTGATTATCATTCATTCATTCTTTTTTCTTTTCAGAATCCAGATTATCTTCAGTATTCTATCAATACAGCTCTCTGCAGTTTAAACTCAGTGGTACATAAAGATGATGATGAACCCAAAATGATGGACACTGTATAATTTGGTTAAGACTGCTGAAGCCAAGTGCTATTTTGTTACAAGAAAGGAAGAACTTGGCTATTTTCTTGACACTTTTATGGGTGCTGCACTTTATTTTTGTTCGGTTTTTGATGGGAGGGAAAACAAAGAGTACTGAAACGTTTTGTAAAATTTTTTTCATGTGCTGCTAGGTTTTTTTGTTTTTTTTTTTTCTGAAGAGAGGAGTGGTACCACATGTTGCAAGAAGTCAAACTGGACATTATTTTGGTTTTTTTAGCTACTAAATTTGCCTTTAATCTTATTGTTCTCAATTTTGGAATCAAAGTATGAAAATCTGCACAAATGCAATGTTTACAAGAACTGGTTGATTCTAGGAGGCATCTGCTACAGTCTTTTTATATGGATATGTACATGTCCTACTCTACAAAAATGATTAAAGATAAAAATGTACTTGTATCCTATTGCTAATTTAGCTGTCAAATCTGGTGTTTCATCATATTAAAAGCAATAAATCAGTAGTTGATAATCTACTTTACTAAGTAAGTGGGGTGGTACAAATTAAAACAAAATATTTCTCCTTAAAATAATATTACATTTGTTTTTTCGGCACCATCAGTTAAATCCTTGACTATAATATCAATTTTATATAGATACTAAATTTATCCCCAAGTATTCTCAGAACTATATTCCTTAGTAGTTGATTTTACCCTGTTGACATTTTAATATTAGGGTTATATAGTGATATAAAAAGTGATAAAGCTAATACAGATTTTTTTTTTTTTTTTTTACTGAGAGGAACTTCAATCTCACTCTTAATTTCTTTATTTGACATAGTCTGGGATCTCTCAGGGAGCAAGTTTTAAAAGAATACTAATGGCCTGTAAGAACAAATAGGGAAAAATAATCTGATTTTTAAAATTGTGCTTATTGTTTGTTTTACTCTGATATGGCCCAAAGACTTTTTTAAAAAGGCAAGAGAAATCTTTTGGAGCTAACTACATATTTCTAAGAATTTGGTGATCCTTACTGGTAATGATGGCTTTTACTACATTTGTCATTCCTCTCTTTAGCTCAGTTACCATGGAATGCTTCTGAGCTTTACTACTTCCTATATAATTCACTTTAAATATGCCAGGATATTTGATTATTCATTTTATTTGGAATGAGATGACAATGTTAATTATTCTGTCCTTATTATTTGAGGATTAACCTTCTGACTTATAGGAACATGAGCTTTGATTTGAAACCAATGTAGTCTTTGGCTCAGTCCCATTGAGACTAGTAGCAAACATTTAGAAGATGACTAAATGGGATTTGGACTACGCGTCTCAATTTGAGAAGCCAGGTAACGCCAAGGGACCCACATGGTGATCAGACCTGTTATCTTGGCCTCATTTGCACCTTGTTTTAACTAATCTGAGGTGATAAGGCACTTAGTACCCATAGAAATGGACTGGAATTATTGAATCTACGTATGTAACATCACAATCTTCCTGGTTTTAAGAATAAAGCTGTTTTTGTGCTTTTGATATAAATACATACTCTATAATAAAATGTTTGACTAATTTATATGGTAGTATTCATCAGCCTGAATTTTTTTTAACCAATGACCTAGTTATAGAAGTTTTTTTGTTGTTGTTTTCTGTTTTGGAGCAAGCTCTTGCTTTTTCCTATCAAATGGAGAATGAACATAGGAATAAAATCCCCAGTTTCACAGAAATGTAACTTGAACCATTACTTTTCATTCTTCTCACTTTTCCCCAGGATTTGCCTGTAAGCTTTAAAATTGTTTTGAATTTCATTTTGCCTTAGGTTAGAGGTATTAAAAACTGAAGACTGGAAGGAGAGAAATTATCAACCGAGTAAACTATTCCGGAAGGATTTTTTGGCTTTTGTTTTCTAAAACAGAAGAACTATTTAAAATTTGGCTATGTGTATTCTTTTACTTTCAAAGGGAAGTGTTGTATCAGTGTGAAAGTGATTGGATTTATTTTGGGAACTACTGACTGATGCCATAATTTGCAATAACTTACAATTTAGCAGTACTATAGTACTCAGAACAATAAATTGATATCCTTTTTATTTTTCTTTATTTTGCTTTACTACTAAGAACTAACTCCTATTAGGAGAAATGTCTTCTGTTTCTTAAATAATAAGAGTATACTAAGCAAAGGAATAATTTATATTTCACGTTAGACAATTTTCTCCAAACTATACAAACCATGGAAAGTCCAAACAAATAAGTGAAACACCTTTGACATCAAAGTGTCCATCAGAGATTATTTCATTTGATAAAATTAATCTTCCAATAAAAGATTTTTTTAAGATTTTTAAAAAATAGTTTTCACTATTCCCTGTTAACTCAGTGTCATTTTATTAATGGTGGTGGAAATAATACTGATTTAAGATTATTCTCTAGGAGAGAAAGACGAGTAACATTCTCATCCAATTGTACCATTAGTGGGCTCTTTCAAATATTGCCTAAAAGCTCACAATTTCCTGTAACTTCTCTCTAGGAAAATCGGGACTTCTGTCCGCCTGGCATTCCTATTACCCTTTTAAAAGTGAACTAATTAGATGATGCCCAAAGAACATGGATATAGTTTAGTTAAGTAGATTCTCTTACAGGATGAAGACATTGTGGGTTTAGGCAAAGTGATCCTGAAGTTAATCTTGGCATAGTTTCAGAGAAAAATAAAAAGATGTCAGTTTACTGTTCTCAAAGTCAGTCATGTATTTCAGTTCTTAAATTGATTGGGACAGAAACGTACTTGTCTCAGCTGAGGGCCAGGCTTTTCATTTCATTGCTGCTATATCATATGCATTTTGAAAGTCTATGCATTCATTTCCCATCTGTAATGGACATGTACGTACTATTTCACAGGTCTTCTAAGAAGCTGACTCATCCAGTAAGTATTTATTTGCTTGCTTACTATGTAAGCTAACTGGGGGGGAGGATACAAAGATGAATAAAAGTTGATTATGAATTGCTTACCATCTAATAATGAAGTTGAAACCATTCTCATAAGGCTTGAAGAATTAGATTTAAGGTTTGATGTTTTCTAAGTATGAAAATGATTTTTAAAGATTCTCACATATTTCACTTGTTTCTTTAAATGGCATGATTTGTCATGCTATTTACTATTCAAACACTTAAGAGTCCTTTGGTAAAATATGACACCACCAGACTGATTTACATTTCGTCGTGCAATTTGACCTGCACGACAGTTTAACTTTTTACTCAATGCTATATGGAAAAACGTGATCATTAGTGAGCTAAAGAAAAAAAAAAAAGCTAGAGCTGGGTGTGGACTCTGCAAAACATATGGGCTTTCACCAGAAGCTTTAAACACAGCTAGACTATTCTGTGTTTAAAATTTTTATAACTTCTAAAATCAGAATCTTGAATTGCAAAGATAGGAAGGCTGTTTCTGCAGTTTACCGGTGTCTTGGAATATTTTCTTCTGTTAATGAAAAGACAACTTATAAACATGTTTTAAAATACAAATTTATTGTTGTTGGTTACAGTATTACAGAAATTTAATATAATCTGAGGTCTGTAATTACCATGATTTATTGTTAACATAGGTAAGTTTTGTCACAAAGTATGAATGTCCAAAATATTTTGCTCAAATACCATTGTAAATAGCTGGAGGGGAAGCAGCTGTGGGGTAGGGTTTAGAAATCTGAACTATTTCAAATGGAATTAAATAAGATTTCTGGATGGTACTAACCGCCACTTTGCATTTCCCACAGCACATTCTGCTTATGAAATGTGTACCAAAATAACTTGTGGTACTCTAGAAAATAAGGTAATGGGTTGAAGTCTTATTAGTTTTAACTAAGGCATAATAGCTTCTGGCAATGGCATTCAACTCCAGACATATTTTCATGTGACACATAAATCATAATGATAGTTATTATAGCAGAAAACAAATTCTTTTTTTAATAGTGTGGGCGTCTCCCAAAGTAATGGATGTATGTGCAAAACTTTGGGTTGTTTTGGGAGTGGGGAGGGAATGATCACAGGAAGAAGGGTCTTAATTTTCATAGCTATGTTCTTCTATCCCTCTTTTTGATTTCTAAATCTCCTGAAGGTGTCAAGAAGGCCAGTATGGCTGCAGTATTATGGCAGGAGATAAAGTGTAAAATGAAACCAGCCTATGTATCTAAAATAGTACTGTTTTAAGACAATTATTATTTAGAAAGCAGACACTAATTCAGAAGCAAATGAGACATCAGGGCAGCAGAAGGGAAGGTGAGATAGAGTGGGCCCTGTGAATTACCAAAGACAATGTAATATCCACAGTTCTAAACTTTCATTTAATTCTAATACACTGATATTAATGTATGTTTGATAATTCATAAGTTTAGTAGTTCCCAACATTTTTAGAATGCACATAATATTAACATTCAAATAAGGCATTAAAGGAAGTTTCGTGAAGGATGAAATGTTTACCATAATACTTTAAAGCCTTGGTACACTTTTGAAAGATCAATATTGAATTTTTAAAAATCTAAGAAAAGTAAGTTTTTTTTCCCCACAAGATATGTAAGAATCGCTTGCTGGCATTTGTATTTTCAGTGCCTAGCATAAAACGGGCCAAATTTTCAAAGGCAGTTAATAATTGTTTATACGATGACTTGTTTCATTTCATCTAGCACCAAGTAAGAGATTGAAGATATTGTCGGATTTCTCCTTCACCTCTCATTGCCCTGCTCTTCCTAAGAGGCCACCGTGTAAGCACGCATCCCGTTGCCCCACTAAGGAATCAAATCATTTTTGTTTTAAAATGGCTGCTCAGATTACATTCACCGGCAGAATTCTTCCCCATTAAGGTAGGATAGCAGTTAACACTAGTAGCTGTCAACTTCTTTGATTAGGAATAAAGAACTCTTCCAAGCAAAATCAATCAGTTTCCTGTTTTTTTTTTTAACATGTCATGTAAATCCTTTTAATTGCTACACCTTTACTAATCATGATTGTTATTTATGTCAAGGGAATTTTCCCCAGGCAAACATGATTGATTTCCTAATGAAAAAGTATGCTTATTTTACGTAGTGCCATGGGTTTTCTCTTATGCTTCTTTCTTTCTGTCTGTCTCTTTTCTTTCTTTCTCTTTGTTACTCATCAAGGCAGATCATACATTTGGATCAAAAAGAGAAACTGGCAAGTAGATCCTAAATACACATTTCTTAACCTGAGTAACACCTGAAAACATAAGAGTTTAATTACATATTCTATTGAAAATTCAACTTTGGTGCTTTTGCAAGAACTTATGCTGTCAATTTCTAACAAATCATATCCCTCAGTACACAACTATTTTCAAAAGAAAATAAGTCATAGAAAAATATATTTTCCTATATGCTAATTGATACTTTTATAGCAAATCGAAAATCTGGAGTAAACTGAAAGTATGTTTAACAACAAAATATAGCATATATGGCTACTATAAGTTTGCTAGTGTAAAGTATAAAAAAATAATAGACACCTCAATTAGAGTCAGGAGACCAGAAGGGGGAGCTCTCATGACTTGTGAAGATAGTAGAGCCCAACAGAAGAAGACACACTCTCCTTTCCTGGCAAGGACTCAGCCAATGAAAAGCCACGGACTCTGTTTACTATAGCCCTCCCAGCTTCCTTTTCCCTCTATAAAAGCATTCTCCTTCCCTTGCTGTGAGGAGGACTTGCACATGGCTCACCATGGTTGCAGACCCCAAAATGCAATTATCTGCTGACCTCGATGTTGCTGGAGAAATATCTGGCAGTCTGTTTGTTTTAGGTCAATAAAAGGCAGCAGTGAATTTGCATTCTGCAACTAATCTGTAAATCCCGTTGCTTTTTTTCTGGAATTCTGTAGACACAGTGTCCCACAAAACTGTACCACAGTGCTAGAGATCTCTTTTTTAGCATCAGTCTACACAAAAGCCTCTGATAAGACACTTTGCACAAGTGACATGGAATTTTTTTTTTTTACTTTTCAAGAAAAATAAGGAAACTTTATCAACCACTCCTCTTCTGAACAAAACTTAGATTATTACCAACTGCTCTTTTAATTATGCTCAGTAATTTTCAAAAGTTGAGACATCTCTGATGTTTTTTAATTGTGCATCCATAGAAGATAACTGGATAAAACACAATAGACATTTCAAAAGATGAATCTTCACATCTGACTCATTTGGCACATCCTTAATTTCCAGAATAAAATCAAAAGAAATAAAACACAATTTTCAAAGAATTTATACATGCCAGAGTCTTAGGACAATGAACTTCTAAATGCACAGACAAGGATCTTCTGCTCATCTTACTAGTTATATGCACTTTTCCTCAAGGAGTAACTGATGCATTCTGGTTTATTTGTGGAACTTTTGTTTGTAGGAAAGCATATACACATGGCCAGATCTTGTTGGTTTCTGTTCCGGAGAATGTTTCCAACACCCCTTTTTTCCTAAGGATGAAAAACAAACAAAAAAAAGACAGGTCTGACAGCATAAAAAAACAAAATCACGGGCCAATATCACTGATGAACACAGATGCAAAAATCCTCAACAAAGTATTAACAAACCAAATTCAACAGTAAGGATCATATGCCATGATGAAGTGGGATTTATCCCAGGATGCAAGTCTGGTTCAATACCTACAAATCAACGTGATACACCACATTAACAAATTGAAGAATAAAAATCATACGATTGTCTCAATAGATACAGAATAGCTTTGGACAAAATTAAACACCCATTTATGATAAAAACTCTCAACAAAATGGGTATGGAGGGAACATACCTCAATGTAATTAAGGCCATATATGACAAACCTACAGCCAACATCATACTCAATGGTGAAAAGCTGAAAGCATTTCCTCTAAGATCAGAAACAAAACAAGGATGCCCACTCTCACCGTTTTTATTTAACATAGTATTGGAAGTCCTAGCCACAGCAATCAGACAAGGGCGGGGGGGGGGGGAAAGGAATCCAAATTGGAAAGAACTAAAACTCATTTTGCAGATGATGTGATTCTATATATAGAAAATCCTAAAGATACCACCAAAAAACTGTTAGAGCTAATAAATGAATTCAGTAAAGTTGTAGGATACAAAATTAATATATAGAATTGTTGCATTTTTTTAATATTTAAATTTTACTTTATTCTTTTATACAGCAGGTTATTAGTTATCTATTTTATATGTATTAGTGTATACATGTCAATCCCAATCTCCCAATTCATCCCACCCCCACCCCCACCACTTTCCCCCCTTGGTGTCCATACGTTTGTTCTCTACATCTGTGTCTCTATTTCTGCCCTGCAAACTGGTTCATCTGTACCATTTTTCTAGGTTCCATATATATGCATTAATATACGATATTTGTTTTTCTCTTTCTGACTTACTTCACTCTGTATGACAGTCTCTAGATCCATCCGTGTCTCTACAAATGACCCAATTTCATTCCTTTTTATGGCTGAGTAATATTCCATTGTATATATGTATCACATCTTCTTTATCCATTCGTCTGTCGATGAGCATTGAGGTTGCTTCTATGACCTGGCTATTGTAAACAGTGCTGCAATGAACATTGGGGTGCATGTGTCTTTTGAATTATGGTTTTCTCTGGGTATATGCCCAGTAGTGGGATTGCTGGGTCATATGGTAATTCTGTTTTTAGTTTTTTAAAGAACCTCCATACTGTTCTCCATAGTGGCTGTATCAATTTACATTCCTACCAACAGTGCAAGAGGGTTCCCTTTTCTCCACACCCTCTCCAGCATTAGTTGTTTGTAGATTTTCTGATGATGCCCATTCTAACTGGTGTGAGGTGATACCTCACTGTAGTTTAGATTTGCATGTCTCTAATAATTAGTGATGTTGAGCAGCTTTTCATGTGCTTCTTGGCTATCTGTATCTCTTCTTTGGAGAAATGTCTATTTAGGTCTCTGCCCATTTTTTGATTGGGTTGTTTGTTTTTTTTAATATTGAGCTGCATGAGCTGTTTATATATTTTGGAGATTAATCCTTTGTCCATTGATTTGTTTGCAAATATTTTCTCCCATTCTGAGGGTTGTCTTTTTGTCTTGTTTGTAGTTTCCTTTGCTTTGCAAAAGCTTTTAAGTTTCATTAGGTCCCATTTGTTTATTTTTGTTTTTATTTCCATTACTTTCGGAGGTGAATTAAAAAAAGATCTTGCTGTGATTTATGTCAAAGAGTGTTCTTCCTATGTTTTCCTCTAAGAGTTTTATAGTGTCCGGTCTTACATTTAGGTCCCTAATCCATTTTGAGTTTGTTTTTGTGTATGGTGTTAGGGAGTGTTCTAATTTCATTCTTTTATATGTAGCTGTCCAGTTTTCCCAGCACCAATTACTGAAGAGACTGTCTTTTCTCCATTGTATATCTTTGCCTCCTCTGTCATACATTAGTTGACCACAGGTGCGTGGGTTTTTCTCTGGGCTTTCTATCCTCTTCCATTGATCTATATTTCTGTTTTTGTGCCAGTACCATATTGTCTTGATTACTGTAGCTTTGTAGATAGTCTGAAGTCAGGGACTCTGATTCCTCCAGCTCTGTTTTTTTCCCTCAAGACTGCTTTGGCTATTCAGGATCTTTTGTGTCTCCATACAAATTTTAAGATTTTTTTGTTCTAGTTCTGTAAAAAATGCCACTGGTAATTTGATAGGGATTGCATTGAATCTGTAGATTGCTTTGGGTAGTATGGTCATTTTCACAATATTGATTCTTCCAATCCAAGAACATGGTATATCTCTCCATCTGTTTGTGTCATCTTTGATTTCTTTCATCAGTGTCTTATAGTTTTCTGAGTACAGGTCTTTTACCTCCTTAGGTAGGTTTATTCCTAGGTATTTTATTCTTTTTGTTGCAGTGGTGAATGGGACTGTTTCCTTAATTTCTCTTTCTGATCTTTCGTTGTTAGTGTATAGGAATGCAAGATATTTCTGTGCAATAATTTTGTATCCTGCAACTTTACCAGAGTCATTGATTAGCTCTGGTAGTTTTCTGGTGGCATCTTTAGGATTCTCTATGTATAGTATCATGTCATCTGCAAACAGTGATAGTTCTACTTCTTCTTTTCCAATTTGTATTCCTTTTATTTCTTTTTCTTCTCTGATTGCCGTGGCTAGGACTTCCAAAACTATGTTGAATAATAGTGGTGAGAGTGGACATCCTTGGCTTGTTCCTGATCTTAGTGGAAATGCTTCCAGTTTTTCACCATTGAGAATGATGTTTGCTGCAGGTTTGTCATATATGGCCTTTATTATGTTGAGGTAGGTTTCCTCTATCCCCACTTTCTGGAGAGTTTTTATCATAAATGAGTGTTGAATTTTGTCAAAAGCTCTTTCTGCATCTATTGAGATGATCATATGGTTTTTATTCTTCAATTTGTTAATATGGTGTATCACACTGATTGATTTGTGTATATTGAAGAATCCTTGCATCCCTGGGATAAATCCCACTTGATCATGGTGTATGATCCTTTTCATGTGTTGTTGGATTCTGTTTGCTAGTATTTTGTTGAGGATTTTTGCATCTATATTCATCAGTGATATTGGTCTGTAACTTGCTATTTTTATAGTATCTTTGTCTGATATTGGTATCAGGGTGATGGTGGCCTCATAGAATGAGTTTGGGAGTGTTCCTTCCTCTGCAATTTTTTGGAAGATTTTGAGAAGGATGGGTGTTAGCTCTTCTCTAAATGTTTGATAGAATTCACCTGTGAAGCCATCTGGTCCTGGACTTTTGTTTGTTGGAAGATTTTTAATCACAGTTTCAATTTCATTACTTGTGATTGGTCTGTTCATATTTTCTATTTCTTCCTGGTTCAGTCTTGAAAAGTTATACCTTTCTAAGAATTTGTCCATTTCTTCCAGGTTGTCCATTTTATTGGCATCGAGTTGCTTGTAATAGTCTCTTATGATGCTCTGTATTTCTGCGGTGTCTGTTGTAACTTCTCCTTTTTCATTTCTAATTTTATTGATTTGAGTCCTCTCCCTCTTTTTATAGAATTCTGCTGCATTTTTATACACTGATAAACTATCAGAGAAATTAAGAAAATCCCACTAACAATTGCATTAAAACAAAAACAAAAAACCCTGGGAATAAATCTAACCAAGGAGGTAAAAGATCTGTACTCAGAAAACTATAAGGCACTGAAGAAGACCCCAAAAAAATAGAAAAATATACCATGTTCATGGATTGGAACAATATTGTTAAAATGACCATACTACACAAGGCAATATACAGATTCAGTGTAATCCCTATCAAAATACCAACGTCATTTTTCATAGCACTAGAACAAATAGTTCTAAAATTTGCATGGTTACACAAAAGACCCTGAATAGCTGAAACAATCTTGAGGAAGAACAGAGCTGGAGGCATCATGCTCCCTGACTTCAGACTATAATACAAAGCTACAGTAATCAAAACGGTATGATACTAGCACAAAACCATATATATAAATCAATTGAACTGAATAAACAGCCCAGAAATAAACCTGCACTTGTATGGTCAATTAATCTATGACAAAGCAGGCAAGAATATACAATGGGGAGAAGGCAGCCTCTTCAGTAAATGGTGTTGGAAAAGCTGGACAGCTACATGGAAAAGAATCAAACTGGATTACTCTCTCACACCATTTACACAAAATCAAGAAGGATTAAAGACTTAAATGTAAGACCTGAAGCCATAAAACTCCTAGAAGAAAACAGAGGGAGTATGCTCTTTGAAATCAGTTTTAGCAATATATTTTTTTGGATCTGTCTCCTCAGGCAAGGGAAGCAAAAGCAAAAATAAACAAATGGGGCTACATCAAACTAAAAAGGGTTTGCACAGCCAAGGAAACTATCGACAAAACGAAAAGGCAGCCTACTGAATGGGAGAAGATATTTGGAAATAATTTATCTGATAAGGGGTTAATTCCAAAATATACAAAGAACTTACACAACTCAACATCAAAAAAATAAACAATCTGATTAAAAAAATGGGCAGAGGACCTGAACAGACATTTTTCCAAAGAAGACATACAGATGGCCAACAGACACATGAAAAGATGTTCATCATCACTAATCATCAGGGAAATGCAAATCAAAAGCAAAATGAGATATCATCTCGCACCTATCAAAATGGCTTTTATCAAAAAAACAACAAATAACAAGTGTTGGTGAGGATGTGGATAAAAGGGAACCATCATGCACTGTTGATGGAAATGGAAATTGGCTCAGCCACTGTGAAAAACAGTATGGAGGTTCCTCAGAAAATTAAAAATAGAACTACAATATGATCCAGCAATTCTACTTTTGGGCATTTATCCAAAGAAAACAAAAACACTAACTCAAAAAGCTATATGCACCTCCATGTTCATTGTAGCATTATTTATAATACCTAAGATATGGAAACAACCTAAGTGTTGGGAGAATGCATAAAGAAGATGTAGTATGTATATAAAATGGAATATTATTCAGCCATAAAAAAGAATGAAATCTTGCCATTTGCAAAAACATAGATGCACCTAGAGGGTATTAAGCTAAGTGAAGTAAGTCAGAGAAATATAAATACTGTATGATTTCACTTGTAGAATCTAAAAAACAAAACAAATGAACAAACGTAACAAAAGAAAAACAGACCCACATACAGAAAATAAATTGCTGGTTGCCAGAGGGGAGGGATACAGGGGAATAAGGGAAATAGGTGTGGGATATTAAGAGGTAGAAACTTCTGGTTATAAAATAAATGTCATGGGGATGTGATATACATCATAGGGAATATAGTCAATAATATTGTAATAACTGTATGGTGACAGTAACTAGACTTATTGTGATCATTTTCTAATAAAAAAAATATTGAAGCACTATGTTGTACATCTGAAACTAATATAATATTGTAAGTCAATTATACTTCACTTTTTAAAAAATGAAAGAAAAAACCCCCACAGGTCTGAGTTTTCCTAATGAGCTTTTCAAAATGATTCTTAAAAGATGATAGTGTAGATTTAAGGGTGTCAATAAGTATAGGTCTGTGTGATCAAAAGAGAAAGGCACTTGGCTGGGTGTTGGAAAACCTAGATTTTGGTTTCAGTTGTGCGCTCTGGCTAACACAAACGGTCACTTTTAAGATGCACCTATCATTTTTTGAGCATGTGCTAAGTGCTAATAATTCACTTAATCCTCTTTAAAGCTCAAGTTTCCTTATTTTACTGATAAAACTATGTGTTAGGGATGTAAAGCAATAACCCAAATCATCAAAATGGTAGTAGGTTTCCAAACACAGGTCCTGCCAAACACCAGAACATCCTTGGCTTTCTCTGTCTTCTTACCCCTTTGCATGACAGCTTTCTAATACTTGATTATCCTTCCTTCTTTCACTTGGTTTATTTTTTCTCTATGCTCTCCTTCTGCATTTTAGGGAAAAGGGAATTTTAAAACGTTGTTTTTATTGTTTCCTATTGGGTTTCTCCATTTCTCCCCAGGCAGATTTCTCTGGCTTGTTACCATGCCAGCATCCAAAGTCTATTCACTCCAGTTTCCTGAGGGTTCAGTGGTGAGAAGTATCAGAATCCAGGGGCTGCTTTTCAAAACAGATTCCTGCCAGAGATTCTGGCATTCCTCTTATTTACTGTCCTCCTCCAGATACTCATATACACACTGGCTTAAAGGCTGCAGAAGAGCAAATGAAGAACTCTGGTTTATTACTTTCTAAAAACAGGATCTGTCATACTTCTGCAACCTTTTCACTAGATTTTTTTTTTTTTTCTTTTTTTTGGCGGTACGCGGGCCTCTCACCGCTGCGGCCTCTCCTGCTGTGGAGCACAGGCCCTGGACGCGCAGGCCCAGCGGCCATGGCTCACAGGCCCAGCCACTCCGCGGCACGTGGTATCCTCCCGGACCAGGGCACGAACCCGCGCCCCCCGCATTGGCAGGCGGACTCCCAACCACCGTGCCACCAGGGAAGCCCTTCACTAGATTTTAAGATGTTTCACTGGGAACAAAAGCATTCCTTTCTGGATACCTCATAAGATTTGCCAGTTAAGACTAAGTTAAATAATTCCCACTATTTTCTTGGTAAGAAACATCTGCTAAAGCCCTCCTGCTTCTAAATGCACAGACATCTTGTAAAACTTTCAAGAGAACAAGCTTCTTAACTGTTGTAAGCCTCTTGAAGAGCCACCTTAAAGTCAAGCCAATGTCAGAAGTGGGTTAATTACTGAAGGAACAACTATAGGCACCTATTCAGTCCTAAAGCTGTGTACCTTGGACGAATATGTGTCACCTTAATTTCTACGTAATAAAATGGAGCCAGCTTCAGCTATTGTTCCTCTAAAAAGTAAAAGCATCATATCGCTTGTAAACGCAGACTTAATTACACTATCAGATGTCCCACAGCTGAGAAGTTTTAAGAGCAACAATACAACTGTCGGTATTTTAAAATAACAATGCAGACTCTAAGGCTGCTGCAAATACCACTTTTAATTGTTGGTTAAGTCTAGTCCTAGTTTTATGTGCAGGAGCTTAGACGGAAATGCTTTGATTGATGGCAAGAGGTAGCAAAAGCCAGAAGCCGAGAAAGACTAGGTTACCTCCTGAGATAGGGACCCGGGCCATACGCTTCATCTCTACAGTCTTCCCCAAATTCCCTCCCCACATTTTACAGAACTAATCCCTACAGCCACTGTATTTCCACTGCATTCTGTTATTACCTCTGTTAATAGCCTCACAGTGTTGTTATCTGCTCAGCAACAATGTGTCCTCCCTTCTTCTGGTTACTTTTGAACGAATAACAAATGCCTTTTAGGGAAACAGCCTTTTCACCAAACTCAGTCTGTGAGATTCAGATGGTACTGTCCCTACTTCCCAGACTCAAGTATGGACATGATCAGAGCTACTTAGTGCTAACTCCAGGACTTTTGCAGGCAAAGAGGCTCTCTTTTCTGCTGGGGTAAACTGGTAGGAGGTAAGCTGGAACGTTGAGGGCCTCACACAGGGAGAGCCCACCTGAGATTGAAGCCAACATAAGGAAGTGGAGTGACTAAGGCCTGATGACACTGTTTGAACACCTGGACCCAAACTATCTACCTTTGGACCCTTTAGTTACATGACCAATAAATTTCCCTTTTGCTTAAGCTAGGGTGAATTAGGTCTCTGATTCACATAAGCACGTATCACATTGTATGATGAATATTGTTTACCCAGCACTTTGCCTCATAAAGAAGGTGAGTTTCTTTGGGGCTGGCAGGGACTGGGTCTAATTATCTGTGTGGACCAGGGGCCTAGCTAGCACAGTGTCAACCGAGTAAATTATAATCATTACCACTGAGTGATTTAACAGTGCCAGGACTGCTGTAAGTCTTCACAGGGGCTCTCTCACTTCACTCCCTTAACAACCCTAAGAAGTGGGTACTATTTAATACTGCTCTGATTTTACAAATGAAGAATTTGTGGCACAGAAGTTGAAACACCTTGCCCAGGGCCACACAGCTGGTAATCTGCAGAGCCAGGCTCTTTATATAATCAATCACAAAATTATAGTAACAGCTACTCCCTTGTAATTTCACTCTCCAGAAATAACTATTAAAATAATTTGGAGACTACTGCTTCAGAATTCACTGCATAGTTACCCCATTACAACAACAATAATAATAGCTAATAATCATATAGTGCTTAATGTGTGTCAGACACAATTCTAAGAGTTACACATATTAACTCCATCTTTCAACCCTTTAGTCTCATCCCCCTTTTACAGTGGAGAAAGCAGAGGTTAAACAAGAGGTTAAGGTCAAGTTAATAAATGGTGAGCTGGGATTTGAACTTAGGCACTCTGGCTCCAGAGTCTGTGCTCTAACCACAGCACTGTCATGTCCTAATGCTGAGTCATTTTTCAGTAAGTGAATGAATGAAAGGAAAGTGAATGTAATCAACCCTCTGTTAGGAGAGGGGAAGGCTGAGTAAAGAAACGGAATTATTTCTTAGCCTGAGTCAATTATTAATTCAGTAGAGTTCCCATATTTGTGGTGGGATATGACTTCCCTTAAGAGTTAACAAAACTATGTTTGAATATAAACTTCTAAAGACTGTTTGGCAAATAAATGATCTGAGGTTTATGTCCTTTGAGAGTCTTCTGTGCTGTAGTGTCCTCTATTGTCACAGGGAGTGGGCACCATTAGGTTTGCCTCCCCAGCATTCATTCCAGCCCTGCCCTCCACTAGATAACAGAGTTTGGGTGAGACTGACCCACTCCCTGCTCTGGGTGTGGACCAATGAGTGTAATCTCTCCCATCCCAGTAACTGGTTCAGGAATGGGCAGTAACCTAGGCCTAGAATACAAAGCATTCCCTGACCACAGTGGCTGTTCCAGTTGGTTCAATCTAAGGCTTTTGTTCACTGGGGGGAAGGCGACCCCTCAGCCTTTCATAAAGAGAATGCTGTGGCTGTTCCTGGCAACCATGTATAACTATGCAGGAAGCCTAAAGACAGAGCCAATACAAAACAGAGAGAAGAGCAAAATTCTGATCAAACCTAGGGGCAAATGAAGCCCAAACTACCTTCTGGACTTCTCTGTTACACAGCAAATACATTTCCTTTATTTTTTTTATTTTATTTACTTTTTTGCTAAGAGTCTATTTTATTGATTTCCACAGCTATTACAATGAAAGCAAATGAAAGCAAAAAACTTTCTTTTAAGCTTAAGCTTTTGTTTTGATAGACAATTTATCAAAGTATACAACATTTTAACATTTCCTTTATTATTTAAGCCAATTTGAGTTGGATCTTCTGGTATTTTAGCATTTTGGCTATAAAGCATGGATAATCAGAAAATGATTTAGTGATTCATCATACAAGAGAAGTTGTGAAAAGTGACCAACTCACCGGTAGTATTCCAGGACGGGCTCTGTTTGGGCTTCGTAAGCCTTCAGTCTCTTGACAACCGTCTCTGGTCTATCATCCTCACGCTGAATGAGAGGCTCCCCAGTCAGATCATCAATGCCCTAAATGGGAGTTAGAAGATGCTGGCATCAAATATCATATTTTTGAAGGATATTTTTATAGGTAGTTAACTGATTTTTAAACAGACATCTATGCAAGCAGCAAACAAAAATGTGTTTTTAAATAAATGGAATCAAATCCAAATCCAGGTCATTGCGACACAGAGCCATGAGACCCACGATCATTTCCACAGTGTCAATCACCTTCTCTTTAGAGCAAAAGGTTTTCTAAGCAGCCTCTAGATAATTTTATATTATATATTAATGTTATATATTATTATATATATTACATTAAAAACATATATATACAAAAAGATTCAGCTACAGACTGGGAATCTCAACTGCAAGCCCTAAATAACCCAAGGTGTCATTAATCCCTACTGCCCCAATTTCTAACACACTCCCTGACACAGAGTAGGAAATCAATACATGCTTTTGAAGGAATAACAAACCCCCATTGCTCCTGGGGATGCCTTTACTACCAAGCTGACTGGACTAGACCAGTTGACTATACCAAGTAACCTGAGAACATGCCCTCAGGAGTTCTGGTCATCCAAAGGTATCCAAGGTCACCTGTGAGTGCAAGAGGACTGGAGACAGTTGGCTATGCGTAAGGCCAAGTCAGTTCCCCCCTTAATACTCACCATGGTTTTGGGAGGGTTGAATTCCATGTTGTAGACACGGCCACTGCCTGGATGGATCCAGCGAGCAGTGAGGCGTTGCTTGATGACCTCAAAGGGCACGTTCAGATTAATCACTGTGTCTATCTGATAAGCTCTATCCAGGGCTTCTGCCTGTGGAAGTGTCCTTGGAAAACCTTTACAAAGTAAATTAAAAATGAACAAAGGGGGCTTCCCTGGTGGTGCAGTGGTTAAGAGTCTGCCTGCTGATGCAGGGGACACGGGTTCGTGCCCCGGTCTAGAAGATCCCACATGCCGTGGAGTGGCTAGGCCCGTGAGCCATGGCCGCTGAGCCTGCGCGTCCGGAGCCTGTGCTCCACAATGGGAGAGGCCACAACAGTGAGAGGCCCGCGTACCGCAAAAAAAAAAAAAAAAAAAAAAATGAACAAAGGAAGAAAGAGCCATGGGGAGAAAGGGGAGAAGGAAGAAAATTAGTTAATATTGAGCAATCTGAACAAAAGCAATAACACCAGGAAGGCTGATGACAACCTTGTTGTAGTTGTAGGGCAGCCGTGATAGTTAATTTTATGTGTCAACTTGTCCAGACCACAGGTTGCTCAGATATTTGGTCAAACAGTATTTTGGGTGTGTCTGTGAGGGTGTCTTTTGGGGTGAGATTAACACTTAAATCAGTTGACTGAGTAAAGCAGATTGTTATCCCTAATGTAGATATGCCTGGATAGAATAAAGTTGCTGGCCTCACCAGAAGATTAAGGGGAATTCCTCCTGCCTGACTGCCTTGCAATTGGGACATGGCTTTTTCCTGCCTTTGAACTCAAACTCAAACATCACCTCTTCCTGGGTCTCATCTGCCTTCAGACTGGAACTACACCATGACACCACCGGCTCTCCTGGGTCTCCAGGTTCCTGACTTGCTTTGAAGATCTTAGGACTTGTCCACCTCCATAACTGTGTAAGCGAATTCCTTATAATAAACACCTCTCTCTAGAAACTAAAAATCAACATATCCTCAAGGATCCCGCCACACCTCTGGCTGGGGAATGTTTACAGCTGATTTTAAGTTACTCTCCAGTCTTCCTTCTTCCTTTTGTGATCCTCCCTTATCCTAAATATTCTCAAAAAGCGGGGAAGGAACAAAAAGTCATATCTGAAGGAGCTTAGAAATCATGCAGTCCACTTCCCTCTTTGCATTTAAAAAAAGCAGGCCAGAGAAGATGACTGGCCCCCAAGGCCCCAGGGTGGGGAGTGGCAGCACTCAGGCCCCCTGCCCACCATCCATGTCTGTAGTGCATGAAATCCTCACTCTCCTGTCTGCACGCATCCTTTTGGGCAGTTGAAATATTCTCAATATTCCACTTACCATCCAATAGCCAGCTACATTGGGTGAGATTTTTCAGCTCATGAAGGACCAACCGAGTCATGACATCGTCTGGGATGAGCTTCCCTTGGTCAATGAAAGTCTTGGCTAACACACCAATTTCTATAGCAGAGGCGGGAAAAAAGAAAAGTCAGCAAGTGCATCTATTCTACCCCATTCTAGTCCTCTAGGAAATTGGTTACCTAAAGATGCCCCCTGGATAACACACTCATTTGAAAATGTGCATCATCAACTTTTGTGATAAAAACAGAGATTACAAAATAATCTACGCCTATTTCAAAATCTCTATTACATAAAAATAATGGAAAGCTATAAACCAATATGTTAGCAGTAGTCATCTCTGTGACAGAATTGTTATCTTTTCTTTTTTTTAACATATTTTCACTTTTCTGTGTTTTTCTAAATTTTCTATGGGTAAAAAATATATATACTAACTGAAATTATTTTCTTTTTAAATAAGAAACTGAAGTAGTCATTATTTTTAAGTGGCTCAGTTTAAGTGCCGGCAATCATGTTACTATAGAGATTTTTCTAATCCTCTAAGAGATGCTGCTGTCACAATTCAGTTTTTGACCAGATCAGCACTGTGATCATGTTATATTTTTATTAATGAAATACATGCAAAGAATTTATGAACAACTTTTATATATTACGTATAATTGTATGTCATTCTTACACAACAGTATTTTCATTTCCTCATCATCTCTTACCAAACTATTTACACACATTCAGAATTTTTCATGCCACTGTAACAACCTGTGTACTGGGCTTCCCTGGTGGTGCAGTGGTTGAGAGTCCGCCTGCCGATGCAGGGGACACGGGTTCGTGCTCCGGTCCGGGAAGATCCCACATGCCACAGAGCGGTTGGGCCCGTGAGCCATGGCCGCTGAGCCTGCGCGTCTGGAGCCTGTGCTCCGCAACGGGAGAGGCCACAACAGTGAGAGGCCCGCTTACCAACAAAGAAAAAAAAAACAAACAAACCTGTGTACTTATAGTTTTGTGCTCTTTTTTCACTTAGCATCATTTTGTAAATATTTTTCAGTGATTTTATATAGTCATTTAGTCATTTTTGGTAACTAATACTCCATCAGTATATATCTATGTTTGATAAAAATATACTCTTTTGGACTTCCCTGGTGGCACAGTGGTTAAGAATCCGCCTGCCAATGCAAGGGAGACGGGTTCGAGCCCTGGTCCGGGAAGATCCCACATGCCGCGGAGCAACTAAGCTCGTGCGCCACAACTACTGAGCCTGCACACTAGAGCCCGCGAGCCACAACTACTGAAGCCTGCGTGCCGCAACTACTGAAACCTGCACAACCTAGAGCCCATGCTCCGCAACAACAGAAGCCACCACAATGAGAAGCATGAGCACAGCAACGAAGAGTAGCCCCTGTTCGCCACAACTAGAGAAAGCCCACGTGCAGCAATGAAGACCCAACGCAGCGAAAAAAAAAGTCATCAAAAAAAAAAGAACTCTAAAAAAAAAAAATTAAAAAATACTCTATCATGGCAATATATACTGTTAGACATTTAAATTTTTAAATTAGTCTTGATTTTTCCCTACCACTTCCGCTTTTAAAGATCTTAACACTTTTTTTTTCTTTTTTTGGGGGGGTGCTTCTGAGTTATTTCTGATGGATAAATTCTCAGGATTCAGAGATTAAACAGTCAAAGTTTATGACTGTTTTCATGGATACCAAGGGGGGAGGGGGGTGGGATGAATTGGGAGATTGGGATTGACATATATACACTACTATGTATAAAATAGATAACTAATGAGAACCTACTGTATAGCACAGGGAACTCTACTCAGAGCTCTGTGGTGACCTAAATGGGAAGGAAATCTAAAAAAGAGGAGATATATGTATACATATAACTGATTCACTTTGCTGTATAGCAGAAACTAACACAACGTTGTGAAGCAACCATAATCCAATAAAATTTTTTTTTTAAGTTTATGACTGTTTTCATAATTTTTGGTATGGACTGACATACTGACTTCAGAACATATCCTAAATTGTCAAATTCATGAAACTTTAGATTTCTAACTAAGCACATTAACTACATGGAAATTGGCTGCCATTTGACAGGTGTACTGCTTGGGTTTATAAACGGCATCTGGAAGAGGCCCTGGGTTCTGAGAGCGCCCAGGACTCTCTAAAATACCCTCTTGGAAAGGTCCACATACTTAATGTGTGCACCTCTCTGTTGTCAGGGTTTTGACCACTGCTCTGGGGAACATAGAGCTCAAACTCAGTATTGAGGAAAATCGTAATTCTCCAGGGCTGAGTCCCTAAAAAGAGTATTGGTCCCTCCCCTCCCCTCTCACTCTTCAGGACAAGCCCTCAACTAATGGCAACAAATGGATTGAGATGATGGGATTAACTAATAAAGTACCTAATTTTATATTAAGTATAAGAATAGCCTTAAGAAAAGATGATCTGTTCTTGCCATTTCAACGCTGTACCAGAGACTGTAGCCAGGGCAATGAGTCCAGAAAAAGAACAAAAGGCATCCAGAAAGGAAGAAGTAAAATTATCTCTATTTCCAGGTGACATGATCTTGTATTTAGAAAATCCTAAGGAATCTACTAAAAAACTATTAGAACTAATAAATGAGTTCAGCAAAGTTTCAAGGTACAAGATCAAAAGTATACAAAAATGAACAATATGAAAATGAAATTAAGAAAATTCCATTTACAATTGTATCAAAAAGAATAAAAAACTTAGCAATATACTCTTTTAAAAAAGCACAAAACTGGTAATCTGAAAACCACAACATTGTTGAAAGAGATTAAAGAAGACCTAACTAAATGGAAAGATAGCTTATATTCGTGGATTAGAAAAGTTAATATTAAGATGGCAAGACTCTTTGAAAATGATCTACAGATTCAATGCAATCCTATCAAAATTCCAGCTGGTGTCTTTGTAGAAACTGACAAAATGACTGTAAAATTCATATGGAAATGCAAGGTATCCAGAATAGCTGAAAACAATCTTGAAAAAGAAGAACCAAGTTGGAGGACATACACTTAGGATTTCAAAAGACTGTTTGTACTGGCATAAGGATAGACATAATGTTGCTATGAATATTCATATATAAGTTTTTGTGTGAACACATGGAACAGAAATGAGAGCCAAGAAATAACCCCTCACATTTACGGTCAATTGATTTTCAACAAGGATACCAAGCCAATTCAGTGGGGGAAGAAATGGTCTTCTCAACAAGTGGTGCTGGGAAAACAGAATATCCATACACAAAAGAACAGGTTAGGTTAGGTGGGCCTCTACCTAACACCATATTAAAAAATTAACTCAATATGTATATCACAGACCTAAATGTAAGAGCTAAAACTACAAAACTCTTAAATGGACTTCATTAAAATTTAAAACTTTCATGCTTCAAAGAACACCATCACCAAAGTGAAAATCCAATCCACTGAATGTGAGAACATTCCTGTAAATCATATACCTAATAAGGAACTTTTATCTAGACTATCTAAAGAATTCTTATGACTCAGCATTTAAAAAGGAAATCCATTTTTTTAAACGGGCAAAGGATCTGAATACAAAAAAACAGATATATGAATGGCCAATAAGCACATGGAAAGATGCTCAACATCATTAGTCATTAGGGAAATAACAAATGGAAACCACAATGAGATATCACTTCACACTCACCAGGATGGCTATAATCAAAAAGACATAACAACAACAACAAAAAAGACAAATGTTGGCAAGAATGTTGAGAAATTGAAACCCTCATATATTGCTTGTGGGATTATAAATGGTATAGACAATTTGGAAAACAGTGTGGCAGTTTTTCAAAGGTTTAAACAGAGTTACTACATGACGCAGCAATTCAACTCAGGTATATTTTTCCAAGAGAAATAAAAATGTAAGTTCACACGAAAACTTGTATGTTAATGTTCACAGCAACGTTATTCACAATAGCCAAAAAGCGAAAACAACTCAAATCTTCATCAAATGACAAGTGGGTAAATAAAATGTGGAATATCCATACAAAATTATATTGTTTAGCCATAAAAAGAAGTGAAGTACTGATACATGTTGCAAAGTGTATGAACTTTTTTTTTTTTTTTTGCTGCGTTGAGTCTTTGTTGCTGTGCGCGGGCTTTCTCCAGTAGTGGCGAGCGGGGACTAATCTTCATTGCGGTGCGTGGGCTTCTCATTGCTGTGGCTTCTCTTTGTTGTGGAGCACAGGCTCTAGGCACGCGGGCTCAAGTAGTTGTGGCACGCGGGCTCAGTAGTTGTGGCACACAGGCTCAGTAGTTGTGGCACATGGGCTTTGTTGCTCCGCAGCATGTGGGATCTTCCTGGACCAGGGCTCGAACCCGTGTGCATTGGCAGGTGGATTCTGCACCACCTGGGAAGTCCCAAAGTGTATGAACTTTGAAAATATGATAAGTGGAAAAAGCCAGACACAAAAAACCACGTATTACATCACACTATTTATATGAAATGCTCAGAGTAGGCAAATCTAGAGAGACAGAAGGAAGATCAGTGGTTGTCCAGGGCTGGGAGCATTGGGGGAAAATGGAGAGTGACTACTAATGGGAATAGGGTGTCTTTCTGGGGTGATAAAAATGTTTTAAAATTGATTGTGCTGATGGTTGCACAACTCTGAATGTAATTGAAAAAAAACACTGATTCATAGTTTAAGAGGGTTAATTTTATGTAATGTGAATTATATCTCAATAAAGATGTTTTTTTAGAAAAAGTAGGACTTCCCTGGTGGCACAGTGGTTAAGAATCCGCCTGCCAATGCAAGGGACACAAGTTCAAACCCTGGTCCGGAAAGATCCCACATGCCGTGGAGCAACTAAGCCCACACACCACAACTACTGAAGCCTGCATGCTCTAGGGCCCGCATGCCACAACTACTGAGCTTGCATGCTGCAACTACTGAAGCCCGCACACCTAGAGCCCATGCTCTGCAACTGGACAAGCCACTGCAATGAGAAGCCCACGCACCGCAACAAAGAGTAGCCCCCATTTGCCACAACTAGAGAAAGCCCGCACACAGCAATGAAGACCCAACACAGCCAAAAAAAAAAATTAAAGATGAAAATTACCTGGTAAGCAAAACAAAACAAAACAAAAAAAGCCATTCATAAAACCAACACTACTCAGGAATAATTATCATCAAAACTGATAATATAGGGCTTCACTGGTGGCACAGTGGTTGAGAGTCCGCCTGCTAATGCAGGGGATGCGAGTTCATGCCCCGGTCCAGAAGGATCCCGCATGCCGCGGAGCGGCTGGGCCCATGAGCCATGGCCTCTGGGCCTGCGCATCCGGAGGCTGTGCTCTGCAACGGGAGAGGCCACAACAGTGAGAAGCCCGCGTACCACAAAAAAAAAAAAAAAAAACTGATGATATAAAAACCTCCAAATATTTTGTTTTATTAGTAGATAGTCCCATGCATAGTCTAATAATCATTTTCATATCACTAATAACTTTCTATATCACTAAACACAATAGTTATCAAAATCTGAAGCCTGTAATGCTTCCATTTAAAAGAAAAATAAAAATGATTCAACTCTCTACGTCATAGTCTAAGCAGTTTGTTTATTACATTTCAAGTTTTTACTCCCTCTTAAAATTACGCAAGGACTTTTGTCTAGCATATTCTTTGGACATTTAGTAAATTTTTATTCCCTTGATTGCCTATAATTTAATGTTGTATCTAAATAGACTCCACATTAAAAAAAAAACATTTCCTTTTTTATTCAAAAAGTTAACAAATTCGGGAGCTTCCACACCTACAAAACACAAAAAGCTAGTTTAAAAGTAAATCATTCAAAATACACTGATTTTCTATAAAGTTATTCACAAATAAAAACAGAAAAGGAAGCTTAAAAGGGAATAGGAAGGGTTAAAACCAGCTTTTGATTTTAAGGATAATAATCAGAAATTCTAAAACACAGATACATTAATACAAAAAAACCATTTTTAATTCTATATCTCCTTTTAACATCTGGTCATTCTTATAAGACTACTCAAACCAACCACACCTCATGTCCGAACTAACTGGAAACAACGTATTGTTTGAGCAGCTATGAAGTACAAAAGAGGGCCTGACCAACCTGTAAATACAGTTCTCTTTTATATATGCCAAGAGAAAGGGCTACAGAGAATTAATCTAGTTCCTGCCAAAAGTGCTGTCAGCGCTTCCCTGGTGGCGCGGTGGTTGGGAGTCCGCCTGCCGATGCAGGGGGTGTGGGTTCGTGCCCTGGTCCCGGAGGATCCCACGTGCTGCGGAGCAGCTGGGCCCATGAGCCATGGCCGCTGGGCCTGCGCTCCGCAGCGGGAGGGGCCGCGGCGGTGAGGCCCGCGTACCGCAAAAAAAAAAAAAAAAAAAACAAGTGCTTTTTAGCATTGTTATATTATAATGTACATAAAACTTTACTTTAAAAACATGTTGAAATAAAACTAGGAAAACAACAGGAATGAGTCAAATGATAGCTTTACACCCAATCACGGGCTTAAAAAAAAAAAAAAAACTTTCTCAAATAATAAAGACTGAGTCAACATAGTGGTTACCTCTGGGGGGGCAGGAAGGAAATGTGATGGGTAGGCACATATGGGGACCCCAAAAGTACTGGTTTTCTGTCTGATGGTGGGTAAATGGGTGTTCATTTTATTCTTCTTCTAACCATCAAAGAAATTATAATACTTTCATGCATAGGATATTTCACAAGAATTATACTGAAAATCAAAACATCCCTTGACTCTGGTCCTCCCTCCAACCATCACTCAATCTGACTCCTCCTCAGTGAAGCACCTAGAAAGAATTCCCATTCCAGGTCTATGTTCCTCCCCTTCCCACTGTGCTTCAGGATAGAATGTCAACTCAAGAACTGTATAGAAGTCCAAGTGGGTCTGGCCTCATCTTATCTCTCCCCCACCTACCTCCCCACCATTTCTACCCAACCATCAAACTATGGCCCCAGCAAGGAGCTCCACATACTCTGGGTCCTCCTAGTCTTTGCACACGCCTCTTTCTCCTCTCTGTTGCCTGATAAGCTCTCACTCACCTTTCAAGATACATCTTAAAGGGTCCTTCATGATGAGGTGTCCCTCAACCTCCGAGGCAAACAAAAGTTCCTCCTCTGGACTTCCATAATGTCACAGGCTTATCGCTGTTTCAGCACTTATCACACTGCTGAAACCACCTGTTTACATGTTGGTATGGACTGCATTGTGTCCCTTAAAATCCGTATGTTGAAGCCCTGACCCCCCAATGTGGCTGTATTTAGAAATGGGGCCTTTAAGGAGGTAATTAAGGTTAAATGAGGTCATAAAGGGGAACTTTAATTTAATATGACTGGTGTCCTTACAAGAAGAGGAAGAGGAAAGACCACATGAGGACCCAGTGAGAAGGTGGCCATTTGCAAGCCAGAAGAAAGGCT
The DNA here is from genome assembly GCF_003676395.1 of Aethalodelphis obliquidens. NCBI lineage: Eukaryota > Metazoa > Chordata > Mammalia > Artiodactyla > Delphinidae > Aethalodelphis > Aethalodelphis obliquidens. Next base: position 54,833,214 of record NW_020837951.1, read on the forward strand.
ACACCAGAAACCAATCCTGCTGTCACTTTGATCTTGGACTTCTAGCCTCCAGAACTATGAGAAAATAAATTTCTATTGTTTTAAGTCACCCAGTCTGTGCTATTCTGTTATGGCAGCCTGAGTAGACTTATGGCCATCGGCCTGCCCATGTTCCAACTGTGAGCACCTGCAGTGAAATATATTTGTCTCTGTATCTCCAGTACCCAGCACACATTGGGTGCTTGACAAATCCATGGATGGATGAATGAATGGATAGCTAGAGAGATGAGCTGCCTGGATTATCCTGGATTCTTTTTTTTTCCCCCAATAAATAAATAAATAAATATTTATTTATTTTTGGCTGCATTGGGTCTCTGCTGCTGCGCATGGACTTTCTCTAGTTGTGGCGAGCAGGGGCTACTCTTTGTTGCAGTGTGTGAGTTTCTCATTGCGGTGGCTTCTCCTGTTGCAGAGCATGGGCTCTAGGCTCGTGGGCTTCAGTAGTTGTGGCTCGTGGGCTCTAGAGCACAAGCTCAGTAGTTGCGGCACACAGGCTTAGTTGCTCCGCGGCATGTGGGATCTTCCTGGACCAGGGCTTGAACCCATGTCCCCTGCACTGGCAGGCTGATTCTTACCCACTTAACCAGGGAAGTCCCTATCCTGGATTCTAGCCATGGAATTTTAGAAAGGCCTAACTTACCTTGTTAGAAAAAAAGAAATGGAGCAATCCTCACAGAAAGCAATATTGTTAAAGGTAGAAAACTGTACTTACAGTTTACTATCACTTGTGTAAAAAAGAAAAAAAGAACAGAGGGAAGAATAGGTAAACTCTGGGTTGTATGTGCATGAAATAGCTCTGAAAGGATCTTTTCACTAAATGTCCTTTTAAATTTTTTGGAATTCAAAACCATGTAAATGTATTGCCTATTTTCAACACAAATCAAAATTTTTGCCATTACAAAAATAATTTGCTCTGTCAATATCATTCTAATTAGGCACATCTATGCTGCCTGTGTGTACATAATAGAAGTTTTGTTAGACATACAGAAACTTGGGAGCTGACAGAGGCTTTGAGGATTACCTACTGAGTTCAACTTCCCCAACTTACAAATGAGAACAAATGAGATCCAAAAGGGGTAGCCATCTAGTCCAGGATTCTTTGAGAAGCACTAAGCTGCAGTGCAGTTTCTCAAACTTTGGGCAATCACATGGCAACCTTACAATTTCTGCCATAGCTGAACTATTATTTACTGTATAATTTTCTTTAAAGTGACTCAGCTTTTTAATTTTTTTAAAAAATTATTTATTTATTTATTGGCTGCATTGGGTTTTCATTGCTGTGTGCAGGCTTCCTCTAGTTGCTGCAAGTGGGGGCCACTCTTTGTTGCGGTGTATGGGCTTCTCATTGCGGTGGCTTCTCTTGTTGCGGAGCGCGGGCTCTAGGCACGTGGGCTTCAGTAGTTGAACCACATGGGCTCAGTAGTTGTGGCTCGCGGGCTCTTGAGTGCAAGCTCAGTACTGTGGCACACAGGCTTAGGTGCTCCACAGCATGTGGGATCTTCCCAGACCAGCGATATCGAACCTGTGTTCCCTGCATTGGCAGGCAGATTCTTAACCACTGGGCCACCAGGGAAGTCCAGCTTTTTAATTTAATAAGCTATAATGTTCACAAAATTAAAGGGTTGGTGTGCTAGTTATCATTTTTCAAATACACTTTGAAATAAAAAATTTTATTTTTTATTTGCATTTAATTTTTGAGAAAAATTTTTGAGAAATGTTTTTGTCTACCTAAAATTATCTCATGAACCTCAATTTTGGAAATGTTGCATAATGGAGAGAGTAATTTAATTGGCATACAAGGAGACCTGGGTGTCCACTTTTGTCTCCCAGTGACTGGATTTTATTATTGAGCAAGTTCTTTAACCTCTCCTGAACTCGGTTTCCTCATCTCTAAATGAGAGGGCTGGACTAATGACAAAGGGGCAGGCTCAAGTTTCCTGACTGCAGGGTTCAGTGGTGGTCTACAGTTACTCCAGGTTTGCTACAGTCAACAGGTTCCCACATATTTCCAGTGTCTTTATCGCATCTGCTGGGATGATTTTAAACTTTGGCTATAAAATACAGCCATGGGTTATATAATACAGCATCATCATGAAATGGTGGTTGGAAAGTAAATTGGCACCATCCTTCCTTAGCATATCTGATGGTACTGTATTTATAGAAATTCATCACTAGGGAATTTATTTGAAGCAAATAAGTAGAGATGCTGCCAAATGTTCGTGTACAAGGATAGTCATAACAGTATTAATTATAACAAAGAATGGTTAACCACATAAGTGTATAATAATAGGAAAATGTTTCAATTAACAATTGTGCAATCTTGATGAAACTAAAAGACTGCTTAGTGATGTGTGAACATGCTCACATAAGTGTGAAAAAAGGTATCTAAGCAATTATTTAGACTACAACAAGTCTGCAAAGACATACAAATGCAACAGAGAAAAAAAGAGAGGGACTTCCCTGGTGGTCCAATGGTAAATCTGCCTTCCAATGCAGGGGATACCGGTTCAATCCCGGTCAGGGAAATAAGATACCACATGCCACGGGGCAACTAAGCCTGCACACCACAACTACTGAGCTCGCGTGCCCTAGAGCCTGCGCACCGCAACTAGAGAAGAGAAAACCCGCACGCCACAACTAGACAGAAGTCCGCGCACCACAAGGAAGAGCCTGTGCTGCAACGAAAGATCCTGCATGCCTCAACGAAGATCCGGTGTGCCGCAACTAAGACCCAACACAGACAAAAATAATAAATAACATAAATAAATATACATTTAAAAAAACAAAAAAAAAGAAACAATAAGGAGAAAGAAAAAAAAGAAAAAGCACCAAAGGGTTAATTATAATTGTCTCTGGGTGGTAGAACTATACAGGACTTCAATTTTCTTTTTTATACTCCCATGAATTGTTTTCCTTCCTTTATAGTAAATATACTTTACTCTTGGTATCAAAAAACATTAAGCAGTATTTTTTAAATAAAAGGTTACACGTCTCCTTTGGCTATGATCCTGGGGGAAATATCCAATCCATTCACATATATTTTTTGAGAATATATTCTTAGTCCTGAGGTGCAGAACATCTGTAATAACAATCTCATGACACCTCCCTCAACTCCATTTTCTGTTTTCTTTGTTAAAGAATTGCCTGTAGAGACTCCAGAAAGAGCAGGCATCTAAAACAGGCTGCACATCTTTCCCAGTGATCCTCTCCTCCCTCCCTCTAGCCTCTCCTTTCATGTTGTGGAGTCAGGAAGAGGATGGCGGGCTTGTCATGGGATGTTAAGGATAAACAAAGAGGGTTGTTTCTTAATTTAAAATAAAAGTTTACTTAATTTGCTTTAAATTTAATTTTTTTCAATGTTTTGTGTTTTCCCAAGTTAACATATCTTTAACTCTTCACTGAAGGTGTTCTCTAACATGCAATTATGCCTCACTGCTGAGTTATTTTTCAGAGAATCGCTTAAGTATTCTTTACTCCTTCCCACTTTGAATAACCTTGCCCCAAGCTGGTGCAGTACCGGGGGTTGTTTATTGTTACCTAATGCAATCTGTTGCATCAAGAATACTACGAAGTGAGCCAAACAGTTTAACCTTCTGAAGTTTAATACTTTATGATTTTTTTAAAGATCAATGTTAGGAGAAAAATAAAAGTAGTAATTCACCAGATTAGGTGATAAACCAAAGAACTCTCCAAGACAAGCTAAAAACAGTTTTTTCATTTGAATGTCAGTATTCTGAAACAAACAAAAAAAACCCACCTAGAAATAACCTATATAACCCATCAATAGGGGATCGGTTAAATAAACCATGGCAGATCCAGCAAATAGATACTTATACAAATGTTAAATAATGAAATGGATTTCTGTGTTTTCGTGTGGAAAAATATCCTAGATATAGTGAAAACACACTGGTGCAGAACACATATTTAGTAGGATTACATATTGCATAAAACATGGGATATACATATACCCTGTATGTGCTTATACACAAATACAGATTTCTAAAAGCAAGCACGAGACACTGCTCCCCTCTGAAGAATGAGACTGAGGCAGGGAATGAGAGAGAGTTTTACTTTTAATATTATGTACTTCCATACTGTTTCCAATCCTTTTTTACCTTGTGCAAGGGGTTAGTCCTAATTTTTAAAAGGAGCTCCAAAATGACTTTGTTTTGGAAAGTAAAGGTTAACACTTTTGAGAGAGAGAAAAAAAAAACTCACCTTGCTGTTACTTTTGGAAAACAGCTTTCTTAAGATATAATTTACATAAAATCCATCCATTGTGACTCGATTTCGTGCTGAGTTGCAAGAATTTTTTTGGCATGAGAAACAAAACAATCTTTCAGATAACCATGCACAAGAACAGCTTTCCTGTCTAAAGATCTAAGCCAATTTTGCGACAGCAAGGAGGGTAAATAATATTGGCCTTCAGATTATGGGGGAAAGGTCAAAACCAGAAAATTCCATAGCGTTTAACAAACAAACAAAAAGTTAAAAAAGAAAGCGCTGGGCTTCCCTGGTGGCGCTGTGGTTAAGAATCCACCTGCCAATGCAGGGGACAGGGGTTCAAGCCCTGGTCCGGGAAGACCCCACATCCCGCAGAGCAACTAAGCCTGTGCGCCACAACTACTGAGCCTGCGCTCTAGAGCCCACTCGCCACAACTACTGAGCCCACACGCTGCAACTACTGAAGCTCGCTCACCTAGAGCCGGTGCTCCACAAGAGAAGCCACTGCAATGAGGAGCCCGAGCACCGCAACAAAGAGTAGTCCAGCTCGCCACAACTAGAGAAAACCAGTGCGCAGCAACGAAGACCCAACAGAGCCAAAAATAAATAAATAAATTTATAAAACAAAAAAGAAAAGAAAGAGAGCGCTAACAGTTCTCCAAGCGCAAGGGCTGGCAGAGAATAAGCCACACACAGATCATGGACCCTTAGGAGCAGCTGCGACTGGGGCTGGACATACCTCTCAAAGCCATGTGGTTTTCTTTAATCTTTGAGCTTCGAATGTGTCCTAACTTCCTAGTGCCTTCCCTCAATAAACCACCTGAAGCTATCCACAGAGGCCAGAGGTTTCGGGGAACAGTATCTCAGCAGCTCGAGGACTTCCCCACCCCCACCCCCCGGGCGGCAATTGGGAGATGCTGCGCCCGCACCCCTGGACCCGCATTCCTGGGACCCACTTCCCGAGCCCCGGTCCCTCCGCCCACAAATCCCCACCGGGACGACAGCGCACAGCCACCCCTCCCGCCCGGGCTCCCACCTGTGCCCCGAAGCATATTGTCTCGGAGCAGGTCCCCGCTGGAGAGGTGCTTCAGCTCGAAGTGTTTGGTGATGCGCGAGGACACGGTGCCCTTGCCGGAGCCCGGCGCTCCCATGATAGCTGCGCGCACTAGCCGCGCAGACGCCCCCATGGCCGCCGAGAGAGGCCGGGGCCGCGCGGAAGTGGGGCTTCGGCCTGGCTGTGCGCTCACCCGCTCCGCAGGCCGGGGCCGGCTGGCAGCGCTGCAAGAAAGCTACGGCCTCCACGCCCAGGCGCTCCCGGAAGTGAGGCGACAGCCTCCAGGCCAGCCCCACCCAAGCCCCGTCGGGCTGCCGCGCCCGCCCCTGGCGACCCAGGAACCCCCACCCCCCATCCCCCGCGCCTGATCCCGCCCGGCCCGCGCAAGCCGCGCCCCCTCGGCACTCCAGCAGCGACCCTTGCGAGCGACTCGGCCGCCCCACGCAGCCCGCGGCCCTCCGCGCCTCCTCCCCACCCGCCAGCTCCCCCCGCATACCCTTTGCTTTCCTCCGCCTCTGGGGGCCCTCCTCCGTGACCTCTGAATGCCCCCCACTTCCCTCAGATCCACACCTCGCACCTGTCAGTGCCCCGCCCCGTCCTGCCCAGTCCCAGGGGATCGACAGCGCCCGCCCGGGGCCTCTCCCAACCCCAGCGCCGTACTCCGCTTGGCTCCCACTTGCTGCCCCCTCGCCACCACCCGTGCCCCTCGGCTCCCTGGGTCGTCAGAGGTCCCCCTCTCCTCCTCCCAAGCCCGCAGTTCCCTCCCCTCCCTTCTCCTCTCCTCCTCTGCTGCTGAGCGACTTTTCCTGCTCCCTTGCATTCTCACGCAGGCCGTTAAGGTACGTTTGTCTAGGTAGAGTCCCAGTGGGTGGCAATGAACCAAAAGGGCCTTCCTCCTCATTTCACAGAAGAGGAATCCCAGTTGAAAATGAGTGAGGTGCTGTAAGTCACAGGTCTGTTGAGGGGTGTCTCTTACTTCCCAGGATCACACTTTCGGATTCAAAAGGAACTGTTGCTTTTACGCAGCCGAGCCTAAAAGTACTGGCTCCTCCTCAGGCTCCACTGTTTGCATTGATGCCATAAATATTTATTCAGTAAAATTCCTGCTCCTTGGATTTGAAAGTCTAGTGGTGGAAGCAGGTCATAACAAGGAAACAGATAAATGAGCAAGGTAATTTGAGATAGTACTATGAACAAAATAAAATACAATGTGTATATATATGGAATTTAAGGAAAAAAATGTCATGAAGAACCTAGGGGTAAGACAGGAATAAAGACACAGACCTACTGGAGAACGGACTTGAGGATATGGGGAGGGGGAAGGGTGAGCTGTGACAGGGCGAGAGAGAGGCATGGACATATATACACTACCAAACGTAAGGTAGATAGCTAGTGGGAAGCAGCTGCATGGCACAGGGATATTGGCTCGGTGCTTTGTGACCGCCTGGAGGGGTGGGATAGGGAGGGTGGGAGGGAGGGAGACGCAAGAGGGAAGAGATATGGGAACATATGTATATGTATAACTGATTCACTTTGTTATAAAGCAGAAACTAACACACCATTGTAAAGCAATTATACCCCAATAAAGTTGTTTTTGTTTTTTTTTTTTGCGGTACGCGGGCCTCTCACTGTTGTGGCCTCTCCCGTTGCGGAGCACAGGCTCCAGACGCGCAGGCCCAGCGGCCATGGCTCACAGGCGCAGCCGCTCCGCGGCACGTGGGATCTTCCCGGACCGGGGCACGAACCCGTGTCCCCTGCATCAGCAGGCAGACTCTCAACCACTGCGCCACCAGGGAAACCCTAAAGATATTTTTTAAAAAAAAATACAATGTGTAGAGGGAGGGTGTCTTAGATTGGGTGGTCAGTAAAGCTTTGAAGAAATGGCATTTGCTCTTAGCACTGAATGGGAAGGTGGAGGGAGAGGGACAAAGTCAAGGGGAAAAGGCCCTAACGTGGAATGTTTGTCATGTTCCAGGAATAGAGACACAAAACAAAAATTTCCTACCTATTTCCTCTGTAAAATGGGCATGGAAGATTAGTATGGAGTCGTTAAAATAATGTGTGTAATGCCAGCTACAGGGTAAGTGTTCAATATTACATTAAAGTCATCCACTATTATTATCGTTTCTTTGTGGAAGGACACTATGCTAAGGCAGAGAGAAGGCTCTGTGAAAATAAACACAGTTCCATCCTCCTCAGAAGTTGTCGAATAAGTGGCCCAAAACTGCTTTCAATTTAAAAGATAGAAATTATTTCAGAGTGAGGTGGTAAGGGAAATCTTGCTCCCCAGTGAATCTGAGCTGGGTGAGTGGATGGGGGGATTTAATAGGTAGACAGTGCTGTACTTGGAAAGAAATTAAGTAGCTCATACGTATTTATTACTAAGAAAGAAAGAATGAAAATAAATGAATTAAGCATTCAACTCATATAGTTAGAAAAAAGACATCAGAATAACCCAAGGAAAGCAGAGGAAGGGATTAAGTAAAGAAAAAGAACATAAATGAAAGGATCAGAGAACTTAAGAAACAGAACTAACAAAAGAATGAAAAGGTCTGGACAAGTACAAGTTACAAAACACTAGAGAACTAGGTACATAGAGAGTCCTTCTAATCTCCAAAGCTCGGAACATTTGAGGGTTTAGCTGCAAAAGAAACCTGAAAGAAAATCCTGGGGATATTTGGCTTAGAAAGAAAACCAACAAAATAGCTGAGGAATCATCCCATCACTGGGGAGGAAAAGCTGAGTGTTGTGGTCACATCACCAGGCCCCACAAAATGCCAACTAACTGCAACTTTGCTAAAGTTTGTGGATTATGAATGAGGAATGAATAAGTAACTGCCAAACTGAGAAATCTGCTGGCAGCTGGGCTTGGCACAGTCATTTGGCCATGCACACACATTTGTATGGGCTGGTTCTTCACCCTTGAACTTGCCCCAGTGGTAAAGACACTGAGCTCAAATAATACATTAATACAACAGAAAGTGTGAGTCAAAAAGAGCTTTAAAAATGCTTGTATGTTGGGGCTTGCCCTCTAGAACTCCTGAAGAGGCCAGATCCAAAGAAGTCTGAGAGAAGACCATGTGGAGAGAGGGCCAGCGATCTGAGTCGGTCCAGCCATTCCAGCTGAGCTGCCAGTTGTAGCCACAGGACTCTCTAATCCACCACCAGGGGTAGGTGGATTAGAGAGTGGAGAAAGAATTTCTCCTTGAGCTACTAGAAAAATAGAACTGTCATTACCTGAGATTGGAAAAACTGTAGGAGAAACAGGTTTGGGGAGAATATCAGTGTTGTTTGGGGTAAGTTAAGTTGGAGATGCCTTTGGGACATCCACAGGAATTGATAAGGAAACAGTTAGATGTACAAATTTTGACTACATAGTAGAGGTCCAGGCTGGAGATGTAAAATCTGGGAGTTGTTGATATATTTAAATTCATGAGCTAGTACAAAGTCACTTAGGGAGTGAGTTTAGACGAGAGGAGAAGAGGTCTGAAATCTGAGTTCTGGGGTTCGCCAAAATTTTGGGATGAGGAGGAAACACTGAAGGAGCCTGAGAGGAGAGGCAAGTTAATTAGGAAGAAAACAGGTGAGTGCAGTATCTTGGAAGTCGATGGAATGTATTTCAAGAAGGAGGGAGTGATTAAATGAGTCAGATTCTGCTGATAGGACTGAGAACTGACTAAAATTATTTCTAAGCGTAAAAAAAAAAAAGATTATTTTTCATTTACAATGCGTAGATGAAAATATCAGAGGATAGTTTTGCCAAGAATCCCATAGCTATTCAACAACTGAATTAGTAATTTCAAAAAATGTTAGGTGAAATATAGAAAATGCTTTCTCTGAGAAGGAATTCTGGGAGTAGAATTCAAACTGTCCAGAACAAGGGTATTAGAGAAAAAAGAAAGAGAAGATCTAGACAAAAGTAGGGGAAGAGAAAAGAAGAGGCACAAAGAAATGAAAATAAAGGGCTCTATTTAACAGCCCTTGAAAGAGCCATATGAAAAGATGTTAAATCATACTTATGACAAAGGAAATGCAAATTAAAACTATAGAGAGATACTATTTCTCAACTATTAGATTGGCAAAAATCTAAGTTTGACAACGTAATGTGTTGACAAGGTAGTGAGGAAACAGGCATTCACATTTTGCTAGTGGGAATACAAAAATGGTACAATCCATGGAGAGAGAAATTTGGCAATATCTAGCAAAATTTCATATACGTGCACTTGTCAATCCAGAAATTCCATTTCTAAGAATCTAACCTAAAGATACACTAGCAAAAATACAAAAAGATATATACATAGGGTTGTTCAATGAACACTATTTGTAATAGCAAAAGAGTGGAAACAATCCCAAAGTCCATCAGAATGGTCAAATAAATGAGGATCCACTCACATATTGGAATACTACGCAGCTGTAAAAGCAAATGAGAAATATCTCTGTAGAGTGCTATGGCATGATTGCCAGTGAAAAAAAGGCAAGGAGGCAAAGCTGAAAGTTATGTACTACCACTTAACCAGAGGGGGGAAGAAGATATGAATATATCTTTCTGTTTTAGAAAAATAGAGAAAAAACTTAAAAATAAAATAAAACAAATTAAAATTTTCGTTTTATTTAAACAAACAAAAACTGATTACCTCTAGGGGAAGGAAGAAGTGGGGCAGAAGGAATGGGGCAGATGGAGATCAGACTTCTCTGATTGTACTTTGGTTTATACGAGTGACTTTGTTAAGTATGTAGCAAGACTTAATTTTTTTTAATGTTTCCAAAAGCAAGCCTTAAAAGTTAAAGGCAAAATGAAACAAACGAACATGGCTGTGTAATGACTTGGTTCTGTCTATTTTTATAAATTGCTACTGCTCTTTGAATACCTTGCAGAAATCTAAGTTGCTTCCTTTGCTACTGAGGTAACGCATGTTCTGAAGTTTTATCTTGGAATTTTCCATACCATCTCACATAGCTCACTTTGTCGTTCCTGCCAGGCGACAAATACTGTAACTTGGCCATAGAACATACTTCCTCACCGTTTTGTCCTAGCCTGAGGCATTGCTTGTCCTTTAGGACAAAACTACTCCTATCAGAGCACTGACTTCCCTCCAGAGAGGAGACACTGTGTTATTCCCCTAATCATGCCTCGTCGGTTCTGAAGTTGTGGTCCATCCAGGGCATTTCTGTCCCAGGACCCAGGGATAGGGTAATCATATGCCCCTGAGGGTAGTCCTCCTCCTTGAAATTCAAGAGTTTTCTGGGTCACAGGATTTGGAGCTGCACACAGCTAAATTTGACTCTCACAAGCTGAGGCACCTTGAGCAAAATAATTAACCTCTCTTAGCTTCAGTTGCCTCATTTATGAAATAGGGGGAGGGTGATATTAATCCTATGGGGTCGTTGTGAAATTTAAATAGGGTCGTGTACGTAAAATGCCAGGCATATGCTAGGTGCTGCTTCTCTTCTCCTTGCTCTGCTTCCCTCCTCTTCTTCCCCACCTTCTTTTCATTCAGTCTTCCCTCCACCCTTTTCTTCATTAAACAAAATAAATTAGACTAGGAAACTTTTAAGGTTCTTCTCAAACTCTGAGGTCCTTAGAAGTATTGATGAAGTGCAGTGCATTCAGATGGAGGCTTGGCCACTAGAATTAGAAATTCAAAGATAAATGTAGTAGAAATGTGGGTGTAGAGGTCAATGGTGATTTTAAGTGAAGAGGCTTTTAGGGGTTAAAAGCACAGAGGAATGGGTTTCTTGGTGGAAATACTTTAGTCCCAATAATATTATAAATTGTGCAGATTTGTCCAAGGGAAGAGAGGAAGTAGGGAAATAAGGGAAGGACAGAAGGAAAGAGAAAAATTGGAAAGAAAGGAGGAGGTTAACATTTAAAAGTCAGATAACAACAAGTGTGGGTGAAAATATGGAGAAATCTGAGTTTTCATGCACTGCTGTTGGAAATGTAAAATGATTCAGTCACTTTGGAAAACAGCCTGATAATTCTCAAACAATTAAACATAGAGTTATCATATAACCCAATTTCACTCCTAGGTACACATTCAAGAAAATGGAAAACATATGTCCACCACACAAAAACTTGTACATGAATGTTCATAGCAGCATTGTTCATAATAGCCAAAAGGTGGAAACATTTCACATGTTCATCGATGGATGAATGGATAAATGAAATGTAACATATTCATACAATGAAACTTTTTATTTGGCCATAAAAAGGAATAAAGTACTGATACATGCTATAACATGGATGAATCTTGAAAACACTATGCTAAGTGAAAGAAGCCATATATTATATAGTTCCATTTATATGTAAGTCCAGAGTAGGGAAATCTATAGAGACAGAAAGTAGATTAGTAGTGTTTGGGGCTGGGGAATATGGGGAACAAGGAAGATAGGGTGGTAATAACTAAAAGGTACAGTTTCTTTTTGAGGTATGAAAATGTTCTAAAATGGAGTGTAGTGATGATTGCACACCTTTGTGAATATATTAAAAACCACTGAAGTGTACACTTTAAATGAGTGAATTGTATGATGTGTGAAATATACCTCAATAGCCATTAAAAAAATCAATCAATATAATTCACCATATTATCAAATTAAAAAGAAAAACCATATGATTATCTCAATAGAGGCAAAAAATCATTTTATAAAGTTCAACACCCATTTATGATTAAAAACTCAGAAAACTAGGAATAGATGGGAACCATCTCAATCTGATAAAGGGCATTTATAAAAAACATAAGCTAACATCACAGTTAATGGTGAATGTATTCTCCCAAATGTGGGGAACAAGTCCAAGATATCTGCTGTCATCGTGTCTCTTTAACAGTGTTCTGGAGCTCCTAGACAGTGCACTAAAGCAAGGAAGATTGAAGAAGAAGAAATAAAACTGTCTTATTCACAAATGAGCATGTATATAAAAAGTCATAAGGAATCTACAAAAAAAGCTACTAGAACTAATGTGTTCTGGATTCAAAGTCAAATACAAAGCAACATTGGTATCTCTACACACTAGAAACACACAATTGCAAATAAAAAGTTTTTAAGATGCCATTTGTAATAACATCAAAAAATATTTGGGGGTAAATCTAAGAAATTGAATACAAGAACTGAATATTGAAAACTACTCATTTCGGAGAAAAATTATAGAAGATCTAAATAAATGGAAAGACATACTATGTATATGCATCAAAACACTCGGTTTGGGGCTTCCCTGGTGGCGCAGTGGTTGAGAGTCTGCCTGCCAATGCAGGGGACACGGGTTCGTTCCCTGGTCCGGGAAGATCCCACATGCCGCGGAGGGGCTGGGCCCGTGAGCCATGGCCGCTGAGCCTGCGCGTCCGGAGCCTGTGCTCCGCAACGGGAGAGACCACAACAGTGAGAGGCCCGCGTACCGCAAAAAAACCCCCAATAAAAACAAAAAAAACACTGTTTGGTTACAATCTCAGTTCTCTCCAAATCATCTATAGATACAACATAGTCTCAATCACAATCTCAGCAGGTTTGTTTTTTAAATAAAAATTAACAAGCTGATTTTAAAATTTGTAGAAATAAAAGGAACCTAGATTAGCCAATACAATTTTGAGAAAGAACAAAAATGGAGAACTTTACCTGATTTCAAGACTTACTATAAGGCTGCAGTATTTAAGACAGTGTGGTGTTGATGTAAAGATAGGTATATGGATCAATGGAACAGAATAGAGTCCAGAAATAGACTCATACATAGGGTCAATTCATTTTTGACAAAGGAGAAAAAGATAGTCTTTTTTTTTTTTTTTTTTTGCGGCACGTGGGATCCTCCCAGACCAGGGCACGAACCCGTGTCCCCTGCATCGGCAGGTGGACTCTCAACCGCTGCGCCACCAGGGAAGACCCAAGATAGTCTTTTTAACAGTGTTGCTGGAATAATAGGATATCCACGTGGAAAAACATAAACTCAATTCTTACCTCATGCCATATGCCATAATTAACTCAGAATGGATCATAGACCTCCATGTAAAAGTTTAAAATGATAAAACTTCTACAAGAAACCTAAAAGAAAATCTTTGTGACTTTTGTTTAGGCAAAGATTTCTTAGATAGGACAGAAAAAGAATGAACCATAAAAGAAAAACATTATAAACTGGAGTTTAACCAAAATTAAAAACTTATGCTCTTTGAAAAACAATGTTTAGAGAATGTAAAGGAAAAACGTACACTAGGAGAAAATCTTTGCAAAATATATATCTAATAAAAGGCTTGTATCTAAGATATGTAAAGACCTCTTACAACTCAATGATAACAAAACACACAACCTGATAACAAAATGGGCAAAAAATTTGAACAAATACTTCATCAAAGAAGCTATATGATTGAAAAACAGGCATATGAAAAGATGCTTAATATCACTGGTCATCAGGAAAATGTAAAATAAAACCATAATGAGATACGAGTGTATACCACCAGAACAGCTAAAATTTTAAAAACCAGGTCACACCAAATATTGAAGAGGATTTGGGATAACTACAACTCTCATACATTGCTGATGTGAATACAAAATGGTACAACCACTCTGGAAAAGTTTGGCAGTTTCTTGTAAAGTTAAATGCACACCTACCAAAAAAACCAAGCAGTCTCTCTCCTAGGCATTTACTCAAGAGAAATGTAAACATACTTCCAGCATTAATCTTCCGGGGTGCCGTAACAAAATACCATAGACTGAACGGCTTAAATATTTATTTTCTTACAGCTCTGAAGGCTGGAATTCCAAGATCTAGGTGTCATTAGGATTGGTGTCTGGTGAGAGCTCTCTTCCTGGGCTGCAGATGGCCACTTTCTCACTGCATCATCACATGGCCTCTTTTCTGTGTGTGCATGCCATCATAACAGATGTGACATGTTGATTTTTTTTACTTTTCTGTTTCATTTGAAAAAAATTTTAATGAGCATATATAATTTTTACCCCCAAAAAATCACCTTAAAAAAAAAACCCAACAAATCCCATCTAATATATTACCTTAAAAAAAAAAAAAAAAAAAAGACAGGGCTTCCCTGGTGGCACAGTGGTTAAGAATCCTCCTGCCGATGCAGGGGACACGGGTTCGAGCCCTGATCCAGGAAGATCCCACATGCCATGAAGCAACTAAGCCCATGAGCCACAACTACTGAGCCTGTGCTCTACAGCCTGTGAACCGCAACTACTGAAGCCCGCGCGGCTACAGCCCATGCTCAGCAACAAGAGAAGCCACTGCAATGAGAAGCCTACACACTGCAACCAAGAGTAGCCCCCACTTGCCGCAGCTAGAGAAACAGAGAAAGCCTGCACACAGCAACAAAGACCCAACGCAGCCAAAAATAAATAAATAAATAAATTTATTTTTAAAAAAAGACAGTGGATTTTCTTCAGCTTTTTAAAACTTTATTGAAGTATAATTGATGACATCACGCTTTTGTTATTCATGAATTAGATTAATTTTAATCCAATTAGCATTTACTGATGTTCTAGGAATGTAGCAGCAGTGAACGCAGCAAAACCTCTATACTCAAGTTTTCCTTCCCGTATATGGAAGGGAAAGAGGATAGTAATGAGTACTGTGAAAAAAATAAAGAAGAAGAAGAAGAATAAAGCAAAGGAAAATTTAAATCTGCAGGCAATTCTTTTAAATATCACTATCTCTTCAGTGAGCATTTGCAATATCTGCCTCATCAAATACTCTCTACAACAGAATGAAGTGACAAAGAATGAAGTGCAAAGTAGAAGAGCTGGGTCCTAGTCCTGCCTCAGTCACTCATTAACTCTGTAAACTTTGGCAAGTACTTGACCTTTCTGCGCCTCACTCTCAACGGTAAAATGGAGATCACGCCTGTCCCAGAGTGGTGGTGAGGCTCTTACTTAGGATCTTAGTGATGTGGGCACGTTTTATCATTATGTAAACAAAGGCTCTGTCTCCAAATTATCTCTTTAGGCAAAGCTTGTGATTTGAAATTGTAAGTCTCTTTCTCTTTATTCCCTACCACCCCCATTTTCGACTCAAGGTTTTAAAGATTGCTATTAAAAACAAACGTCTTTTAAGATAGCACATTAAGATACTATCACCTAAAATATATTTATTATAAAACAGATTTATTAAAACATAACTTTTTAAAAGTTAGTTATTCAAGTTAGTCTAAGCAGCAGAACTGTGATGCCTCAGGGCACAGTGAGATTGGGGTTTGGATATGGTGGCGGAGAATTCTAAGCTGCTCTGAAGATCCTGTGCCCAGACTAAGCCAAATTGAGGGATGGGAGAGGGTGACAAAGAAACCAGGAGGAAAGTTGTAAAGCAGCTGATGATGGGAACCTGAGATAGGGGAAACCTGTAATGCCTGCGGCTCCAAATCCCTACTCTGGATGAAGGCTGCCCCTCAGTCATGTGTTGCAGTTCCTGAGACACACAGAAGGAGGCGCCATTCCTGAATTATTCCTCCTGTTCCAACCCCCCAGTAATGAAGTTCCTAGTGATAGGACTTATCACTTATATTTCATTTTACAGTTTTGTGAGCACTTTCTCATTTGGTCCTTATAACTAGGTGATAATTAGAGGCTGGTTCTATTATCCCCATTTTACAGATGGAAAACTGAGAGTCAGCCATTTTAAGTGAATATTCAATGTCAGACAGGCAGAGCTAGTCTTTCAACTCCTGACCCAGTGCCCTTCCCACTCTGCTGTCTAGAGTAAAGGAGGATTGACAAATACAGCTGAGAAATGGAGTTTTTTTTTTTATTCTTTTTTTTTTAATTAATTTATTTCATTTATTTTTTTATTTTTGGCTGTGTCGGGTCTTCGTTGCTCTGTGCGGGCTTTCTATAGTCGTGGCAAGCAGGGGCTACTCTTCGTTGTGGTTTGCGGGCTTCTCATTGTGGTGGCTTCTCTTGTTGTGGAGCACAGGCTCTAGGCACACAGGCTTCAGTAGTTGTGGCTCGCGGGCTCTAGAGCACAGGCTCAGTAGTTGTGGCGCACGGGCTTAGTTGCTGCATGGCATGTGGGCAAATGGATTGTCAAATACAAGAGCTCCTGACAAAGGGAAAGAAGACCCACTCTAGTAGCCAACCTATGCAGAGAATGGCTTTGGGAACAGTGCTGCTCTTAGGAGAGTTGGAGGTCAAGATGAGCTCACCCCCAGGTTTCAAACATACAGTTAAATTTAGCTTTGTTGGGTTATTCTGTGGTCAGGGCCATGAGTTGAGCTTGGTCAAGGGGAAGGAAGGGTATAAGCAGAAGTGGGTTGGGCACCTGCCACTTTTCCGGCTCAGTGCCTCTCTTCTGTGGACATGAAAACACCCAAAGTAACCCCTCGGTGGCTACCACTTGGGAAGCCTCTAAAATGATTACTCTTGACAAAGGCTGAAAAGGCCTGGTATATTGTCAGAGATCTAGGATGCCTAGGCAGCCTCTGCTTGCGAGGAACCTAGCGTAGAGACACAAAAGTCTCTGAAACAGTGTAAAAGTTTGGCCAGAGAATGTTTTCCCACATCAGTGTATTAGTTTGCAATTGTTACCATAATGCTGTGTAACAACAACACTCATATCTTAGTGACACACAACCAGAAACATTTGTTTTCTTGCTCACAAGTCTACAGGTTGGCTTGGCCCCCTCTGGGTTGAGGCTGCTCCCTGGTCTTCATCATTCCAGGCCCAGTGGCTAACAAGGTCATGGTTGGTGAATGACATAAGCACAAAAGAGCAAGCCAAACCTCACAAGCACCTTTAAAGCCTCTGCTTGTGTCACAGTGTCACTAATACTGCACTGGCCAGAGCAAGTCATGGATGCCAAACAGGGGTATGTACTCTAGCCTAGTGCAAAGTCCTTTAGCAAAGGACGTGGATGTAAAATTCTAAAATATGGAGGGAATGAAGCATTGGGAGCAATGACCCAATGTTACCACAATTAGTAATCTGGCAATAAACATTATTATGAATAATATATAAAAAGTAATAAAACGATAGCTAACATCTACTGAGTCTTATTAAGTGTTGGGCACTTTTGTTAAGTACCTTGCATGTATTAACTCATTTAATCCTCACAACAACCCTATGAGGTAGATACTAATACGATCTGTATTTTACAGACGAAACAACCAAGGCATAGTGGGGTTAAGGAAGAATTAAGATCACACAGTAAACGGCGGAGGAGGGCAATGACAATTATATTAGAAAGGGACACTGTCCATTTCCTCTCTCCCTTTTGTGTCTCTCCTACTCTTCCCTGCCCCTCCCCAACCCTGTTCCTCCTTTTGTGTGTCTTGTCTTGGGAAATGACATCTGGTCACCCAGACCAGAACCCTTGGACCCCTCTCACCTGCTGCCTGCCCCGTGTGTCAGCCTTTAGGTTCTACTGTCTGTACCTTCTTAACTCCTCCCCATCTGCTCCCTCCTCTTCATCCTCTGCCATTGCTTCCACTCACAGTCCTGCCATTTCTTTCCCAAGGGACGCCCTGCTTTTAGTCCTGCACCCTGAGTTTGCTGCCAGAGGGATTTTTGCAAAATGCAGATCTGGCTAGGTCATTCTCCTGCTTAAAAAGTTTCTGTAGGGCTTCCCTGGTGGCGCAGTGGTTGAGAGTCTGCCTGCCGATGCAGGGGACATGGGTTCGTGCCCCAGTCCGGGAAGGTCCAACATGCCGTGGAGCGGCTGGGCCCGTGAGCCACGGCCGCTGAGCCTGCGTGTCCGGAGCCTATGCTCCGCAATGGGAGAGGCCATGACAGTGAGAGGCCCGCGTACCTCAAAAAAAAAAAAAAAAAAAAAAGTTTCTGTATTCCCTGGAGCTTTTAGGATAAAGTTAGCCTAGTATTCCAGGCCTTTCATTTTCTGACACTCTGCCACACTTCAAACCAGCTTCCCACACTACCTGCAGTCCCACGAAGTTTCATGACCTTTTGCCTTTGCATATGCTGCACCCTCTGCCTGGATCCTCTGCTCCCCTTCTTCACCTCATCAACTCCTGTGTATCTAGAGTCTTACCTTTTGGGAAGGCTTCTCCAATCTCATCCCTGATTAGACATCTTTTCTCTGTGCCTCCAGTAGACCCTGCCATAGTATGTGGCATTTACCAGGCTACAGTTCAATATTAGATTCCACTGTCTGCTTCTCCATCATTATATATATAATTCGTGGACCCCCTGCTTCAGAATCACCTGGGAAGTTTGTTGAAAATTCAGGTTCCTGGGACCTATCTTGGTCCCACCAACTCAAAATCTTCACAGGGTAGAGCCCAGAAGTCTGCATTTAGAAATTTCCTGAGAAGATTCTGACTTGTGCCAGGATCCTGACCACACTAGACGAAACAGCGGCCATGCTTTCTTGTACTTCCAGCATCTAGCATAGTGCCTGGCACAAAGTAGGCACACAATGAATGTGCTGCGAATGAATGAGTGAAATGGGTAGCACTGGTCAAGGCAACACAAATAAAAAGCGAATATTCGGCTACTGCGATTCCAGATACCAGCAGATGGCGCTGTGACGACATACATGCTTTTACGCCGGGGAAATTTTGTTTTACAGGAATTCAAGACTAAACTGCTGAGTAATTTAATTTATTTTTTCCTACCCAGTTTGTCTACCATTGTCCCACTTGCATGAATAAATTGCTTTCTGAAGGCATGAAGACTTAGACAAGAAAAACAAGTGGAAAGAGGCTGGTCACAGAAAGCTGAGCAGGTAATGAAAGAGAAGGGAAGGATATTCTAATTACCCCTATTCCATCCTCCTGATGGAAAGCTGCTCCCAGCGAGCGCTAAGTGTTGTGAAATTACCCAAAGCATTCAAAAGAATAAGCCATTTCAGTAAGAGGGTGGAGCCATCCTGTAATTCTGTTAGTCATCCACGTTTCCTTTACAGACTGTCAAATGCCTATGTGACTAACCTTTCAAAGTCGTTTCCCTTGCAATGCAACGTCTGAAAGCCTGAGTCTTCCTCCTGGGCTGAATACTTGATTCTCCCGAGGTGTTGGAAGTGAGCCTCACAGTCTAGAAGCCAGGGGCCCCATAGCCCACTCTTGCTCTCCTTTCCAGCCTCCCCTCTCGACCCCCAGGGGCATCCACGTGCACAGAAGTGATAGGGCTGGTGTGAGGCCCTGGGAAGACTATCAGGCAGGGCCAGAGCTAGAGGCTGAGCTGTTTTCCTCCCAGCACGGAGCTTTCCACCAGAAGCCCTCGGCAGGGAGGGGGGCGGGGTAGGGGCTTCTGCACGAGGCCCTCCGCGGGGAGGATGGCTGGGGAGGGGCTTCCCAGCGCTCTGCAAAGCTGGGGGGAGCAGTAGACACAGTGATAGACGCAAAGACAGAGAAGCAAAACCCCTGCCCTCAGCGCAGTCTCAGTCTTATTGGGAAGGCACAATTTAAAGGCATCACAGTAGTTTCGACACGGTGGGAAGAACTTTCAAGTTCTGAGTGACCCAGCATAAACTAGATGGAAGTGCTTAAAAGGAATGAGAGAAGATACAGTTTCCCTTTCTCTTTCTTTGTACTCCTTGAACTGTCAAGCTCAAAACTCATTAGGTGGGGAGCTAAGCAAGTTGGGACTTCCTGGCCGGCTCCTGGTCACAGCAGCAGGCGGGAGCATCCTCCCAGGTCCCCCACGTGGGTTTGGTTGTCCTCATGATGAGGGGTAGGCCCACAGCCACCTTTGGATGGGGCCAGTGGCCGGGAGGTTGGAGACCACCAAGAAGGAGAGTGTCAGGTGGCAGATGTTCTTGTCTTTGTCCAGTGTCCCCTCCCCCAAACCGGGAGGAAGGGCATGTCTGGGCCCAAGGGAGCTGTCCCCTGGAAGCAGGAGAGCCACGTCTGCCCCAGCTGTGGACAGCACCGATGGTCTCTGGCCAGAGTGAGCCCTGGGTGTCAGGGAACATGTTTTACAGATTCTGGGCAGCCTGAGTGGTAAACGCAACAGCACTACCAGTAACCTTTCTCTCCAGGAAGTCCAGGGCCTTGCCCTGGTGGCTGAGTTGAGAGTAAGCAGCTGGGGGCAGGTTCCAGGGGCCACACAACACAACAAGTGATGCATCAAGGGAGGCAGATCTGGCTCATGTTGTCCAGGGAGGGCTGCCTGGAGGAGGGCAGGAGGCCAGCCAGCTGGAGGCCCCATCCACACTGGCCAGCGATGCCAGGACTCAGCCTCAGGACGGCCGTGGACCCGTGAGGGGCTGACGTTGGCGCTCTCTGCTCATAGCAGGGAGAGCACATCCTCCAGATCAGAGAGAGGAAGCTAACCTTCCTCCTGATCAACAGGGAATTGTGGAGAGCAATGCTTCCTCCTGGAAGGGATCCTACCCTTGGAAGGTTGGGAGGGAGGAGCTCCCCTTCTGTTGCGCAGCAGTCTAGAGAGGGTGGCCCTGCTGCATGTGGGAGCTTTTGGAGAAATCTTCCCTTAAGCCAGGGGAGGGTTAGGAGCAGGTGCTGCAGGGGAAGCACCTTCCTGCCCTGGAGGCTGTAGAAGAGAAGCTCACCACTCTGTCAAAGCTACCCTGGGCTGGGTCCCCAGCTGGGATAAGGATCAGCCACTGGCTGCCCAGAGGATTGGGTTCTGTCTGGGAGAGCTGGGTTTAAGGGATGGGGTCACAGGAGCCTGTTGCCCGGTGGCTGTTACTATTGTGATCCTAGGGCTGGTTCCTCCATCTTCTTAGATGGTTGAGTCGCTGCAACATGGAACTCCTTATTTTAATCCCCCAATCCACTCTTCTTTCATATTCCTCATCTCAGAACTGGTACTCCCATCTGCCAAATTGTTTAAACCAGAGAGCTAGACATGATCTTTGATTCAGACCTTCCCTTTCATATCAAATCTGTTAGCAAGTCCTATCATTTCTACTTCTTAATCTCTACTATGACCACTTCCCTCTCTCTCCACTGCCACCACAATAATCCAAACCATTGTCATCTGCTGCCCAGACCATGGGAGGAGCCTCTTTGTTGGTCTCCCCACTTCCTCTTTCAGCAACCCCCTGCCCCCAATCAGTAGACCCTCCCTGTGATTCTTGGGCACCCTGGTCATTTCCTTCAGAGCATCCGTCACAAGTTGCATGCTTATCTTGTCATGCAGTTTATTGTCTGTCTCCCCCACTAGATGCAGCACCAGGGGGCAGGGAATCTTGTCTGTTAAATGCATCCTTGTATCCTTTCTGCCTAGCACAATGCCTGGCACAGAGTGAATAGTTTTAAAATGAATGACATTAGGTCAAATAGTTTAGATTTTAGTCAATAAACAATGAGGAACTATCACACAGTTCAGAAAAAGGACCAATAAAACATAAGGACGTGTTGGGGGAATAATGGAGGCAGCTGGATGGACATTAACTTGAATCCTCTTACTAACATTTTCCCGTTGATGAGGCCTAGTGTGGTGTCAAGATAGAGTTCTAGACAATTTAAAGGAGAGTTCTTTTTTCCCCCAGTTTTATTGAGAAATAATTGACACACATCACTGTACAAGTTTAAGGTGTATAGCATGATAGTTTTATTTACATATGTTGTGAAATTATAACTAAAATAGGTTTGGCTAACACCCATCTTCTAATAAAGATACAATTTAAAAAAGAAGAAAAGAATAAAGGAAATCTTTTTCTTCTTGCGATGAGATAAAGGGAGAATTTCTATCTTTGTGAATATGTAGGGAAGAAAAGAGAAAGGCATTGATGCTGTAAGTCTGGTGAACCAGAAGAATAACATTACTTCATCTCTTAAAAAGAAAAAGGATGGGACTTCCCTGGTGGCACAGTGGTTAAGAATCTGCCTGCCAATGCAGGGGACAGGGGTTCAAACTCTAATCTGGGAAGATCCCACACGCTGAGGAGCAACTAAGCCCGTACACCACAACTACTGAGCCTGCACTCTAGAGCCCGCGAGCCACAACTACTGAGCCCACGTGCCACAACTACTGAAGCCTGTGCACCTAGAGCCCATGCTCCGCAACAAGAGAAGCTATCGCAATGAGAAGCCCGTGCACAGCAACGAAGAGTAGCCCCTGTTCACCGCAACTAGAGAAAGCCCACGTGCAGCAATGAAGACCCAACGCAGCCAAAAATTAATTAATTTTTTTTAAAAAAAAGGAAAAAAAAAGAAGTTTTTTTCCATGACTGGAAAAAAACCTCAGATTTGACTGGAAGAGTTCAGTTTTTAGATATGTTGAGTTTGAAATGACTATAAGTATTTCTTATGGGCCATTGAAAACAGCCAAACTGGGAAACTTCTTTGACAGTTTAGTCAGCCATGAAGTAGTCATCGGGTTTATTAATTAAGGAATTACAATAAATTATTTAATTCTAGCAGAAAGGAGAGAGTTAAAACTTGAAAATTATGAATCCTGTGTTTAAGGACACAAATAATTTTGTGCCATAATTTTGTTACATAAAACATGACCATTAATAGGTATGCTGTTGTCTCTTGAATGTGGAAAGATTTTATTGTATGAGTACCTGTCACATACGATTTAATCTCTACTTATGTATATTTTTTCATGTTTTCCCGTTTTTTTTGATAATGTATAGTATTTTATAAATCAGGAAAAAAGTAGGAAACATTTTTTTAACTAAAAAATAAAGACTCACTATATCTACTTCTGAATGAATATCTTTGGGGTGAGCACTTGCCTTTACACACCAAACATACGTAAATACAGAAGTTACTAAATGTACCCAGAACTCACTGGAGATCTCCCTCCAAGAAGTACGCACATATTGATGTTTCTTGGAATTCCCTACAGCTGGTTTCCCTTCTCTGGTTTTAGACAGCTTTGGTCCCCAAAATCAATGGGCTGGAATTATGCAATAAGCCCATTGTTCCAGTACTTCTGCCTGAAGGCAAAATTCAGGGGTTTGTCCTTTTTTTATTATTCTAGTCCCAGACCTAACTACTAGCTCTTCTACTCTGTGTGGTTTTGATCTCCTAGAGGATTGTTGCAGCAAAAGTGCCTTTTATGGGTTTTACTATGGGAGGGCTTCCAATCCTGCAGCTACCAGCTTGGGAAGGTGGCAGTGGGGAGGAGCGGGCAGGGGAAGTGAGTAGAGACTAGTGCATGTCAAATTCAGAGTCCTCCTGATTATTAGACTGAAGAATGGTCCAGAGGTGAGGGACTGGGAAAGAGAATGGTCTGGAAATAATGACATTGAGGAACAGTGCAAACGAGCTATTAATTGCTGCAGTGTTGCAATAACAAAACCCTGGAAACTGTTGTGGATTGTTTAATAAAATGGCCCATCCACACAAAGGAAGTTGTAAAGAGAAATGAGAAATAACTCTATGTATTGCTGTGGAGTGATTTCTAACATATATTTGTCAGTTGAAAACCGACATGAAGAAAATTCCGTGTGATACGGTACTGCTTATCTAAGAAAGCTGAAGGGAGAGGGAATAAAATTATATTTTACAAAATAAGGATTAACTAAAAACTTTTAAAAAATCAGTCTTTTATAGGGGGGAGGGAAGGGACAGGGTAGAAAGGATGGAGATAGTAGCTACATTTTTCTATATATACAATGTTTTGTAAATTTTATATAATTGTGAAACAAAGTTAAAAATTTTTTTTAAATCCCTAAAACTTGGAAGCAAAATGAAACAAATAAGCCTAAATCTATATTGAGTAGATGGCACAACTACACAGAACAGAACTATTCAAGACTTTTAAAACACAGTAAATTCACTATACATCCCTCCTGGAGTATACTCTGGGGACAAAAAAATATTGTAAACTCTTTTCTGTAACTGTATTGTTGGTGTTAGTATTGTTGTTCTGAGACTAGTTTAGTGTTTTGTGGGATAAAGCAAATGAGTAATTATGTTGGGGTCCTTGGGAACCAAGTTTTTTTTGCAGTGGGAGCAAAGAGATACAAATGTAAGAACAATGAAGTTAACTTAAATACGTTGAATCCTGAATTTGAATGGGAAGTGCCACTATGAATTCACAGTATATTTTATCTTAAAAAAGAAAAGGTGTTTCTCTGCTTTGCCTACTGAAAAAGCCTAGAAACAAGGACAAAGTAGCAAAGAGTGCCCAGATTATGGTCTCTGATTCCCACTAAAAGAAGTCAGAGTTTCTTGGGGAAATGGTTGATTCCAGATTAGAGACAGAAAATATACAAGTTGAGGCTGGAACATCATCTCATCCAAGAAAGCAAGGAAGTTATCAGGATACACTTGAATAATGCAAAGATCCTCAGCAACCAAGTTCAAGAGTCACATCTTGGAGAGAGGGGATAATTTGAACATTATTAAGAATATTAACTGCAATGGATTGAAACACATCAAATATGTTTAACTTAATGAGCTCCTAAAGGCTCACACACCCCCAAATCCCCAGTGGACTCCTTTGAAGAGCTCATTATTTTGAAAATTGGTAGATAAATGAAAAGGAACAAACACACATCTTACCTTTCCTCTATGAACTGCACCTCAGGTAACCAAATAGTGGATGAGAGTAAGTTTCTCTTTATGGAAATATTTGAGATAATAAATGAAAAATAAATAATTGAACTTGAATATTACCATTTTGCAACCTCTAATGAATTAATGTAAGTAGGCAGTGCTCATCAATGGCTGCCAGCAGGCAAAAAGAAGAGACATCTAGACGTTACATGCCTTATGACAGAAGTGCACATCCTACCTGTAAAGTATGCCTGCTGTTCCGTAGCCCCCTCCAAATTTGAACCTGAATCTTCTGAGTCGTCCAATATCAGTTACTCCTAGGAGATATTTAGCAACATCTGGCGGTTGCTTTTGGTTGTCACAATTGGGAGAGGGAGTGCTACTGGTGTCCAGTGGTTAGAGGCCAGGATTGCTGCTAAACATTCTACACCACATAAGACAGCTACCCACAGTGAAGAAATATTTGGCCCAAAATGTCAATAGTGAGAAAACTGAGCCTGAGGAAACCCACTTGAGATAAAAAAAATCAATTTATATATAATTATATATACTGTGAACAGAGGAACATGTCAACTGACATCTTAGGGCTGCAATCGACAAAATCCAGACTGTGGGAAACTCTACATGAAAGACAATCAAAATAGTTCCTTCAGCAAAGAAATTGCAAGGAAGAGGGGAGAGAGAGAGAGAGAGAGAGAGAGAGAGAGATGAGGAGCCATTAAATTAAGAGACCTATGAAACCAAGCAATTGATACTGATTCAAACAAACTAAACAAATTTTAAAACCTTTGAATAGTGACTGGATATTTGACAATATTAAGAAATTATCCTTTTAGGTGTTGTAAAGGTATTTGTTTATGGTTTTTTTAAGTAGATTTATTTATTTATTTTATTTTTGCCTATGTTGGGTCTTTGTTGCTGTGTGCAGGCTTTCTCTAGTTGTGGCGAACGGGGGCTACTCTTCGTTGCAATGTGCGGGCTTCTCATTGCAATGGCTTCTCTTGTTGCGGAGCATGGGCTCTAGGCACGCGGGCTTCCATAGTTGTGATTCACGGGCTCTAGAGCACAGGTTCAGTAGTTGTGGCACACGGGCTTAGTTGCTCCATGGCATGTGGGATCTTCCTGGACCAGGGCTCGAACCCATGTCCCCTGCTTTGGCAGGCAGATTCTTAACCACTGTGCCACCAGGGAAGCTCTGGTTATGTTTAAAAGGGGGTACTTATCTTCCAGAGATATGGATCTTTTAGAAATATTTACAGATGAAACGTTATGTTGTCTGGAATTTCCTTAGAAATAATTTAAGATTGATATGGATGGATAGATGTGGGTCTAGATGAAATAAGATTGGTTGTGAATTAATAATTGTTGAATTAGGTAGATAAGTACATGAGGGTTCTTTCTCTGGTATGTTAAAATTGTACACATTAAAACGTTAAAAGATTTTAATCATGTATTTTATAAAATGATGGTTATAATAGATGGTAGTTTTTTTTTAATGTCCTTTACTTTAAAATAAAAGGGTGGCATCTTTTTTTGTCAGTGTATTAGCTACCTATTACTGCATAACAAATTATTCCAAAACTTTGCAGGTTTAAACTTTATTATCTCAT
This sequence comes from Aethalodelphis obliquidens, assembly GCF_003676395.1. NCBI lineage: Eukaryota > Metazoa > Chordata > Mammalia > Artiodactyla > Delphinidae > Aethalodelphis > Aethalodelphis obliquidens. Next base: position 54,859,506 of record NW_020837951.1, read on the forward strand.
ATGGTTTCTGAGTGTTAGGAATCTGAGAGCCGTGTAGCTGGGTGATTCTGGGTCAGTATCTGTCACAAGGCAGTAGTCAAGATATTGGCTGGGGCTGCAGTCATCTGAAGGGTTGACTGAGCCTGGATGTTCCTCTTTCAGTATGGTTCACTCACATGGTTGTTGACTGGAGGCCTCAGTTCCTTGTCACATGGTCTGTCTACAGGGTTGCTGGAGTGACCTAATGGCATGGCAACTAGCTTCACTCACAGCGGGAAATCCAAGAGAAAGAACAGGCAGAAGGCTGCAGTGCCTTTTATGACCTAGTCTTAGAAGTCAAACTGTCACTTCTACCATATTTTACTCACTAGAAGTGAGTCAGTGAGTCACTGAGTCCAATCACACTAAAAGGAAGGTTAATTAGGATCTACCTATTGAAGGGAGTATCTGAGAATTTGTGGACATTTTTAAATGACCACAATTGGTCTCCTTTTTCCTTTTAATTTTACAGGTCTGTAACATCCTAAAGTGATAAAACTATAATCTCAGAAACTCTCCTAATATAAAAAAGACTACAGAGTTGGTTTTCAATATATTGAAGGACGGTACCTACCTTTTACTCACGAGGTTAAAGTGCCTTCTTACTTATGATCAGAAGAGTCAATCTAAATGGAACCCTAGTAGTAGATAATAGTAAATTAGTTTTAAAGGTGAAATTATATGTTGAAACAATTTGAAAGGAACATATAAGGATGAAGATTTTCAGTTAAGAAAGTACTGAAGGGTAGGATAAATTCTGAAGGGTAAATTCATTTGCAATATCACTAAAAATGCTCAGTGGGATTACAGGAGAGCAAATATACAGAATTGTTACAAGTAACGAATGAAGCCAGCTCTTAGCTTCTCATCTCTCAGATATCCCCAGGCTCGTCATTATCAGAAACGTTCACAGTAGGCTGGATATAATTCTATAGTTTCCTTTATTGAAAACCCCGTCTTGTGCAAAATGTGTGATATAAGCTAAACAAGGGCACTACTTCCTCTGTACCGCTCAGACATTCATATTGGTCGTATAGCTACTCTCAGATGCCTTGTATTTTCCTTTTTGCATGTCTTTCTTCTCCATCATATCAGGGAATCTCAAAGAGTAGTAGTTCCTGGACCCCATGCAGCATGAGCACCTGGGAATTTTTAAAGACGTATTTCTAGAGCCAATCCCACACCTAACAAATCAGAAAATCTTAGATTGTGGCCCAGGAGTATGCATTTTTAATAAGAGCCTCAGGTGAATTTTTTGTACAATAAAGTCAAGAATCACTAGATTAGGCTGTGAATATCCTGGAAACAGGGTTTGAGTCTTTCTCATCTCTACATTCTTAGACCTTTATCCTGTATCCTTTTACATTTCTTGGCATGGCCAACCTTGGTACTCTAGTAGGTGTTAGATAAATTTTTATGGAATTGAATTGAGTTGGGAAAATATCCACATATTGTGAAGTTTTAACTCCACAAAGTCATGAAGAGATTCTAGGTAATGAGACTCTTGGGCTTTGCGTGGGTTTGGTGAAGTTGTCATGTATTGTTTTTGCCTATCTATCATCTGTTACCTCTTGTGATAACAGAACTTTAATTTTCCTTAGGGGAGCCACTCCTCTCTCTTGCTCCATTCTTGTAGTTTGAGAGACACTGATACTACTTTTTGTACAAAGGAGATGAGAATGTGACTCAGATTTGGCCAATCAGAGCACCATACTCCTCCAGACAACCGTGGTCAGTTCAGAAATGAGTATGTGATCCAAGCAGGGCCAGTGAATGCTCTACTCCACATTTGCTGATGCTGCTGGGAAAGAGGTGGCTTATTCATAGTGGGTTTGCCAAACTGGTAGAACATGAGTCTGGATTTTCTAATGACCATGTTTGTCTCCATCTAATGTACTTTCTGTCTCTATAGATTTGCCTGTTTTGGACACTTAATTTAAATGGAATTACACAAAATGTGTGTGTGTGTATGTGTATAGCTTCTTTCACTTGGCATAATGTTTTCAAGGTTCATCCATGGTGTAGCATGTATTAGTGCTTCATTCCTTTTTATGGCTGAATAATATTCCACGATGGATATACTCTATTTTGTTTATTCATTCATCAGTTAATGGACATTTGGATACCCTTTAACTTTTAATGAATCAATACACTCCTTTTTATGGTTAAGCACTTTTTTTTTTTTTGTGGTACGTGGGCCTCTCACTGTTGTGGCCTCTCCCGTTGCGGAGCACAGGCTCCGGACGCGCAGGCTCAGCGGCTATGGCTCACGGGCACAGCCGCTCCGCGGCATGTGGGATCTTCCCAGACCGGGGCACGAACCCGTGTCCCCTGCATCGGCAGACGGACTCTCAACCACTGCGCCACCAGGGAAGCCCGTTAAGCATTTTTAAGACAGTGAAAGATGTCTTCTAGATGGTTCTGAATCAAATATTGGAACATGTGATTTGTTGAGTGATGAGTGTTATTTGATGGAGATAGTGAATAAAATATAGGAACTTAAGACAGGCCTAGAAAATCAGGAATGTATCATTTATGTAACAATGCCACATTTGTGTATTAGGCGTCAATTAACATTTGAAGTTTCATAGTTATAAATCCTAATATTTAATAATTATGATATGATGGCTTCAAGATTGGCAACTTGTGGGACTTCTCTGGCAGTCCAGTGGTTAAGACTCCGTGCTTCTGCTGCAGGGGGCATGGGTTTGATCCCTAGTTGGGGAACTAAGATCCCACATGCCACGTGATGTGGCCAGAAAACAAAAACAAAAACAAACACACAAAAAAAGGATTGGCAGCTGGTGCCTTAAAAATTCTGCTGTGATTGTTTATCACCTGCCGATCGTCCACTTCTCTTTCACTCTCACAGTCAATGAAGAGAGTTTATGATTGTGAAACAAGACTGAGGTCCCCCACCCTGCTCCTCTCCCAAAGGCTCTGAAACAAGCACAGAAACTTTTTCAACTTTTATCAGTGTTTTAACTCTTAACAATTATAGAAAAACAGAGGTTAAATATCACAATCAGGGTGTCTCTGAGAATTATAAGCATCTTTAAAAGTGTTAGTTATGGTTGTCCCTAGTCATCATCTAAATATAAATGGGACTCAGGGTGTTGTCTTATAGTTCAATGTCCCAACCTTCTTAGACAGGGGTCCCCAACCCCTGGGCCACGGACTGGTCTGGTCCGTGGCCTGTTAGGAACCCGGACCGCACAGCAGGAGGTGAGCGGCGGGTGAGCGAGCGCAGCTTCACCTGTATTTACAGCCACTCCCCATCACTCGCATTATCACCTGAGCTCCGCCTCCTGTCAGATCAGCGGCCGCATTAGATTCTCATAGGAGCGCGAACCCTACTGTGAACTGCGCTTGCGAGGGATCTAGGTTGCATGCTCCTTATGAGAATATAATGCCTGATGATCTGAGGTGGAGCTGAGGCTGTGATGCTAGTGCTGGGGAGTGGCTGCAAATACAGATTATCATTAGCAGAGAGGTTTGACTGCACAGAGAGTATAATAAATCAGTTGCTTGCAGACTCATATCAAAACACTATCAGTAAGTGGCAGGTGAAAACAAGCTCAGGGCTCCCACTGATTCTGCATTATGGTGAGTTGTATAATTATTTCATTATATATTACAATGTAATAATAATAGAAATAAAGTGCACAATAAATGTAATGCACTCGAATCATTCCAAAACCACCCTCCACCCCCAGTCCGTGGAAAAATTGTCTTCCACGAAACCAGTCCCTGGTGCTGAAAAGGTTTGGGACCAGTGTTCTTTGATGTTCCCTTGGGAGAGGGGCATCTGTTTGTCATAGAGAGGCTGGACCATATGACTTGTGTTTCTTGAAACTTGGAAAGTCTATCACCTCCATCAACTCCTCGGTTAACACCTTTCACAAGACGTTTAATCAGGTATAGGAGAGAGAACACAGACTTTGGAAGCCAGACAGACCTGGGTTTGAAAACCAGTATAGTAATTTTTTTTTTTTTAAAGTCGTAGGACTCTGGAGATGGACAGGGGCCTGGGGGTCTCTAGGTCCACCTGCTCACCTTTTATTTATTTATTTTTTTAAGATGTTGGGGGTAGGAGTTTATTAATTAATTTATTTTTGCTGTGTTGGGTCTTCATTTCTGTGCGAGGGCTTTCTCTAGTTGTGGCAAGCGGGGGCCACTCTTCATCGCGGTGCAGGGGCCTCTCACTATCACGGCCTCTCTTGTTGCGGAGCACAGGCTCCAGACGCGCAGGCTCAGTAGTTGTGGCTCACAGGCCTAGTTGCTCCACGGCATGTGGGATCTTCCCAGACCAGGGCTTGAACCCGTGTCCCCTGCATTAGCAGGCAGATTCTCAACCACTGCACCACCAGGGAAGCCCCAGTGTAGTAATTTTACATAGCTGTGTAACAAATTACCACAAACTCAGTGGCTTGAATGCATACTAATTATCTCACAGTTCCTGTGGGTCAGGAGTTCAGGCATGATTTAGTTGGGTTCTGTGCTTCACAGCCTCACAAAGTTCTCATCAAGGTGTCAGCCAGGACTGGGTTCTCGTCTGGAGGCTCCACTTCTAATAAAACTTCAACTTCTAAAGTAGTGACTTTAACTATTTGGATGTGTAGATTTATGCATTTCATCAAACTTCGGAAGTTTTGCCCACATATTCTTTCTGTCCCTGTCTCTCTCTGCTCTCCTTCTGGGACTCCCATTCTGTGTATGTAAGCGTATGTCTTTTTTTTTTGGCCGTCTTTTTTTTTTGGCTGCATGGCTTGTGGGATCTTAGTTCCCAACCAGGGAATCGAACCTGTACCCCCTGCAGTGTAAGCGTGGAGTCCTAACCACTGGACCACCAGGGAATTCCACCCCCCCTTTTCTTTAAATCTTCTCAAAGTGTGATCCTTAGGCCGGAAGCATCAACATCACCTGGGAAGTTGTTAGAAATGTAAAATCTCAGGCCCTACCCCAGATGTACTGAAGAAACTCTGGGGATGAGGCCTAGCAATATGTGTTTTAACAAGCCCTCCAGGCAGTTTTGATGCATGATAAAGTTTGAGAACCATTGTTTTAGACAGTTTGAGTTTATTGATTTAGGCTAGCCATGTGTGTTTTAATTATAGTCACACTTACTAAACTAGAATTAATTATAGTCACACTTATTAAACACCTACTAAGTGCTAAGCACTGGGCATACAATGATAAGACGATTTCTGCTTTAAGTGATAGGACATAGTCCTCACACTCACTGGATCACAAAGTATTGTTAGGTAGGCTGCCACATAAACAGGTTTCAAGAGGTTATAAGGGGATATATATGGGGGCTTCCCTGGTGGCACAGTGGTTAAGAATCTGCCTGCCAATGCAGGTGACACGGGTTCAAGTCCTGGTCTGGGAAGATCCCACATGCCGCAGAGCAGCTAAGCCCGTGTGCCACAACTACTGAGCCTGCGCTCTAGAGCCTGCAAGCCACAGCTATTGAAGCCCGCGTGCCACAACTACTGAAGCCTGTGCATCGAGCCCGTGCTGTGCAACAAGAGAAGCCAGCACAATGAGAAGCCTGCACAATGCAACAGAGTAGCCCCAGCTCGCCGCAACTAGAGAAAGTCCATGTGCAGCAACAAAGACCCAATGCAGCCAAAAATAAATAAATAATTAATTAATTTAAAAAAGGACGATATATATGCAGAAATGTACTTGTGAATAGTTATTGTGGGAGCTCAAAGGAGGAGCACAGGACACAAACATTCATCCTAAAATTGGAGTGGTGTAAGCATTAGTTCCAGGCTGAGGTGAGAAAAAGCCCACTGAACCATTATCATTTGAATAAAGGAGATGATGAGATAGCAGAGTGGGTAGAAGTGTGATGTTGAGTAACTTTCTTTATGGACTGGGAAGAATCTGTTTCTACCCTGGCCCCCAAATCCACTACTGAGCCAAGCACGATTTTATCATTATTAAAGTGCAAGTATTTGTGGAAGTGATTACAAAGCAAGGTATATGTCATTTATCATTTAGTGTGAAAGAAAAATCTATGAGCAGATTTAAAAAATTGTAATGGATGATTTTGAAAATAAACAAAAGTAGAGAGAACTGTATTATAAACCCCTATGTACTTACAACCCAACTTTTGAAGTAGTTGGTGTGAGGACCAAATGAGATCATGTGTGTAAAGCGTTTAGCATAAAGCCTTAATTTCAGTAGGCTTTCAGTAATGGCTTGTGCACTAGTCAGGGTTCAAATAGAAAAGCAGAACCGGGCTTCCCTGGTGGTGCAGTGGTTGAGAGTCCGCCTGCCGATGCAGGGGACGTGGATTCATTCCCCGATCTGGGAAGATCCCACATGCCGCAGAGCGGCTGGGACCGTGAGCCATGGCCGCTGAGCCTGCGTGTCCGGACCCTGTCCTCCACAACGGGAGAGGCTACAACAGTGAGAGGCCCGTGTACCGCAAAAAAAAAAAAAAGAAAGAAAGAAAAGCAGAACCACTCACTAGAGGTTTATTGTAGGGATCTGACGTTATGCTATTGTGAGGGCTGGTTTCACAGTCTGTATGAGGCTGTTGTCTTTGCGCCTGGTGATAGAGCCCAAAGTCAGCAGGATGAGCTGGAACTTGCATCAGTCTCTCACTGACTCCAAGCCTCTGACTCCAGTGATGGGAGTGACCAGCAGAAGATGGTGTCCTTTGTCATGGAGGTAGATACACAGCTGGCCCAGGAAGCGGAGTTGCTAAGTAGGATCAGGTGGAAGCTGGAGGAGCTTTGGGCCTGGCTGCTGCTCCATGCCAACAAGGTAGCTATGTGAGCTGCAAGAGAGCCTGGTACCCTGCAGTGACCTTTCAAACATAAAAAATGTGGCTGTGACTTCACGTTTGCCTTTGAAATCTCATGCAAGATGTTTCTTGTGGTTTGCTAACCCAGAATTATGCAGGGAAGGGGATTCGGGGATATGTAGTTTCATTATCTATTACTGTGTAACAAACTACCCCTGAACCCATAGCTTAAAATAGTAACAATCATTTATTTAGCTCAATTTGGGCAGGCCTCAGTGAGGATAGCTTATCTATGCTCCATATGGTGTCAGCTAGGGTGACTCCAAAGACTTGTCAGAGGCTGGCTGGGGACTGGAATCATCTGAAGGCTTCCTCACTCCCATGTCTGGCAGCTGATGCTGTCAGCTGGAACAGCTGGCACTAAATCTTTGTGGTCTCTCTGGCATGGCAGCTTCATGGTAGCCAGACTTCTTATTAGAGGTTCAGGGTTCCAAAGATATGAGATGACAGAGACAGACAGACAGTGACAGAGAGGCAGACAAAGTTTTTATTCTGGTTCTGCCATTTATTAGTGATGTCACTTTAAACAAGTCATTTATTCTCTCTAAACCTCAGTTCTCAAATATTAAAAATCAGAACTTATATTGGAGGTGCCCAGAAGAAGACCCTGAGGCAATAATTTGAGTGAAAGTAGTTTATTTGAGAATTAATCCCACGAAATATCAGAAGGGAGCTAGGAAGGATACGGGGAAGGGAAGGAAGCCAGTAAAAGGTACTTAAGCAAGTAACCCCTGTAGGCCAGCGCTCACCAACATTTTTGGCACCAGGGACCGGTTTCGTGGAAGACAATTTTTCCACGGGGGATGGTGGGGGCGGGATGGTGCAGGCGGTAATGCGAGCGACGCGGAGCGGCAGATGAAGCTTTGCTTGCTCGCCTGCCGCTCACCTCCTGCTGTGCGGCCCTGTTAGTAATGGGTCTCGGACCGCTACCGGCGTTGGGGACCCCTGCTGTAGGCAACTGAAGATTAAAATCTCTGAAGGTCCCTGGGGAAACGCTGTAGAATCTATGTCTCAGAGCTATCTCACTCAAAGTTTAAGGGCGCTGGGATATTTATACATCAACTCCCATCAGCCATTGGTTGAGGACTCTGGGGGAAGGGGGGCGGGGCATTAATTCCCCAGCACCTTTGCCCTGCTGAGTTCCATACAGGTGGGAAAAACCCTCAGACAAAGAGATCTAGGTGCTGTTGGAGGATAATTAAGCACGTTTGCACTGAAAATAGTAAGAGCTGAAGGGATATGAACAGGGCACAGACAGGGGTTGCTACAGAAGATATTAGTTGTTTTTTAAGGTTGTTGAGTAATTAAGATGAGATGATATACAAAACATACACTCCTGGTGTGATGGTTCTTTTCCTTGCTTTGGCATCCTCCACAGCAGGATTCAAGGGAGGCCCTCAGAGGTCCTGGAGTTTTCAATACTGTCAACTTCCTAAAAGAAGTCTCAAGAAATGGCAATAATGTGCATGGATTACCCACCTCCCTCAATGAACTTCAGGGCTGATTCTGTTAAACTCAGCATACACCGCTAATAACCTGTCACCCTATAGGAGTTCAGACCTTCCAGTGGTTCCTCATAACTGAGTCTTACCCACGTAACGCTAGCCACCTTCTTTAATCTTACTCAAGCTCTGACCCCTTCCAGAACCCCCTCTTCCCCCATGTGTTCTGGAACTCATAATCTGGCGACATTGTCCAAGAATCGCTACAAACCAACCGTATTATGGTATTGGACTCCCAAGTTTGTAATCATTTTATAGATAACTGCGTTATCTTTGAAGGTTGTTGAGCAGAGGAGTGACATAATCCAATCTTTGGGAAGCTTTTGGTGTGCAAGATTAGAAGAGGATGGGAAAGAGGGAAGACCTGTGTGTGTGTGTGTGTGTGTGTGTGTAATTTATTACAACTATCCATTTTGAGGCATGCAAAATGGGAGGACCTGACTTGGCAAAAAGCACTGTGGCTGTAAAGGGAAGCCACTGATGTGAAAAGGGCAAAGCTTGGTGTCTCATAAGTAATGGCCTGGTGTCGGGAGACTTTGGTTCCTGTGCATGCTGCCACTGCCAGCCTTGCAATGTTCCTCGAGTCTTTCCCCAAGTGTAGGGCGGGAATGGCACTACCTCTCAGGATTACAGCGGGCGCGAGGGCATAGGGCCGGCTGCGCGCTCAGCACGGTGTCTGAAACAGGGTAAAGCGCGCCAATCCTGTTTTCTCTTCTATTAAGAAAAAGGCGGGGGAGCTAATAGCATACACATCCCAGAGGTTGCCGTAAGTAGTGTGGCTAAGTACCGGGCATGTAGGAGAGACTCAAACCCAGTCCACCGCCTCCCCTTGCCCCCACGCGGGGAAAGACCCCGCGGAAACTGGTGGGGAAGGCGTGCTCCATCGCCTCCGCTCCCAGGCCGCTCCCCCGTCCCGCGCTCCTCCAGCCAAGCGCTGTTGCCGGGGTCCGGGCACCGCCCAGCTCCAGCGCAGGCCAATGGTAGCGTGGCCCAGGCACCGCCTAGCCCCAGTGTAGGCCTATAGCGGTGCGCCCCGGGCACCGCCCTGATCCTGCACCAGCCAATAGCGGAGTGGCCCGGTGCGGGGTCCGCCCCCAGCCGGGCCGGGAGGCGGAGAGGCGGTCACCGGCTCCGCCCCACTCCCCTCTGACCCGGTGTATCGTCTCTCTCCCTTCCTGTTCCAAACCACGTGGACGCGCCTGGGGCTGCGGGGCTGCGGGAGGGAGCCCGGGCCGCCACTGCCGCTGTCGCCGTCGCCGCCGTCGTCGCGATACCCGCGCCCGTCCAAAGTCGCCTCGCCCCGGCCGCCCGCGCCGTTGCAGAGGGCGTGCACATGGCGACCCAGGCGCACTCCCTCAGCTACGCGGGCTGCAACTTCTTGCGCCAGCGTCTGGTCCTGTCTACTCTGAGCGGGCGCCCTGTCAAAATCCGAAAGATTCGGGCCAGAGACGACAACCCCGGCCTCCGAGGTAACTCCGAGGCGGGCAGCGCGCAGCGTGGGCGTGGGGCGCGAAGGGAGACCTAGCTGATGCCCTGGGGGCCGGCGCACAAGGAGCCTCCGGGGCGGCGTTGGGGAGGGCTCATTGCGTGTCGCCCCCACACCCGAACGAACGCGCAGGAGGCTGTGTGGGAGGCGGGGCCGCGCACCAGGGGCTGAGCTCTTATGCGCTCGGCGCTCGGCGTCTCCCGGGAGCTGGTAGTAAACAGCTACACGTTTTTCAGCCTTACGTGTTGCAACATATCCCAGACATCGCCCCCTCGCTTGTCTTGAGTCCCTCTTGCTCTCGCTGTAAACCTCGCAATGGAGAAAAACAGTTTGTTGGACCGAAATGTGGTGAATCGGCAGATGTAAAGATGGAAAGAAATTTGGAGAGAAAAGTACCACTGGTTCGTTTTGTCCCGTCCCAAAACAGGTCTCAGAAGCAGCTGCCCCCTTGGACACCACCGGCTGTCCCTGTCGTCATGAGTTCTCGGCAGCCCCCACACATCTCCTTGGGTGTGGATTAAAGAATCTTTTAAAATTATGTGTTTTTTTTTCAGCAGTGGCTGTGATTGATTTGTGCAGGACAGGAGCTTTGAGATAAAATTTTAACAATCATGGGCCTAATTGCCTGGACTTTAGTAAAGGATTGGTGACAAGTGCTAAACTATAGGCTTCCAAGCTCTCTTTTTGCCCTGCGAAGGTGGATAGATGAAAAATAAGGCCCCATTTAAACCTATATGAAGTTGAATTGTCTCCGAGTTTCAACTGGCCCCCTGAAATGACTCATATATTTAAAAGCTTCTGTCTGGTTATCCCAAATTGGGAAAATCAGTTCAACAAAAAAAAGGAAACACCTATCTGCAAATTGAAGGAGGAGAGGGTTTGTGGTTGGTCCTCAAAGCTTTCTGGGCCCTGTTGATGTGTTTAATTTTGCACTGGCTCCTGTACAAGGTGGCCAGCCTATTTCATCATCAGTCTGAATGCACCTTCTGGATGGTTACATTTCTGCTTCTCTTGAATGGTGATTGGTTGCACATAAGCGGAAAATGCCATGTCATTGATGGAGATAGAAGATTAGGAAGGAAAGAATCAGATGAACCTCTGTACCATGGAGAGGAAACAGGTGACAGTAACAAAGGCTTGTGTTGGTGCATGATTGTTACTGCCCTCACTGTACTGCTCAAAAACACTGAAGAAGTTGAGGGACCCCTAGCATGGTTTATGCCAGGTGCTCTTCCTCTCAACATTCCTTGCCTTTATTTTGAGTCTGGCCCTTGGGCAAAGCAATTGCTTGACTGCTCTACTCTCTGGCCTTCCCAGCCAACTCTCCCCTTCACCCCTAAATTAGCCTAGAGAACTCACCACTAGCTGGTTGTGGTAAGAAGACAGGCTTCTACTTCTGTGGAACACTGGGAATAGCTTTTTTTAAAAAAGAGAAATAGAAGTACTTTATCCTGGAGACCTGCAATTTCTAATGGAAATATAGTGCCCATAAGATACAATTTAGTGATGTTTCCCTTTCTCCCCCGTGCACTGTTCATGAGCATCTCTTCACTGCCACACACATGAACGGGGCTTGGCCACTTGGCATTTTCCTGAAAAGATACCAGACTCTGGTACCTGGGGAAGGTAGTACTGGTTGGCACATGTGCTGGTATTTTATGAGGAATACTGTGTATAGCCTTATTTGCCTTACCTTATTAATATACTGGGGGAAAAAAGAGACTCCTAATTTAGACTTCCTTGGCTGGATTCAAGGCCTCAGGAACACTATAGATATTTGCTTAATTTCTAAAGAGGGAACTGAGGTGTACGTATATACAGGCGTTCATAGACATATATATGTCTTTGTATACATACCCAAGTGTAAGTATAAGTGTATATACATGCACACATATACATAAATACATGTAGCCCCTGACACATGATATGTGATCATAGTCAAACGAGTCTGTGGTAGCTTGATTGGACATGTAGCCAACGGACTGTCTTATCTGTCATATTCCTTTCTGACTCTTCCTGACTCAGATTCTGAGAGTTGGAAAAAACTCAGCATTTGCAATAAAATCTTCAGCTCAAGTGCAAGAATTATATCTCCTGAAGGTGCTTGCTTAAATATCCCCTCTGGTGTGAGCTTTGGAGGGTGGGGGTGGTACCTCTGGAACAGTCATTCAGAAAAGGTTTATTGAGCCCCAGTATGTGCAAGGCTTTGTAGAGTTGTAAATGCGAGAAGCTAGTTGCCGCACTCTCGAGGAGCTTTCTAAGGAAGAGCTGAGAGAGTAGCCTGAGTACTTTGAAGTAGGAAGTGGTAAAGGGGCTCAGCAGAGTTAGAGCAGAGGCTTCCCCTGAGGTTATGAAGGAAAGGTCTGTGGATTTTCTGATCTGAACGGATAGGATTGAGATGGTGGCTGCAGGAATCATTGTTGGTGAAAGAAACAGCTTTTAAGTCAAAAAGTTCTTCATTTTCTTTATTATGTGGAGGTAAAATCTTCATTTGTTATGGTCATAGTAGCTTGGGAGTTAAGAGCTTGAGCTCAGTTAGATCTCAGTTTGAGATGGGGTTCTGCTTTTGCTATTAGCTGTTGGACCTCCTGAGCCTCAGTTTTTTCATCTGTAAAGTGGGGCCAATACTACTGACTTCAGAGGGTTATTGTGACGATTAAATAATATTTGAAAGTGTACTCAACAGTGCCTAGCGTGTAGGAAGAATAGATGTGAGCTGATTTTATTATTATGTAACTTCTGTCCACTGGTATAGTTCTATTCTCTGATATTTGAAATCTTTTCCTGCTTCTATATGGAAACTTTTCAAATATTTAGAGAGAATTATGTCTTTTCTGTTTTCTTTTCAGTCTAAAGGTTTCCTTTTAGGTGATGGCTTCCAGATATTTGTGTGTTATATGTATAATGTAGTGGTTCTTAACCAGGGGCAGTTTTGTTCCCCAGGGGATATTTGGCAGTGTTTGGAGACATTTTTGGTTGTCACAACTGGGAGGCTGCTCCTGGCACCTAGTGGGTGGAGCCCAGGGATGCCACTAAACATCCTACAGTGCACTGGACAGCTCCCCACACAAAGAAGTATTCTGTCCAAAATATCAGTGCTGATGTTGAAAAACCCTGGTCTACTAGACTTAATTATTAACCTTTTTCTTTTCCTTGTATCCCTAATGGTTGGGAATAGCAGCATGAGATACTAAGAAAACTGCATAAAGATTCAGAAGGGGATGAGACACAGATCAGACTCTGTGACTTCTGACAGATTTGTTAATCTCTTAAATAAAACTGCTTACTTTGAAAGAGGAATTGTAAAGAATGAGAAGAATTTGAATCCCAAAGAAAGATGATCCTGGAATGGTTTTTATTAATTATGCAGCCACATGTGTAATTTTTACTTCACTCTTGAGGAACATGAAGGATTATATCATTAGACTCTTTCCATCAGTGAGGACGAAATAAAATTTTTTTTGTTGCTGTTTTACTGAAGGTAAAAAAAGGCAAGACATCGTTAAGTAAGATAGCTGGTGAAGTTGAATATCCAGTCAGTGACAGAGCCGGAAACAGACGGCAGCCAGCTCCAGCCTGGAAGGCCTGTTCTCCCATTTGACTGCTTGGTGGACTTGAGTGTTCCTCAGATTATAAAGCAGCTGTCCAAAGTGCTTCTGTTTCTGGGTTTCATGAGGGCTGTATCTTGCAGGGTTCAGTTGAGTTAACATTTTCTGGATAAGGTGAAGTACATATGGAAAGAATTCCACAAGAATGATAATTTTTTAAAGTGGGAATACAGAAATGATGGACTTGGGCAAGAGCCCTGGTTTAGCAGTTAGGACACGGGACTGCTGCTACCCAAGTCCCTGAGTAGGTCACATGACTAAGCCTCGCTGTGAAACTGGAGAGAGGAGTTATTTGGTCTTAAGCAGATGAGATTCTGAAAAAGGAGGGGTAAGTGGAATTTTAATGAAAAGAATCCTTTAAAATATACCGAGGAAACATACCACATAGAGATCCTTAAAGGTAAAATATCTTTTGGCAAACTGATATATTGTTTTGGGGATAAGTCTGGCTGTTCATAAATTGGATCTTCTAAAAGGAGGATTGTAAGGGAAAACTATTTTTATCCTCTACTTTCAATACTTCTGACACCAGATGTGTGGGGTTTTCTCACCACACCAAGTAATTCTCCAATTCTCAGTGGATGTTCACTGGTGTCCTACAAATTTAACTCAATTCTGACACTGTCTCGGTGGTGATAGCATCAAATCCCACAGGTTAAGGGCTCAATCCCACAAGACTGCCCTCCACCCCCTCAGGTGCCAGTCACAAGTCCCAGTCGTAAGTCCAGGTCACTCATACCTCTGGTTTCCCAGACCGCCTCCTGGGATCTGATATTTTGCTAAAATTATGTCTCATGAAGCTCAGGGAAACATTTACTTACATTTACCAGTTTACAATAAAGGATATTATAAAAGATACAGATGAACAGCCAGATGAAGAGGTACATAGGGCCAGGTCCAGAAGAGTCCTGAAATAGGAGCTTCTGTTATTGTGGAACGGGGTTTTGTTACTCTCCCAGAATGTGGATTTTTTTTTTTTTTAACCAATCTGGAAGTTCTCTCCTTGTTCAAGAGTTTTTATAGGGCTTAATCTCTAGGCACACCTTGACACCCCCCCCACCCCCGCAGAAGTCAGTGAGTAGGACTGAAAGTTCTAATCCTCTAATCATTTGGTTTTTCTGGTGATTGGCCCCATCCTGAGGCTGTCTAGGGGCTCCACCCTAAGTCAACTCATAGCATAAAGTCAGGTGTGCTCAAAAGGGCCTCTGTGTATGAATAACTTAAAAGAGACTCCTGTGGCTCTGGAGCTTTCAGGGGTTTTAGGAGCTCTGTGCCAGGAACAAAGACCAAATACATTTCTTGTTATACCACAAGGATGCACCTTTTGCCTATGGATGTCCAACTGCTCTAGCACCCTTTGTGGAAATGGCTATCTTTCTTCCATTTAATCACTTTTGCACCTTTGTAAAAAACCAGTTGGGCATACTGTGTGGGTCTCTTTCTGGATTCTCTGTTCTGTTCCACTGATCTATATGTCTATCCCTTTGTCAGTACCACAACTGTCTTGATTACTATATGTATATAATAAATTTTGAATTTGGGTAGGCTGATCCCTCCAACTTTATTCTTATTTTTCATGATTGTTTTAGCTATTCTAGTTCCTTTGCCTTTTCATATAAAGTTTAGAATAATCTTGTCTTCATCTATACAAAAAAATCTTGTTAGGATTTGACAGGAGCTGTGTTAAACCTATATGATAACTTAGGGAGAGTTACCATCTTTACTGTATTTGAGTCTTCCAATTCATAAACATAGTATATCTCTCCATTTATTTAGATCTTTGTTTTCTTTCATCAGCATTGTGTAGTTTTTAGCATATAAGTCCTGTACATGTTTTGTTCATTTACACCTAAATGTCTCACTTTTTTGAGCAATTGTAAAGGGTATCTAATTTTAAATTTTGGTCTCCATGTGTTTATTGGTAGTATATAGAAATACAATTCATTTTTTTTGGATGTTTGTCTTGTGTCCTGCAACCTTGCTGAATTTACTTACAAGTTCATTTTTTGGGGGGCTGCATTGGGTCTTTGTTGCTGCGTGCAGGCTTTCTGTAGTTGTGGCGAGCAGGGGATACTCTTTGTTGCAGTGTGCGGGCTTCTCATTGTGGTGGCTTCTCTTGTTGTGGAGCGTGGGCTCTAGGAGCGCAGGCTTCAGTAGTTGTAGCGCATGGGCTCAGTAGTTGTGGCACACGGGCTTAGTTGCTCCATGGCATGTGGGATCTTCCTGGACCAGGGATCAAACCTGTGTCCCCTGCATTGGCAAGCAGATTCTCAACCACTGTGCCACCAGGGAAGTCCCCTACTTAAAAGTTCTAAGTGTGTGTTTTTGCTGTTGTTGTTGTTAGATTCTTTGGGATTTTTTTATGTAAACAGTCATGTCATCTGCAAATAGGAACAGTTTTATTTCTTCTTTTCTGAACTTTATGCCTTTTATTTCCCCCTTATTGCAGTGGGTAGGACTTCTAGGACTATGTTAAATAAATGTAATGAGGGCAAGCTTCCTTACCTTGTTCCCTATCCTAAGGAGAAAGTGTCCACTGTTTTGCCACAAAGTATAATGTTAGCTGTATATTTTTTTCGATTTTTTTTATCAAGTTGAAATTCTCTTCTATTCCTATTTTTCTAAGATTTGTGTGTGTGTGTGTGTGTGTGTGTATGTGAATGAGTGTTGTATTTTGTCAAATGCTTTTTCTGCGCCAATTGATGTGATCATGTGATTGTTCTTCTTTAGTCTGTTAATATGGTATATTGCATGGATTGATTTTCAAATATTGAAGCAGCCTTGCATTCCTGGAATAAACCCCACTTGTTCATGGTGTGTAATTCTTTTTCTATATTGCTGGATTTTATTTGCTAACATTTTGTTAAAGATTTTTGGGTATATATTCATAAGTTATACTGATTTGTAGTTTTCTGTTTTGTACTGTCTTTGTCTGGTTTTGGTATTTTAAACTATAATAATACTAGCTTCAAATGAATTGGAAACAGTTTCCTTTCGGTCTTCTAAAAGAGATTGTGTAGAATTGATTTTAGTGCTTTAAACATTTGGTAGAATTCTCCAATGAAACTATAAAGGCCTAGAGATATCTTTTTGGGGAGTTTTAAAAAATATGCTTTCAATTTCCTGAATGGTGATAGGGCTATTTAAATTATCCATTTCATTTGATGAGTTGTGGTAGTTTGTGTTTTTTGGAGAAGTGGTTCATTTCATCTAAATTGTTTTATATATGTAGAGTTCATAGTACTCCCTTATTATCCTTTTGATGTCTGCAGGATCTGTAGTGATATTCCCTGTTTCCTCATGTTGATTTGTGTCTTTTTTTTTTTTCAGTCTTGCTAGAGGTTTGTCATGTTATTTATCTTTTTAAAGAGCCATCTGTTTCACTGATTTTTCTCTATTTTTCTGTTTTCAATTTCATCTGTTTCTGCTATTTTTATTATTTCCTTCACTTCCTTTGGATTTATTTTGTACTTTTTCTAAGTTGAGTGAGACAGATTATTGGAAACCTTTTCTCTTTTCTAATGTAGGCATTTAGTGCAATAAACTTCCCTCTCAAGACTGGTTTAGCCGTCTCCCACAAATTTTAATATGTCATGTTTTAATTTTCATTCAGTTCAGTGTGTTTTTTCTTGCCTTTAAGACTTCCTCTTTGAGGGCTTCCCTGGTGGCGCAGTGGTTGAGAGTCCACCTGCCGATGCAGGGGACATGGGTTCGTGCCCCGGTCCGGGAAGATCCCACATGCCGTGGAGCGGCTGGGCCCGTGAGCCATGGCCGCTGAGCCTGCGCGTCTGGAGCCTGTGCTCCACAATGGGAGAGGCCACAACAGTGAGAGGCCCGCGTACCACAAAAA